>NC_066351.1:16602225-16927940 GCF_024516045.1 Bombus affinis
TGTATAATTGTATTTTACGTAATTACGTACTACGTTAAGTTATTCTTCCCTTTAGAGTATTTTTCGAACGAAAGTATGCGTTCGAACCATCAAACGCGAACATGGTTAACTCTCTCGTGTATTCCATATCAGCCGTTGCGTCTCCCATCTTGGGCTATCTTGTCGATAGAACTGGGAAGAACGTTTCTTGGATGTTTGTCAGTATCCTTGCAACTATAGTAGCTCACGGACTACTCGCATTCACATACATAAATCCTTATGTATGCATGATCCTTATGGGATTAGCATACTCTATGCTCGCTAGCAGTTTATGGCCACTGATCGCACTTGTTACACCAGAATATCAGCTCGGTACTGCTTACGGAATGTAAGTAAAGTTTAACACACTCTTTAAACATCTTTGAAATATTTGACAGTTAATCTTACAAAATCCTTTATTCGCAGTGCACAGGCTGTACAAAATTTGGGCTTGGCTACAACTTCGATATTAGCTGGTATAATCGTTGACCGGGGTGGATACTTTATGCTTGAAATGTTTTTCTTGGGTTGGCTATGGAGTATGTCTTTCCTTCGCATTGCTATTTCGATGAGATCTAAATGTCTGTATACTAATTTCTGATCAACGCTTTAATAGTTTCGTTAATAACCGTTGTTGCAATCTGGGTGTCGGATGTAACAACTACCGGTGGCTATCTGAATATGACGCCAGGTCAGAGAGAGAAATACGAAGAAATTCGACGTACACCGGAAAGTCTCGAAAGAGAAAAGCTACTGGCTCCGGAATCAACTTCTGATTTATCGACTGACGATCTTTTACAACCACAATCTGACATTAGCATTAGAAATCGTTATCTCTCTCGCATTGGAGGAATGGTAATCATGCAATCTTGTTTAAAACGATTTAAAAATACTTTTAATACCGTTAATACGTTGAATACTTTTAGGTACCGCCTAACGTAAAAACACCCATTCACCGGCTATTACGATGATGCATTTTATTTAGATGAATTTAAAATATAAATATAGCTATATTCATTTAAAACCTCGGCAAAAAAGTTGCTCACTGTGTCTTCCTATTACACAGCATTAATCTGTGATAATTTCGTAATCGATACGTTTGAATTATAGTCCGAATTACACATAATTCATTTGTAACAGATCGAAAAATAGATCTTTCGTCGACGAATTAATATGCCAATGATCGACAAGTGGCAAAGATATACTTATATATCATTTGTTTTTGGCATTTATTGTAACTACGAATGTTAATAATAATACGATTTTATGAAACACCGTCAAATAACACGATGTTTTTAACACGAACAAACGAAGAATTATTTTCTACATGTTATTTAAAAGAAAACCTATATAAATATTTCAAATTACTTGTCGTTTAAGATATCGTTTAAGGTGGTTGCAACATGCGACAATCGTGGCATATAAGAGTACCTTAACGCATATTTAGTAATGTACAGTTAACTCGAAGCAAAAGTTAAGAAGATTAAGTTATCTTGCATTGATTGCAACGTTATTATAGTATACGTTACGCTACATTATACCGTTCTTTTTTATAATAATCGAAGCTTTTTGTCATACAACTGGAATAACAAATAAAAGTTTATGAATTTGTGTTTGTTATAAAATGTGTCATGGAAAAGATGTATTAAAAACATTTTTTATCTAAGAAATGTTTAATATTTTCTTGACAAAAGTAATTTTATGCATAAAAAATACGCAATCACGCAATTAAAGAATTCGCACTGCCGAAGACAAGAAATTATCGTTTCTCAGGCAAATTTTGTTTAAATACCGTATACTCGTGTTTTCTATCGAATAACACGTGAATCGATCGTAGTCATTGCATAGGAGAAAAATGAATTCGATTAAAGTATGAATAATCGTGCTCGAAAAAAGAAGCGTTTGACGTACGACGAGACGACGCCATTGGCTGTGACGCCTGTCAAGACTCAAGACGCTTATTTATACACAGCTGTAGTGTGCAACACGTGCGTAGCCGTGAGCACATTTACTATTAGGAGAATCGCGGTTTTTACTTTAATTTTCGTCGACATGGGGGTCCACGACAACGCAGATTCGAAATATATTGTTATGGGTACTTCGAGTTTCTCGAAATTAGCACCGAAACGTCCTACTACCGTTGTATTTAACGAAAGTTCGAGCAAAATCCAAAAATTCGAGGATAATCAACAAAACGTTCAAGCAGAAAATGTGGATAAAGGAAATATTAGTTTACAACAACAAAGGAAGTCTTTACCGGTCTATAAGCTTCGTAAGCGGTAAGTTACGTATTATTGTTTTTCGTTTTTCGATCGATTTTTTACTGCCATACTTTGCTCCAAATATCGTCTTCAAAGTAGACACGCAGAACATCGTGAAACAAGATGGTGTATCATCGACTATGCAAAGTTGATAACTCGGTTCCTCGTCGTACAGATGGCAGCGTTACATGGAACTAAAAACGCGCGTACTGAAAATAATTTGAAAAATATCCCGGCGTTACTCGTATTAGTATAGAAAATTTTAGAGAATATTTCAAGCGATTGTTATTAATCAATATATTTATATATTATAATTAATTATAAATAGTCGATATATTCTAAATAATGTAAAAAATACTTTTATCGGATACTTAATTCCCCGTACTTGAATATCTTTTGGCGTTCTCAAACAAAACTGGATTTAAATTGCAAAGTTATTAAATTACGGATAAGTAATTACGGTAGATGACATATATCGCGATTGTTTAGGATTCGATGGTATTTTTAAAAGTACGTAGCTTATAGCAGATATAAATCTGTCTAATTTCCTCCGACTTTTACTTTTTTTAAATTTAGCGAAAAGATAGAAGATTCGATTTCCTACAAGCAAGTGTTATCGTTGTAGTAAATGTCGTGTCATTAAAGCGAACGACGTAATGGTTTAACTATTACGAAAACGGGGTAATATGGAAAAGTGTAATATGGACATGGAGCGTCCGTAGTTTATTAAAGTTATGTGTATTTGGTATAAATTCATATAATTAGCGGGTTGGAGTATTTAAGATCAAGTCAAAGATAAATCAATAAAACTATTGGATCTACCGATAGCTATCTATTTTTTGCAGAAATACGCAGGACGACGTGGTTTCCACGTGAGCTAATAAACCGCGTTCAACGTTCGTTTCAGGCTACTCGAAGAGATTCGCAGAAACAGCACTCTAATCGTCATTGGCGAAACGGGAAGCGGCAAGACAACGCAAATTCCCCAATTGCTGCTCTCGTCTGGTATTGCAGGCACTATCGGTTGCATCGGTATCACTCAACCTCGAAGAGTAGCCGCGGTGAGCGTGGCTCGCAGAGTTGCACAGGAGCAAGGAGTAGAGCCGGGTAAATTGGTCGGTTATTGCGTACGTTTCGAGGACGTGACTTCGTCGCAAACGAGAATCAAGTATCTGACCGATGGAATGATGGTTCGCGAGGCGATGACCGACGAGATTTTATCGGATTATTCGGTGGTGATCCTCGACGAGGCTCACGAACGCTCGGTGCAAACCGACGTATTGCTCGGCGTGGCGAGAAGGGCGCAAAATTTACGAAAGCTTAAGAATCTGCCGCCGCTGAAGCTGCTGGTAATGTCAGCTACGATGGACGTCGATAAGTTCAGCAAGTATTTCCAAGCACCAGCGGTGTACTTAGAGGGTCGTCAGCATCCGGTGAAGATTTATCACGCCGTCAAGTCGCAGGAGGATTATGCGTTCTCTGCTCTTGTTACAGCTTTCCAGATTCATCGCGACAACCCTGCTAAGTAATTTTTTTTATTCGCTCTGTTCCTACCTTTGCTTCCGTAAAATATGTCATTTTCGAGTTGCCGAAATATTCTCGCGGCTGTAAATCTTGTATAGTTTTCGTTTCGCGGTATCGATCTTTTTCTACGATACCTGCAGGTATGAAGAGAAATGACAAGTAAGTAGGTAATTATGCAACTATATCTTTTCAGCTTCGCGTTTATCTCCAACGAATGGTCGATACCTCGCAAAATCAATTTCGATCGATTATCGATGGACGCAATTTTTATTCAACTTTTCTTACACACACACACACACACACACACACACACATTATGTATTTGTAATAATATGGACGGTAGAAAACTTAAACTTATGACGGTAGCTTTAAGCGCATAAGCTGCTTATAGCATGGGCAGAATGTTGCCAGAGTGAAATGAAAATTATATAGCTCTTTTTAAATGGAATCGTACGATTTTGGAGCAGCTCGTTGCTTCCTATAAATAATTCTCAGAGTGTAACATTTTCGGTGGAAAAATTCGGTTTATCGGTTTACCTTGTACGAAATCATTAACCATCCTTTCAGATAATTCGCGTTTAATATATAAAAGACCACTTGCCGAGACGATGATAATCGTAACGCGTCATTGTGCTACAACATTTTGTTTCTCTTTCGAGTTTAATTTAAATAGAACTCGATCGCAGCTTATCGAAGGTAAATTATGGAGTACTTGTCACGAATTTCCTCCAATTTTCTAGTTAAAAGCGTTCCGCGATACGATAATAGAAATATCGTCGAGTGTAAATTTTTCAGCTTATTAGACCATTTGCAAGATGCCCGTGTATTCGCATAACGCCGTTACTTTTATTCGATCAGAGGCGAGCAGGTTCGAGTACGAAGCCTGGGCAAGTGGGTCAGAAGGAAAGAGACGATTTCCAGAAACTTTTTGTCTCTTTTCCAGCGAGGATATTCTGGTTTTTCTAACCGGGCAAGAAGAAATAGAGGCTGCGGCTACGAGCGCGAGACAAGTAGCTAAACAATTGGATGGACAGGGTTATCCGTCGTTGAAGGTGTTTCCATTGTACTCGGCTTTGCCGACGCATCAACAATTGGAAGCCTTTAAACCATCCTCTCCTGGAATGAGAAAGCTGATTTTGTCCACCAACGTGGCTGAAACTTCCGTTACCATCGGCGGTATGAGTTTATTTCCAATTATCTCCCCTATCCGATCGTCTCTAATCTCTTCAGGGCGAATATCTTTCTTTACGTTGGACGAACTCTTCTTTCGCGAGATTTAAATCGATACTTTGTTACAACGTATACGTACACCTCTTTGGTTGAGACACACGGACATTTTTTTGATCGATCTTACGATATATGTTTTAGAAAAGGGGAGGACGAAGAAAATATTCTAATCTTCGATTTCATTGATCTCCGTTGATTCAGATCGATTTAATTCAGAGCGTTTTTCGATTTAATTCAGAGCGAAGAAACAAAAAGCAAGAGTAGAAAGGAAGTTACAGGTAGATGGAAGCTAGAACGCCAAAGATAGCGTTCGTACATACATGTACGATGATACGATGGTCGGATTCGTGTCGATTATGGATAATGATGAATTACGAATTCGTTGGAGTCCTTTTATTATGTCACGATTAAATGTAAATAGAATCAAAATTTCGAGGAAGATAACCGAGGCAGGTAATTTTGATCATTTGCTTTTGTCATTTATGCGAAGCATTTACGAGAAAATGTACAAAATCCGCAAATTGCGCGTACTTACGCAAATGCATATTTTCATAGAATACAAAGGAAGACACGAAATCAAGATAGAAATTTGTTATCTGTTTTTGATTAAAGGATTATGCAGGCTGTTTTAACGAACGAACGCTGTTTGGTTCGAAGGTGGCATCGTACGGTGCAAATTACTTTTACGTAGATGCGGAAAAGCGGGCAAGATTTTAAGGACGACTTTATCTCTTTTACACGGAACCGTATATCTTTGCATATCGTAGGGATCGATCCATCCCTACGAGAATGTATCGACCTATGTATGCCGGAAAACTATCGATTTGGCGGATATTTCGATTTTAATTTGTCAAATTGGACGTATGGTAGACGCGAGGGTATCGTTTCTTCGAACGTCTTAATAGCCGTGCGACGTTTTCGAACGTTTCATCTCGAATAGCAATCCTGGTCGATCCTGCGAGCTTCGTTAACGCGATACCGAGATAGTCGGCTTTCGTGTTTTCCGCGCTAACGCGAACTCGCTTTCCACGCTTCGCGCAAAAACCGATAACGGTGGATCCTCGCCGGTCGAACGCGGCCATTGCCGCGGTAGCGAACTAAATGCGATTACGTTCGCGTTAATAAGGCCGTAGAGTTGGCCATCGAAAGCCGTAAGAGCGGCGATATCGTCGGACGAAAGCCTGGCTTGTGTCAACGCGCGATCTTGTCTAAGACGATTACGATATAGGCCCGCGTATAACTTTGAGAATCCATGCCGAGCGTACAATCTTCGAGCAAGGAAATCGCGCGACGCGAACGTAACGATGGAAACTATAATAAGATTACAAATTATTGCCTCCGCGGCAAAGATTTCCAGAACAGAGTACATCGCGTTAACTATGTGGACGATGTCTATCGTTTTGTAAATTAAGGAATTCATGGTAAAAATGTAACTCGGAGAGAAGCGAAAGGAAGTTGTAGCGAGTTACAAGATGCTTGAAATTGTACGATAAATTTGAAGTTTCGATATCAATTTTTAACGCTATTGGCTACGTGATCGGGTAGATGCGACTTTAAATAAGGAAAAAGAAAAGGGCGTTATAAGAAGATGGGAGGGAGGAAGAGAAGGACAGATCTTTCTACAACGGGTTAATTCGACAAATAGTTCGTTAGAGAGAGAGCAATTTTATGTTGCGCGTGTAGCGCGATCTGCTAATATCGCGAGCCGAAAGCCGGTACTCTGGCTCGCGATAGAGTCGATTACTCGCCGCGTTCTCGCGATTACGTCGGCGACGTTACGTTGCCGTTGCATACAGTGATTTCCCGATAAAATTACGCAGGGATTCGACACGTGATCGACACCGGAGTGGTGAAAGCGAGAACTCATCACCCGACCACCGGATTGGATGTGCTGAGGGTGGAAAAAGTGTCAAAGGCACAGGCCTGGCAGAGGACCGGCCGAGCTGGCCGGGAAGCAGCCGGCAAATGTTACAGAAACTACACCAAGGAGGAATTCGAGAGGATGAAGGAGATGCCTGTGCCAGAGATACAAAGGTGTTCCCTCGCGGGAGTAGCCCTGCAGCTGCTTGCTATCGGGGTTGACATCACCACCTTTGATTTTATGGACAAACCACCGAAGGAGGCCGTTGACGTTGCGGTGACCTGTCTGGAGAAATTGGGCGCCGTTAAGGGTGAGTCTCGTAGTTTCGACGACGGAAAAATTATAGATCTACGCTTAAATCGGTCCGCTATTTCGTTTCTCGTATTGTTATATGTTTGTTTCGAATATCGTTGATCGTATAATAATGTACATATGTATACGTATCATACACGCGTACGCGCGTACATTTACGTCATAATAGGTCGAATAAAATAGAGACAATACGCATGAATAAGCATTTAATGGTCCGATAGGGTTTGTTGTTTAATAAATTTGAGTTACTTCGAAACAGGTAGCAATTACTTCGATAAAATTGGATAGATATAGACAAGATATCCGTGAAACGTCAGACGAATGTTTTATAAAAATATAACGTACTCTCAGCTAATAACGACCCACTTGAACTCTTCGAGTATTTAAAGGAAAATCGCGCAAATAATCAAACTCGTAAATCAAATTTTTATTCGCGCCACGAATGTTTAATTTAGTTTGTAATTTATTTAGTACGATAGATAGAGGTACTCCGGACTATGTACAAAGTTCAATATGCGAAAATTAAGCTACGAACGTCTGTTCGTAGAATTTGCGAAGAGAAACTAGATCGGTCAATTAAGTTTTAGACTGTGGTTCGAGTTTGAGTTTCTCGTTCGCGAGATCAGATTGCCGCGCCAATTGAACTATCCAAATCGTTGGAAGATTTCTTTTTCCTAAAACGATTCATTGGGATTTCTAGTCTTCTTGATTTCAACTCGAATCTTACGTTTGCTCGATCGTTCCGTTTCGTCGATCGAACAATTCTATCGATTTTCAAGAATTATATGACTTTTTATTTTAGCGTAAAGCGTAGACTATATCCAGCGTATCCATTTGTGCGTACATTTAAATATCTCAATGCAGATATTTTTGAAATTTTAAAGGGTATTACGTACACCTAATTTTTTAAAGTACGATATTATACGTATATTTTGAACTTTACCAAATACCGTACCTCCTTCATCGATCTTAAATATAATTAAATTAACGAGATATTTCTACATGGAATAAGCATATTACTTACTCTTTTCCAATTGTCTGGTTTAAAATCTACCGTTGATCCCTGTTATTAGAATTCCCGATACTTTTAACCACAGATAAGCGAAGCGAAGCGTTCCATGTAGAAGTACGGTATTCTATATAGAGAAAAACAACTTAACTCTCGAGTCTTTGCAACGCTTTAATCCATATCATCTCTAGTAGCAAAACGACTAAAGAAAAAAAAAAAAAAAAAAAAAAAAACGAAAAAAGAAACGAAAAGTTACGAAAGTAGACTAGCCGGGTAATTAATTGCCGTTTTTAGGTAAGATTCATCGTGCGTTCCACCGTTCCAGAATAAGATCAAGCGTCAAGTGGCATTCCGTATCGATTTTGGGATTTTAACTGTTCCGGAATGTGCAAGACTCGCTACTACGTCCTCTATAATCTCATTTTCTTCGTATCTCGCCATTGATTTTTCCAGCGACGATACAAACTGCGTTTCTAACGCATTCGCGCAAAGTATTCGTATCCTCGCAGGTATCGAACATCCTAAAATATAGGCTAATAATTCAGCTTTCGATCGATCTTACGTTTATCGAAAAATAGGAATTCGTCGTAATACGAATGGAGGATTTGATCGAGGCTGATGATTTCTTAAGCGAAACGGAACGAAAGCGCATAGACGGTCCATCGTAGACGGAAGTCCTTTGGCTTTCGCGTAACAGTTTCATCGCGATCGTAGAAATACTCGTACGTTGCTCACGTATACGCGGATTATACGAGTTTGAATTTATGTACAGCGTGTACGATCGAACCGCACGATTTTGTCAGAATATCTCGTCGCTCTTTTTCGCTTTGTTACGTCGCTTGGCTGTTGTTTGTTCAGTCGTTCGCTTTACCGAAAAATTATCGCTACATTTTTATTTTACAGTTTCACGAAATAATTTCTTTTGCGAGAAAGATCGAACAAGGTCGTACACATACGTATGGACTGTATTATCGTAGACGTGAAATTTCTTTTTATTAGTACGACAAATTGGGAACTGGAGTTCCGCTGCAAACTCTCGAAAAGGAAGATTCTGAATTTCAAATAAGCGACATCAGCTCACGGAGGAAATATATCCCCGTCGGCGAAAACAATACGTTCTGCCGCTTTATTTCTTTTTAGAACAGCGATATTTCATATCTCACATGTTGGTTGTTATCGTAACTGTATCGCGTATATCTAAAACGAAAATCGCTGCAACTTTATTCGACGTCGTTTATGTTGTATGGAAGAGTATAATTCGACCGTATATGTCATTATATGTCATATATGTATTTCGATACGGTCTTTTTATATCTATTTGTCTTCTATCGATCACGGGATAGAAAAGTTTCATGGCAATCGAAGGATATTTTACAAATCTATCGAAACCTGAAACTGATTCGGACAAACTATAAGACGATATCGAACGTTCTCGCGATCCTCGCGATCTATCTTTCAAGCAAAGTAACGAGTAACTTGCGTTTACCTTGATCACAGTATATGTAATTAGTTTCAAGCTAATCGCAATTTGTTTGAACTCCGTTCGCGCTTAAATATTAAACGGATATTTAATTTTTGAGAAAAGTTCGTAGTTGCATCTCGATATCAGCGTATCGAAAATACGTATCGAGATATCGTACGTACGTACGTATACGTATATGTATATAAGATGAGACTTTTTCGTTCGACTTTCATGGGAATAGGTTCTCCGCCACAGCTGACTACCCTTGGAAGAACAATGTCCTTGTTTCCGTTGGATCCACGGTTCACTAAGGTGATTCTTGCATCCGCGGAGCATCAATGTCTCGAAGAAGCCCTCACCGTTGTCGCTCTATTGTCAGGAGAGTCTGTTTTCACCGATCCACCTGCGAAAAGACAGCAAGCTTACGTCGCTAGATCAAGGTATCGGGTTTTATCGATCTCTGGCCTCTGTTTCATCGAACATCGTATCGTACCGTAGCCTCGTCCGTTTTGAGAAATTTTGCGAACGAGTTGTTTCCGTAGATGCATCTTCTAACGAATATATTTCACATTTCAGCATGGTTTTCTAAATATTTTCAAAGCAAAGTAACCTAATCCGATTCGGCATTGAACAACTTGTTCGCAACATTTTTCTCGTCGGATTATCCCGAGTGGCTTTGTATCTTTAAAATATTTTTAAAACAGGAAACGAGTTTCGCGAAAACGAGATTTCACGGTACACCGATGAAATATTTGTCGAAATAAGTATTCACGAATGTAGAGCAAATTCCGCGTATCCCTTTAAACGTCAAACAGATCCGTGTACGATGCGATCGATACCGGCAGCTTGTTACGCTTCTTTCGTTCGTTCCAGATTCGCCTCTCCCGAGGGAGACCACGTCACGTTGCTGAACGTTTTTCGCGCGTACTCCAATACCAAGCAGAAGAAGGTCTGGTGTCACGAGAACTTTCTGCATCACAGGAATCTAGAATACGCCACGGAGGTGCGACAGCAACTCGCCACATTGGCGGAACGTGCGAATTTGGAGAAGGCCAGCTGCGGGACGAATACCGAGCAACTCAGGAAAGCACTCCTCGAGGGTCTCTACGATAATCTCGCCGAATTGCAGAGGGATCAAACTTACATCACCGTGAGTTCCTTCTATTCTCCGGTCTCTCTCTTTTTTTTTATTCTCGTAGTATCGCAACGACCGTCGATCTCGAGGCCGCTCGTCCGAATCCAAGGTTCGTTCGACGAACTTTTAGCCAGTGGAAGTTTGTCGTCGAAGTAGGTCGATCGAGTACGATACCGTACCTAATTATTTGAGCCACGAAAGTCTCAAACTTTCCTCTTTGATTGTACCGTAAGGTAAATAAATGTATCCGGTTGATGAAACGCGGTTGACTTTTTACGAGAATAATCGACAAACAGAAGATGATGGTTATACGCGGTTTAAGCGTAGTAGAATCGGAGAAACTTTGTTCGCGTCTGTGATTTCTTTGATCGCGCTTCTGTAAAGCGTATGTGTTACTTTAATACGCTTTGGGTATCTTGTCGAGACAACGCGTAGGTAGATAAAGCGATTTTATTTACGTCTTTCGATAATGTTACACGGAGGAAATTTTGTTGCATGGTATCGTGGCTTGGTTTTTAACGGGTTAATCGCGCGCCATTGGGCGTCGAACGATCTTTTTTCGTAACTCGTTGCGACAAAAGCGAAAGCGACATCGTAGCGAGACGGAGAAGTTTACGGTGCAAGAACTTTTTAAACAGACGAAATTGAAGGGAGAGGTAGTATTATTTCGTTGTCATGTCGGAAATTTGAAGCTTAAACGAGTTTCTTCGGAGTATGAGGCACGGTTTAACTAAGCTTTCTCTGCCGGCGACTTGGTAACGAGAATTTAGGAGTAATTGGATTGTTCGTTTGTGTAGGTGAGCTCGAAGCAGCCAGTCGCCATACATCCTTCCTCGACGTTGCACGCCAGCAAGCCACCGTTAATATTGTTCACGGAGGTTGTAGCCACCGGAAGATGTTACCTGCGCGGTTTGTCCGTCATCGACTGCTCGTGGTTGACCGAAAAAGGCATCGGTGTCGGAAAACACGATTAAACGGAATGCCCGTCGTTTCTCTCGTGAAAAAACCTTGCAAGCTTCGTTACAAGCGTTCCCGTTTCAAGTTTTTGTCCCGGATCGTTGTAATCGGGAAGAATCGACGCAACTCGTTTTTGTACTCTGTACGCTTCTTTAATAAAGACGATCATCGTCTTGTCGGAGATGGCACGTGGATACGTAAATAATTTGTCCTTCCTTTTGCCCTTCTTTACTCGATTTTACTTATCCGTCTATCTCGCATTTTAGTCGATATCGTTCGTCAAGCGTCGAGATAACGTCGAAAGTAACGTATTCGTTGTTTCGTCGTCGACCAAAAGAAAGATATCCGAAGATTTAGCTAAAAAGATATACGGTTCTAGTTCGTTTTTTTTTTTTTTTGAACTTTGAAGATCTTTGTCGTCACCGATAGATTCTTTCTTCGGCACGATCTACATATACGTCGAATAATACGTTGACAATTATAAACATTAGCGATAATTAATAATTATTAAAAAATAGGGCATCGACGTACAATCTTAATCGACATTTGTATGCTTGAATAAACTTTTTGAAATATATGCTAGACTAGTTGCATATTTCGTTTATATCTTTAAGTCCAAAGCGTTTGCCTTTTCGCGTAAACGCAACGGTTTCGTTTGCGATGAAAACTTTCGAATGAAATATTTTTGATTTAATCCTTCTTTACGTAGTACTTACTCGTTTAATGGCGTTACACGTGGAATACGATATCGACTTGTTCAATTTCTTCGCGAATGTTTCGCTTAAGCTGCCGAGTCGTTGTCGGGTTGCTACGAAGATTCGTTCCTCTAATTAAGCGGCCCCCTAGAAAAAAGTTGGTCACGGCCGAGTCAGGGTACGATGTCTCGTTGGCGATGTACGCGCTGTACGAGGCTTTTTCGTATCTTGCAGCGTATACAGCGTCCCGGAATTTTTCATTGCACGCCGCGTTTTCTCTTCGAGTCACCGTTATAAACGATCCGTTCTCATCGTTGGCCGCAAAAGGTCTATCGGAAGCGGTTCACCGTTGATTCTTTAGCAACTCCGTCGCAAGTCGTCGTCCACGCTTGCTTACCCCTTCACCGGCAAATCGAGGGTGACTTAAAATCGGCAAATTGGCCGAGAACCTAGTAACTGTACGTCGTACGATCGATAAGAAGGTTAATCCGACGAAATATATAGGTTATCGGTGGCGGAAAGACGAGAAGCCTCTGTCACTGCGAGTACCACGTTCACGCATGACGTTACTGACTTTTTTTTTATATCCTTATTTCGTTACGTTATATCGATACTGACGTTTAACGACAAGAAACGTATTAATTTCAGCGATATTTATCTCGCGTTTAAACCCGGTACATACATATACACGTGTCTTACGTGTACCGGAAGGATCGAAGCTAGCAGCGTCACTTGGCTACGTTCCGAAGTCGTTGGTGAGAAGCTAAAATCGATTGATCGTAGCCGTAGCGGCAACCCGGGCATCTATATCGCCCTGGCGCGCGATCCTACTTTACACACAGCGAAAGGGGAATCCACGGCAGGGATTCGTTGCGATCCGACAAATACGTAAATCGGGTTATTCGCGCTGATTTCCCGAATCGATCAATTGCGAAGACAAGTAAGAAGTTGGTTATAATTATAGTTAGTGGTCGGAGTTACGCAGTTTTCCAAGGGTGATCGCGTTTTCGTCGCGCGCGATTCGGACGATCCTGGTTAATTCGCGAAACGGTTAATTAACGCAGCGAAATACGGTCGTCGCACAGTTCGGTACGTGTCGTCACAACAGGTGGCTAGCTCGACGAAATATCGTCCCTTTTTCCTACGCTTACGCTTACGAGTACTCCTCCGTAGACTCCTAGGTGCGTCGGAACCGATGTAACAAAATTGGTTAAAAGATGCCGAAATATAACGTTTATATGATTCGTACGATCGCAAGTAGAGGAGCCTACTTTATCAAAAAAGGAAGAAAGAGAAAATAGAAGCGCGTATAGATTTTCGTAGTCTCGAATAAACGTTATCGCGGAATAATCTTTTCCTGAATTATTATACACGTTCGACGATAGTATATTGTATCGTCAATTTATATATTACTATACCCTTGTTGTACTACGTTTCGACAACTGTACGTCACGCTCTTGTTACTTATAAATTAAATTTTATCAACCAGATCGTAATTACGCTATATAAGTCGGACTAATTGGCGATGTATTAATTAACGAAATAGTCTAATTATTCTACGCGAACGCAAATTGATATTTATTAGTACGATACGAGGAATAATTTAATTTAAACTAATATAGATACGTACGTACGATCGACGTGGTTTTGTCGAGCTACGGCTAGTTTATTAAACAAAATGGAAAAATAATTTCTCTTTCTCTTTTCCAATATCCAAGTTGGTTACTTATTTAAGCTGCCTATCGCATATTGGTTAATTCTAGGAATTATTTGCTCCGTACGGTATAGGTATAGGTAATCGTGAGAAGCGTACGAAGCACGCGGTTCGTTGTATCAGCGGTTGATTTCCGGTAGAATTGAAATTGCGTTCAGCTTCGACGACGCACGAATGAAATTATTTAACGGCCTTTTATCAACAGGTAAACCAGGTATTACCAACGTAGATGCTTAGTCGTTGGCGTTAACGCGTTATGCCGCGCACAACGCCATTCTATAGCCTTGGGTCAATTATTACTTAACGGCAGAGTATTGAATTTTCATCGCGCGAGCTGATCATCGTTCAATGGCGAAAGAACGGCGTTCCATGCGTAATTACTCGCGCCGTTGTCTTCTTAATGACTCGCGTCGAGCTAAGATTTTAAATCCTGTCTCTGGCGACGTTTGTCGAAAGCGTCGGAAAAGCGATCGACCATGTTGGTATAAAAAAGGCCAGTTAATGTTATTTATTACGAATATTTTAATATTCGTGTGACAGGTAGCTTTAAATTTGTTTAAGTCGGTAGAACGGATGAACGTTGGCTTTTCGTGGTTCGCGGTTCGTACGAAATTTTAATCTTAAAAAACGAAACGAGGTTTTTAATATCTTTTCCATAGGACCGTTGAAGATCACGGTATCTCGTCGTCTTGACTCGTTCCTTTCCTAACTACGTATCGAAGTAATTATCGTTACTCGTTCAAGACGGTTTAAGTCGTCTTAGAAGAAGAAAACAAGGTAATCGTTCGATAATTCGCTACGAAGCACGAAAAAACAAAGGCGTAAACGTTTCCATTTAGATGTTTAATTTAACCATTAACACCGTTATTTCTCGTAACATACTCTGTTGGGAACAACGTCGCGAAACGAAGTCGATCAGCCAACGAGACAAGGTAACGTAACATAAGCAACAAGTTGCCCGTTATTGCTACCTTTATTCCGCTATCTCTTCCTGCCAAATTTCGATCCGATCGTCAACGTGGAACACCCGTACCGCTTCTCGTACTCGGAAATTCCCATACCGTTGATATCGTTCCCATTTTCCAAACGAAACGAAGCGAGTCTTTTAACCGTTGGAAATCGAGCATCGTGGAAGATACGAGATCGCTGGCGACAATAACGCGCGGATGAAACCGTCGTTGAATAATTCGTGCCGGTCGGTAGGAACCCGCGCCGTTGTCGGTGGTGGTGCCGCCGCTGTCGCTGTTGCTACCGGTGCTATCAAGTTATCGTTCGTCTTCGCCTCTTACGTCGTCGTCGTCGTCGTCTCCTTCCAGACACATAGCTGTTTCTCGAGCTTCTCGTCGTCGAGGAAAATCGCATTCCTCGTGTCGCGTGGTATTAACCGTATCAGCGAGCTCTATCGTATAAGGCTCCCTCCAACTCCCACGCTTTCTGTCTCGATTTTGCTCGGAATATTACGCTTCGTCGTGCGCTCGTCACCCCATTTACCGAGAAACATCGCCTTTGTTCCGAGACACGTTCCACGTAGAGAGAAGAGCCACTCCACCTTGACGAGCCGCTCGCCTCGTGCTCCGTGGCTGTTCCATATCTACGGAATGCTCGATAACCATATTATTTTCCGCCATTCTTCATCGATGCCCGAGAGAAAGAGAGAGAGAGAGAGGAGGATTCTCATATCCGCCGCTGCCGCTTTTGATCTTCTCACTCCGTTTCCATCATCGCGTCGCACGGGCCACGTCGGTATTAAATTCCGCAAGCTCCGGCCGGTTAATCGAGATACGCGAGTCGAACGGGAACCGAACTTTTCAATTTATCTCGCGTCCATGCGGACGGATTTAACGATAGGCTTCTTCGCTCGGAGGTGATTTGATCCGGTCAGCCGATAACTCGATTCCTGTTCCTCGTCGCTTTTATAACGTAGAATACGCGACGAAAAGAACACGGCCTAATTTTCTTTCGTCGTAGCGATGCGAATCTCGCCAGTTTTTTTGGCGCGGAAACGGAATTACGCGTCGAAAAAGGTAGTATCGAAAGGTTACATCGTCGACAAAGAGTCGTTGGTTTATGCAAAGCACGAGTATATAATGCAAGTTCCGAGCGCAAATTGGAAATTTAAGAATATAGAATTTCAGATCCAACGGAACATTACATATTCATAGGACATTAAAAGTAGAATGTGAAATTTTCTGGTTAAGATTGCGCTATTTCACTAAGTTTAATAGGCTTTATTCGATCTGAATATGTATAGGCTATGAAACTATCCAAACTGTATAAGGTATACTACCGCGCGAAACGATCTAGGTAAAAGTTGGCATACACAAACAGCCGACGATATCGGCGGAATTAACGAAAACCAACCGTAATAATTAAAATAAAACTTTTCGCTATGGGACTACGTTTTCTGTTTCGTTATTACATCACTTTTGGCCGACAGACGTGTCGTATCTACGAGCGATAATACAGCAACGCGTATATTGATAATAAAGTTCGAGGCAGACTTTTTGTCAACCGTTCTACGCGCGATACGAATGCAGGGAATACAATGGGAAGAATTTCCATACGTTCGTGGCTGCAAATGGTACGCCTTTAAATTACTGCCGATTTTTCATTTTCCGAATATGTATAAAAATAAAGCGCACGAATAAAAATCTGCTGCTAGCAAGCACGTTTTCGTATTCGGGTTGCTGGGAATTATTTCGTTTTTAAAACGCGCGTAAATCGACGGTTCCTCCGTGTTGTTTTTAAAACTTCCTTCGTATCACGGCGAGTAAATAACATTTGCCTTAAAGAATCTTCGCTTTAGCCGAATCGTTATCGTTGTTTCCGCCGAAATCCAAATTCCACTAGCCAAACCTAGTTCCAATGAAATCGAGTTTTACGATCGAGAGTTACGTACCTTCTATCGTGAAAGCTAAACTACACGCTGTCTATACTATGTCGAGGTTTGCTATATGTACGCGTATACCGCTGCTTACCTACGACGCAACTTTTCCATTTGAAACTTAATAGAAAATTGATCAACGAGAAGCGGCGAATCTCCTGCTTTTATCCCCTGCTTTTGGTCGTATATCGATACGACCAGCCATCGCCGAGCTACTCTCGTTTAAAGCTTTAGCGCGAAGCGTAATTTCATTGCACCGGCATTGTCTTATTCGCACGCGTGCACCACGATCTACCGCATGCTCGACATCTGTGCGCTGGCCAGCGACGAGAGCCGAGTCAGGGTCTTTTTATTGTTGCTAAATAGCGCCGACGTATTTCCGTACGTATTTCCAGGAAGCAAACTGGGTCACGTCGTTTCCAGCGATTCGGCCGCGCCATTCAGAATCTCGTGCATTTTAGTCCGCGTTTTGCGGTCTTCTATCTTGGGACACGGACGTACCTAGGTGTCAAGGTAGGATAAAACGAGAATCTGATAGCCTGACTTTTTCGATCTTCCCGGAAAGTTTCCAAGAAAACGCGTACATTTCTTGTGGCTTTTATTTTCTATCAAATTCGTTCGGAATTTACTTTGGAATACGCTAAGCAAAAGTTTGAATAGTTTCGACGATATCAAAGTGATATTGGACGATCGTAGAAAAGAATTTCTGTAGCTTTACAAGTAACGAATGTAACTGATAATTTCAGATTTACAAGAAACACGTGGTATTTTTCCTAGAAAAGCGATACAACTCCATCGACATATTTCTGCGAGAGAAAAAAGAAAAAAAGAAAAAAAGAAAGAAGAAGAAAAAGTCATTCGACCTTGTTTCACGAGTTACACCTGTTACATCGTTTTTGCTGATAAGTTCAATTACCAAAATGATACGTTATCGCATAAGCGATGGAGCTTTTTACATTTTTAACTAATACTTGATGTTGTCTTAGATTGAACTTTGAAGGTAAAGATGCGATTGATCGAAAGAAGGTATCGAGTGCCTTTAACGGTATGTACATAGAAATAAGATTTGTAATCGACGAAGCAACGTTATTTGTAGTTTGGCCTTTTTTTACATTTTCATTTGATTTTTTTTTTTTTTTTTTTAATTTCGTTTAATCTTCTGGAGGCCGTTTGCCCAGAAAGCTTCGTATCTTTCTGGAAATTTGTTAGAAGAGGAAATTCCAGGGTAGTCAACGTCATCTTCGTCATATTCGTTCAAGAAAGTTTTATCGGCTTTCGCATCGTCGAGCAGTTTGCCGTTCAGACGATTAAATTGGATAATGCGTATCGAATTAATCGAATCGATCGTTTCAACGAAATATGCGACTGCAACGGTGTATAAGCAGAGAAAATTCCACTTTTTTCCGTTATCTTTTCGCGGCAAGAGTAAAATGTACGAACGAATTAATGCAATTTAATTAAATCTTTTGAAAGAGCTTTTTAAAGTTTCTCATAAAGATAAAAGAGTAATGCGTATCGCGCGTAAAATTTGTATTTCATACAATTTCCTACGTTCGATCAAATGGATCGTTCTCTAATATTCATGAACTTTTATCGAATTAACTATTAAATCGAATTATCGAAGGTACATCCGTTTGAACGGGAACGCGTATTTTTTATATTTTAAGAAAAATTTCCTTAATGGGATATTTTTTGTACGACGTGCAAAAAATTAGACTACGATGGCAAATCTAATTATTATTTAATATTTTGCTGGCGATAATTACATCACGTACAGGATTACCGGATAAGTATCGAGTTACGCTCGTTCTGTTAACAACCACGCAAATGTGAAACGTAACAACGTAAGCTGCACTTGTTACACCTGTGCAAAGTACGATATAAATTTGCGTGAATTTTAGCTAGCTTCGATACGACTTTCAACGAAAGAAGAATCATACGCGAACGAATCGAAATAAAAAATTTTTCATCAAGAAAAATCTTCCCATTCTTATTTACACGTACGCGAAGGAGATATCGAATATACTTTCTCGCTCTAACAAACAAATTCATTCTTATTACGCCGTGCCATAAGAAAAAATCTATATTTCCAATCTACACGGTTACTTTGTATTCGTTTGATAATTTATCACGTAGAATATCTCAAGTAATTCTTGTTAGCGATAATAATAATAATGTTTATTATAAAATGTATCTTTACGAGTAAAATGGACACGTCGTCGGCATCTCAACCTCAAACAGCAGGAACATTTAATAATTTCCACGTAAACGTAACATATTTCCTCGACCATCCAAAATCATAGGTAAGAAATAATTAGTGAAATTTTACCGAATAATTTTTATATAAATAGCTAGATAGCTGTTAGAACGGGAGAAATAAAGTCAAGTACCAGCTAGCCCTTCTTCTCAGCTTTCAAGAGTCATTTTATCGCGCAAAATACAGCGGCGAAATTTTCATCGAGTTTTCGGTATAATCTACCACCAGTCTCGCCTCCTTTAAACATCGAACAAAGAGTTTGATATTCAAACAATGATACATTTGGCGGCAAAGCCGAACAAACTCTCTACCGCGGATGATAAATCGCGTGTCATAATCTATACGTTCCTATACGTAAGCAACGAAACTTTCGCCACACATCCATCTTTCGGACGCTCGTCCGACCAAACGAACTCGTAATTATTCCTACAAACACCGTTATTCGCGAAATAACGAATTCCTCCGAGATACGAGACATCGCGATTCTTTGAAAATTACATCAATAGCAAGCCTAATTTTGCGCGCGACGACAAGAGTCGGAGACAGCGAGCGAACAATATGGTTAATATAACGCGCAAATATTACGCGAAAACGAACAGATCTTCGACTCTGCGAAACTATCAATTGGAACGCGATATCGGTAACGTGGACTACCGCGAATCGAGTGACGTTTCTCCGAATCGATACCGAGGAATACACGCGGTACCAATTAAGCGAATTTGAAGTACGCGTACCGAGAATACCAATGCTCTTTCCAACAAAGTTCCGACACTCCGTTTCGATTACCAGATCAAATCGCGAAACGATAGACGGAGTACGCAAACGATAGGTATACGTCATAACGAACAGACATAGGACGTTAAATATCGGATAGGAAGAATCGGCGAATTTATTTCACCCCCGAGGGAGTAATTCTCTCGGTTATTTGATTCCAGCGTCGTAATTTTGGGTCAAAGTCGCGGAGGAGAGAGTGGAACGAGGGAAAGAAACCTTGATTCTTTACTAGAAAAATTAAGAGACTTCAACGTTAAATCTTTATTGGTCGGAATCATCGCAGACATTACGGTTGCAAACATCCGGTGATTTAAGCAATCGGCTTAAAATTCGACCGCGTTTCCCCTTTGATTTCGCGTATTCACGTTGCTCCTCGCGAAATTTCTCAATTGGCTAGCGCGTGCAACAGCTTTCGATTGGAACGCGAGTCGTGCGAGTAATTATTCGAATTTTAATTGCCTTGCTTTAGCTACCGGAAAAATTGCTTTAGCTCCTACGTTCGGTACCTTTAACGACCATGTGAATTGGAATTATAAAGTTTTCTCTACTAATAATATTCTCTATCTAACGTTCTCTATTTAAACAGCCATTAAAAGCTTGTAACTGGACCGTTGGACTGTTCGGTTGAATAGCTACGTGTATCGCGAAAGATCGTACAAATTTTGTTACATCAAATCGTTAAGCGATATAGATAAATTTTTACATTTTTTTTTATAGATAAATGCTTTACGGTATTCGTCGGACGCCCGATAGCGATATAAAGAGATGCTAAGAATATTTGTACGCGCTAAACGTATTTTACGAGGTGTTTAAAACGACGATCATGCCATTCTTGACTATAAGTGAATATTTCATGGCGCACGTAATCTCGATTTACACAAGAATCCTATTTCCTAGGCATAGGCGTTTAATCTTCGCTCGTGTTACCGAATGTTCGAAGAATAGTTGACGAAAGAATGACCAAATGTTTAGAGAAATTTTACCAGAAATGTTACGTTCTCTTCTTTCTTGTTCCTTAATGTTGTTGCTTTTGTTCCAAGCACGAACGATCCTATGACGTTTTATATCTGAAAAGCATTTTATATCTACTTGCGAAACACCGCAGGTTACCGTTAGGTTAGATGAAAATTCCAGTCTGTTTGCACAGAGATCGGATCGGTTAACGCATTAACGTGTATGCCTTCAGAGAGATTTTTTATTTAAACTCGTTTTCCGCACTTTGTC
Organism: Bombus affinis; assembly: GCF_024516045.1. Classification (NCBI taxonomy): domain Eukaryota; kingdom Metazoa; phylum Arthropoda; class Insecta; order Hymenoptera; family Apidae; genus Bombus; species Bombus affinis. Next base: position 16,623,540 of record NC_066351.1, read on the forward strand.
ATTGAAAGCACGCGTTTCCATCGATTAAAAATCGTGCGAGTTCGCGACGAATTTATTCGTTTCGTGCTTTTTTGCACGCGTTTCAAAGCATTCGATCGCTTGAAAAGCGAACCAGCGAATCACGCAACAAGAATTTCAGGGGAAATGCGAGAGGCGAGACAAAGGTGGTCGATTTTTTAGAATCGACGTATCGATGTTGCGCTTTGAATACCTATATCCTACAAAATTTCAACGATTTTAATTTCGTGATTTTTAATTTTTATCGAGTTTTATCAAGGTACAAAAGACGAGGGCTTATAAAAATTTTTATCTAATTTTTTGAAAATGGATAAAATACCATGTAAGTAAAGTTGTTGAACCATCCGGAGGATTACACCTCTCGAATATGTAAAGTACGTCTTGAGACCTGACGTCTTGTATTCGAATCGCGTATGTTTTTTTTTTTTTTTTTTTTTTTTTTTTTTTTTTTTTGATAATTCTTTTATAAATGGGACGTTTATAAATGGAACGAGAGTTAGAAATTTTCGGCTAATAATATATATATGTATGTATATGCGTGTGTATATAATAGCAAGGTTAACTGGTTCCGTGCGTTCTATCGAAACCGTGTTACAGGGATATCGCGTTATAGGAGGGCTGTCGCATTTCTTGTACCGTTGTATATCGAAACCATGTTCTCGGAATTACCGTGTTATAAAAGGGTCGAGCGTATATATCTTTAATACGATAAGTCTTTTTAATATTTGAAAGCGTCAATACATTATCGTAGATAAATTTGTTTAGAAAATAGCTTCTAACAATTTGAACGCGATAAAACTAGTTACGTAATTATAAAGCTATTAACAGAAGTGACTAAAATTGACCGACTTCGGTATCTACTAGAAATAGCTTCTTATACCCAGCGACCTATGTCTGACCTAACTCAAATCTATACTACTTGCGCCTGTTTCAACAGTCCCTTAAAATAGATTTCAAGCGAACTACGATATACAGGGATAATGGCATTTCTCTTTCTCTTATCGTAACTGTTCAAATAAATTACTTTTCCAATGTTACTTCCACTTTTCAACAATATTATTCGTATTACTTTCCATATATTTCAATACGACAGTCTTTCGCAAATTCCTTTATATATTTTAAGCAGTTTCGAATAGAACGAAATGATACGAAATAAGAGTTTTTTGTCGAATCAATGGATATCGTACATACGAATAGCGTCGATCGTAATTTCAAAGGTGCAGGAAACTAGTCGTTGAAAAAGCGAGTTTAACTCAGGGTTTAATATATATATATATATATATATATATCAACAAAACGCAAACAATCCGCTCGCAATTCTTTCAATGCCATTCGTCGGGACACGATTTTCTAGCTGCGACGCAGAGCTGGCAGGATCAAAAGAGATATAGGCTAGGGTAGGATTAATTACCCCGTGGTTCAAAAGAATCCCGGAGGCTGTCGCGTCGGTTAGTCAAGAAGACCATTCAACCGACGTGAGTTGGCTGTACATAATACACGAAAGGAGACAAATGGAGATAGCGAGGGTTCTATAAAGTTGGGAAAAGAGGCCTGGAATAATCGTGGCAACGTGCATGGCATACCGGACAAGAACGAACAGGAAACCGCGAACCCTATTCCGTTTTTCCATTCGACGTCGTTCGACGATGTCTGTGTACACGGGTCGCGTGATTAAGAATTAAATATTTACGAGTCCGACGATGGTAGGAATTCGAGTCGGTCTGATGACGTCGCGACAGGTTGAATAGGGGCATCTGTGAAAAACAGAGAATTGAAAGGGGCCGGAAATAGGCGCGCGCTTCCTCGAGGAGACACGAAAGAGTCGGTATCCCTTTCGTCTTTCTTTCTATAGATCGCCACGGGGGTCGCGCGAGTCCGCCTTTCGTAAGACGATCCCTAACAGCCCCTTAATAACGAATTCCCCTCTGAATGCTGGCCCATGGTGGCATCCTCTCTTCCGTTCACCAACCCTTTCTCCTCTGTATTTACGCGGCCCTTTTTCTTTAGCGGCTCGGTGTACCGAATGTGTGTCGGTGACTGCGAATACGAGCGTGGATGATTACCGGTGAATGATGGACTTCCGGGGCCGCGAGCTAACTTCTGCTTTCTGGCTTCTGCAGTTTCGTCTTCCTTTCTTCTTCTTCTTCTTTCCTTTCTTTTCTTTTCTTTTTTTTTTTTTTGCTAGTTTGCTAGAGAAGGAAGATGAGATGGACGGTTAGTTTATACGTAGATGCGGTCGTTGTTTGAGTTTCTTTTTCTTCCTTCTTTTTTTTTTTTCAAATAGCTATAAATGATTTAAGCGGAGAAGGTACTTGCCTCGTAACGATCAAAGTAAGATTTATCAATACGTTCGCCGATTGTTCGTTCCGATTGGACACCTTTTCATCTCTATAAAAACTTTGTTACATCGCTTGTACATACGCGTTAATAAAACTATAGATAAATTTATACCGGATGAAATATAAAGCTAGGCTTTCTTTTCTAATCCAAGATGCGTTTATCTCTTGTAATTATAGACACGCGTAAGAAGCGTCGCTGATTTTACCAAGGATCCGCGAAATATCTAGCCTGCGACGCGTTCACCACCCAGAAAGACCCAATTTATAGCTTCGTACATAATTTATAAAGCTTGTTTTAAGCTTCTCCTAAGTTTACCACGATAGACTATATGCACAGCGTATTTCTGTATCAACGCGCGTAAAAACTCGAGTTATCTTTACGCGTTTTATCTTTAGCCGTGCTCTTCCGTAGAGGGAAAAATATTCGGCCGATCGGGTTTTGTTAGACCAAGATTCGAAATTCCTCCGCTCGTCGGCCGAGTACTTTCCCAATTAAGCTAAAGCCGTCTACATTTCGTACATGATAATACCGTTATAAGACGTATCTGGAATTACTTAGAATCAGTCGGAGAGGTAAACGACGTATCCCTCGTTCTTGTTGTATCCAATTCGTTCGTACACATCCACGTACGATCTCCCCTGAAGAATATCCTCCCCCTTTCCGAGCTACTCGTCGGTCGGTGTGACAGCCGGATATACATATAAATGCGAACGTGTAAACGAAAATCTTTAAGACGAAGAATGAACGAGAAGGCGGATGAGCGAAATAAACGCGTTCCTTGTGTATCATGGTCGTTCATACAGGGCATAGTTTTCGCCGCGTTTAATCAACATCCTGCTCGTGCTATACGCGAGACAATGTCAACAAGTCGTTTGAGGGAAAGTAGAGAGAGAGAGAGAGAGAGAGAGAGAGAGAGAGAGAGAAAACAAGAAGGTTTCCGTTCCACGCGAGTTCCAAGCATACTACATAAATGATCGCTCCTATCTCTCTGTCGCTTATCATTTTGCCTTTCATCGTCCTTCTTGTCTCTTTGACGGGTCTTGGATCCTCTCTCCCTCCCTCTCTGTTTGATCTTCATCGTACTCTTCGTTCACGAGCCCATTCAGGACTTTCAATCCTTTCACGAACACCCGACCATTTTCTTGTTCGCGGGTTATTCAAGCCTTGGTAAGGAGGGCGTCGACGTCGGATCGTCGAGTTTAACGAATCAAAGGAATACGATTAATATCGAATAGGTGTTTATTTGTCGCTCGAGTGATATACTCAAATTAAAGTATATCTTTATATCAGTTACTACGATTGGAAATTATATCGTTTAATGGATCTACGGGCTCGTTATTTAGAAATAGAAACGCCATAGCGAATAAAAAAGAGACTTTTAACATTGTCCTTTATTTTTGCAGTTTTTATCATCAGTGACACCCTACGACGATCTCCTACCGCGAACCTGTTGTCCTATTTGAATAAATTTTCACGCTCGCCGTATCATCCCCATGCATGGTTACATTTCGAACGTAAATATCGCCGAGATCTATTTTATTAGCATAATGCGAAGATAGCGACGCAACTTTCAACGGCTTAAATGTCTGCATTATACGAACGGCATAAACGTACCTGATATCTTTCGCAGATATTCAAATTCTTCTTTTTCAACTTTATGAATAAAGAGCGTTGCAACAGACTTGTCGATAATCCGTTAAATTTCGATCTTCGATTCTGGCGTAAGCAGCGATTCTTAAATTTCATTCTTCTTTTATTCTTACGAATCCTCTACGAAAAATGCGTAAATAAAATTGATTTTCAGAGTCTCAGATATTTACTTGAAAACAGTTTCATCGGCTATATGAAAACGTTAAAGATACTTGTATCGTCTCTCTTGGCAGTAGGTTCTATCGTAATCTTTAAATCGTAACGCAACTATGCTTATAATTTCACGGGATTAGCTTTAGACGCTAATACCGTTATGAAATCCATCGCGTCAAGTAAATTAAAAGTTAAAAACGAATTACGGAAAATAATGTTTACGTGTCCTATCACGGTGTACCAGATTCGCACCAGGTTCCACCGGAAATAACGCGTTATCGCGAGGATTTGATGGCCACAGTCTGCGACGTCGAAGCTTACGTGCATCGCGGTAGAAAACGAAGAAAACGGTCGATCGATATCCATGAAACATTGGAGGACGGAGAATCGTTTCCGGAATTTCCTACCGAATGCACGTTCGTCGAATCGTGCTTCCCTATATCGTGCATTGTAAATAAATCGCGATTATAGCGAATAAACAATTATTACGCAGGGAAACGACCAGCGACCGCGCAACCATGTCTATAGTCGAATGCGATACAATCGCGTCGTGCTCCACTCTCACCGTCGTTCGTCTGTGTTTTCGCGAAAAATATATTAAAATATTCGTCGCGCAACCAACGCAAATGCAAGTTAGCTATACCTTTCGACACAGGGGTGTACTTACCGTTAGAAAGAAGCATCGATAGAGTCACAGGGAAATGTATGGCGATTCGCAATTATACTTTCGTCGAAACTAGGCCGATTCTTAATGATCAACTACGTAGAAATTCGTCGACGCGTTGAAATTTTCTTCGCGTTCATCCAATACGTTGAAACGTAATTTCGTGTCAACGCGAGAACATCCAGCGTCGAATACAACAAAAATTCTACGAGATCGAAATACTCGTCGTACGATCTGATATTGGGAAATAGCTTGGGCCGTTGTTCGCAAGCGAGCGATCGTAGTCTTAGTTGGTGGTTAATCGACACTTTGGTCTATACGATCTACCTTCGATTCTAGCGGAATTGTTGGAATAGCTGAATGCTCAGCTCGAAACCATCGCGTCCTTACCGCAAACTCTCGGACTATGCATCAACAACGTCTACTTAACTATCAACTATCAACGAAGACCTAGTTACGGCCTATACAACAAGAAAAAAAACGATCGTAGAAACGTGGCTATCTTGGCGAACTTCGGTACCTGGCTGATTTCGCGAGATATCTACGGAATTCGTCAAAGAATGCGAACAATGTCGTCAAAGTCGATCCACTCGTGAACCACAGCGCACATCCACGTTGCTTCGCTGTGTCGATACTGCGAGGAGAGGAGAGATCAAGGCGCGACGTAACAAAGAAAGGAAAGAGACAAGGAGAAACAGAGGGAAAGAGGAAGCTCGTAGCAGCAACAGGTGGCATCAAAAATTCATTCGCGATGCCCGTTATCGACTACGACGGACAGCTGTTTCTGGGGATCGATCGCCGCTCTTAATTGTAACACCGAACGGTCCACGGCACTCGCGTTATCGTCCACCTGTTAATCGAGCCCTGTCTCGCAGAACGGGCTTCTCCTTCGATCGTGTCCGATATCTCGGCCGATCGATAACGCCCGACCATGGTTGCGTTGGATCGCTGAAAACGAACAGCAGGGATTAACGATTACGATCGACGAGACGCATTTACCACTCTTTTATAACATTATCGACGCGGTTTGCCTATAAATCGCAATCGTACAACGAACGTTGGAACGCGAGCATCTTCCATTTCATACGGACGCTGTAGTTTGAATTTAGGACTAGGACGAGGAGATGTCGCGCAAAAGCAAATCGTTGGTTAAGCGTTTGGCAACGGTTCTCTGCTACGTGGAGTTTTATCCTTGTCACTTGCAAAATGGTCTATCCAAGCTACGATCGAGGAGAATTACGATTAGGGGTAAAAATAAAAGTGGGCCAAGTCTCGTTCGTCGTGTCGTTAAAATCATCATCTTCTTTGTATATTGATTTTTTTTTTTTCATAGGATAAGTACAGCCATCGGATTCTTTTGCAGGGACTTTTACGATCGATTTCGGACCCTCTGTATTTTCAGATTTCAGGAGCTGGTTGATGCGACTACCGAGTCTTATCGCCGGATAAGAAAACCGAAGGCGGTCCCTCTAGCGAGGCTAGCAGGCGTGGTTTTTGCGTTTGCAGGTAACGACGACGCTCTAGGGGTAGCATTTCGACGGTAATCGCAAAGTCTTTGATGGCGTTCCTTCGAGTCAAATCGCGCGTTCGTTCGCGCCTGGTTTTATCGAATAATCTTGTCTCGTGATATTACCAAGTACAACGAAGATATGTGAATCGAACTTATTTGAAATATAAGTGTAAGAGTAAGATATACACAGATAAAACGATATATATGTAAAGAAATATAGAAATATTTAATAAATATAGAAATCTTAGTCTCCTATGTTACAAGTTATCTTTCGATTACACACTTATTGGTTAAATCAAAGAAATATGTCTAACATTGCGTAACAAATAACACGTTTGATGACGACACGTTTGAAAGATAAAGACGCTTGGCTACTAATAAGTAGACGTAGAAACGAGCAGCAAAGAGTTCGATATCTAATTATTTTAGCCTTCCAACGAGCTATCTTCTTTAGATTATCGATGATCCGTACTAAGAATCAAGAGCTTGATCGAGAATAATCGTCAAAGTTTCCAACGATAAGCGGAGAGAAATAATTCGGCCAATTTTCAAATAAATACAACCCATCCCAGTAACAGGTTATTTTACGAAGCTATATTTGTACGAGTCGGTACATTTTCGTCGCATATACGAAATACGAAATCTAAACAAACGCTAAATATAATCGAGAAACGCAACGATCACACGCAGCAATCGTACATGCTACGATAAAAGCTACTACCACGGCGATATAACGGATTCCTCGCTCATCCGTTGTTTTAACCTTAATAAAGAAGCACCTGGTAAATAAAACGCCGTAACTAAGATGAGTCATAAAATGTATGCGCAAAGTACTCGGGTATTTCGTTCTTCGAAGGAAAATCTATCGAATTCGGTATGCTCGTTCCATCTTGCCGCGAGTACGACGAAGCTTGATTCGCGCGAATAACATTACCCAAGTAAGACGGTCGATCTATAAAATACAACTCAAATTAAGCGAACAATCGTGACTCACCTTAGTAAATCCATTTACCGACCTCGTATCTAACGACTAAAGCCGTATTCGCTTGGCCATTTGCACCCGTTCTACTTTCCAGTAGTCCGGCGAAAGAAACGATCTCTCTTTCTCTCTTTCGCTTCGAATCGCTATTCTCGCGATTCACGAATCTATCCAATGAACAGCCTTGCCCAGTAAATAGTCCTTGGTGCAAGCGAGCACGCTGTTCGAGTCCACGTAATCCATCAGCTGTCTACCCACGTTCAAGAAGAATCCCAAGGTCCTTAAAAAACCCATAAACACTTGGCGAAAATAGAAAAGCGTGTCGCGAGCTCTATTCGTTTCACGTGTCTCGACTTTTGCCATCGAGAATCGTCGACCTTGATCCTTAGTCCTCGACGATCGACTGCCGTAATCCCCCATAAATCGTTGGTAGGTGACGGGAAGTAACGAGGGACCTCCCTCGGGACGTCGAGTAGCTGACTTTTTTCCCGTTCGTTCGGTAACCGACGTCTCAACGATGTAACCGTGATCGTTCCTTCGATACCGATTATCATCGTTCGTGGTCGACGATCGTTTCGAGGCGTTCCATTCCTTTCGACTTTGCAGCCATTTCCGAATTTTCCTCTCCGATTTTAGGCGAAAGAGACCGCTTTCGGCTTCTTCGACGACAATGGGTGATTCGCGGCTCGTCGCTAGACCGCTATCTTGGTATCGCTTCGAACGATATACCGTTTCCTTCGGATCGTCGAATCTAGTTCCCTCCGACGATCCTTCCTCGCTTCTCGATAGATTTTTGATGCCGTTCGTCCAAATATCGTAGTCGGACGTGGCGTACCTCGCGCCGAATCTCGCAATCTCACGCAGAGTCATCGCGTTGTAGAAAGCGACGGGTTTGCTCTTCGACGGAGACCGAACGAACCGGCTTCTTGTACGATCGTTCGCGTCACGTTTACGACGTAAATTTTGCCGGTAATTGTCCCACCAAGTCGCCGTATTTTGAAACGCGAGCATCGACGGGCCGAACTTTCTCAGGCGGAAAACATCGCTCGGTTTCCTACTATTATCGACTCGATTGCTCGTCTCGGTGTTCTTAAATCTCCGATTCAACGAGGCGATCTCTCCGAGAGGCAACGAACGAGATCGTTTCGATGGCTCTAGTCGCGAGACCGTACCGGAAGTAACGCGATTCGTCTTCGAGAATAGAAGTTTACGACGCCTATCCACTCGGAGATTCTCCGACTTTCTGCTAAGATCGCCTTCTGCTCGAGTTCTTTTAAATTCCGCGTCCATCCGCGCCATCTTCTCCGTTTTCTCCCTCGGGGACGAGCGATCCTGCCGATTCTCCGGTTGTTCTTTCGTCGACGAAGATGGAACGAGCAACGAGACTCCTTCGACGTCGTCGACGATCGCGAGCCAAATACCTTTCTGACAGACACGGTTTATCGATCTCGAATCAGAGCCAACAGCGTTTCTCCGCTCGTTCGACCAAACTTTCACTTTGCTGGTTTTCGAGCGTACGTCGGAAGTTGCCTCTTCGACGGCCACTTTTCTACCCTTTCTTCTTTCAAAAATACTACTCTTCGAAGTATTTGAAAATTTGTCCACGTTCGAGTTTCGAAGCAGGTACGACGGTTCGATGAAACGTTTGTCGGCGAGGGCAGAGTAATCGTGCCGCGTATCTTTGGGAAATGCCCGTTCGATCCGATCGGTTACAGGATCGATATCCTTCCGTCTGGAACTCGAGCATAACACGTTCGATTTAAACTTCGTCTTGCTAGTTTTCGAGCGTGTGCTCCAACTTGCGAGTTCTCGAGCAAAGGCATCGCTAGCGATCTTCGACGTTTCCTCGATATTCGCGTCTACGGAGTTCGATATTTCAGAGGAACGTCTACTACGACGCGGTGCATTCCTAGGAAATCTTTCGTACTTTACGGGATCGTCGTTCCCCGGATTCCGAGTTTTCACGTTTGCTTCTAGTTTTGCTTCGTCGGTTCCCGAATGCGTATCGAAAGTCGCGGACTTTTTAACCGAAACGTTCCATTCGGTAGTCTTTGAATTCTTCGGTGAAACCTTGGAAATTAGTTTCGAAGCTACCGATTTCACAAAGTTGGCAGGATCGTTGTTCGCGTTAGATCTAGAAATCGAATTTTTTCTATTCCACTCGAACTCTGTCACGCTAGATCCTAGACTCGCGTTTGAAGCTATATGCACAGATTTCTCAATAGGAGTCGCGTCCCTCCCACCGATATTCTCCGAAATCTCCTTTTCCTTCGTTGAATTCAGCGTTCCGCGAGAACTCTCGCTATAGCTATATTCCCGCGTATCGATAGGAAATTCGATCGTTCGAAAATTCACATTCGTCGGCGTCCAATTTTTTGACGATGCACGAACATGCTTGTTTAAGATTTTCGAAATTTCATCTTTCTCCTTAAAATTGTGCGCTCTATAGGATCGCTTATTACGATTCGCCAAATTACTCGACACCTCGGCGAATCTCCAATTCGATCTCAATTCCGATAAGTTATTCGATTCGGACGCTACGTTTTCCGTGTTTTTCGAGCACGGGCTAAAATTCTTCTCCCGAGTCTTTGAAATTTCTCTTTCCTTCGTAGATTTTAGCGTTTCTTTGCCGCTGTCCGCCGTCAAAACGGCAAGTTTCCTTTCCGTATTGCTGGGAAAGTTCGCGCAACTCGTAGAACGATTGTTCTTATTACGCGTGAAATTCGATTCGAGTCCGTTCCCTCTCCACTTATACCTTTGCTTTGTGCGCCAGTACATCGTCTTAGAATTTCTCGATGCGTCAAAAATTTCTTCTTTCCTCGTCGAACTCTGTATCGCATAAGATCGTTTGCTGCGATAACGCGTCCCGCGGTTTTCTATCGCAATAACCCCCCAATGGTTCCAGTGGTGTTTTCCAAAACCGTCGTTTTCCACTGGCAGAAAATTCGATGGGTCGATCGACTGGGACGACGGGCTCGTGGCGTTCGTCGCGTCTTCCTCGTGATGCAGAAAGTACTCCGCCCAACAATAGCCGAGAGCCACTTCCTCCTCGTACATCTGGTAGATTCTACGCCAATATTTAAGCGTTCCCCGTATCAGAGCAAAGAGATCCATCATTTCGCCGGCTTGCGCCGGCGGCAGCGGCAGCGACACCAGCAGAAGCCACAGCATCAGAACCGGAGGAATAGGCGACATTGATCCTTATGTAAATCCACCGACGGGTAGATATAGAAATAAACGGTCGGAACGAGCCTTGTCAGCGTCTCTTTTTTCGCCACTCGAATCACGGATCGCTCGACTTTCAACCAGCCTGTCCTCTCCCCCTTTCGTGTCCCCTCTCGTGTCCCCTTTTCCTCTGCCTCTCATCGTGCTTTCGTCCGGTTCCCCGATGACTCATCATTCCAACCTTCTTCGACGTGGCGCTCTCAACGTAACTTTAGGCGCTCTCTTTCCAGTCTTTCCAGTTTTTCCGGTCTTTCTGTGCCAACGTTCGTCCTTTAATTGCCCGTCGATTATTTACGTCAATCGTTTATTCTTTGCAGATCGTTGCTTAATCGATATCATTCGCGCTCGTCGATTTCGAGAAGCAGTTCGAGGATGAATTTTTCTCATGTTCGCGCGTCATCGTCGTTTTAACCTCGAAAAGAACGTTTCTCATCTAATCTCATCTCTGGTCGTTCGTATCGTACCTTGTTATATCGAAATTACGATCGTTAACGTTACAAATATAGTTTCCAAACGGATATCTGTGTTGGTGGTAAATTAATATTTTATGGTTCTTGACTTTGACGAGAAATTTTTCAGCTCACTCGACAGTAGCGATCGTTTCGTAGAAATAATTGAACGAATACGTTCTCTCTCCTTCGTGATTTCTCCGTTGTATCGTGCGAAAGAGAGTAGACCAGTATACGATGTATAACAACCAGAGAATTTCGAATGTTAGATAAATTGGCTCGAGCGTTGCATCCTATTGTTTCTAATTTGAAGTTTATCGGTTTTTAAATGTCTCGAATAAAAGTTCCGATCGATGGAGAGAGAATCACGTCGAGAGGTGGAATCTCGCTGCTTTTTTTTACGGGTCAATCGTTATACTTTATCTCCGAGGATATCGACTCACCGTTTGCGGCTTCCATATTTCTACGTTTCTTCGTTCGTTCGTCTCTACGGTTCACGTTGCTCGTTGCTGTAAAGTATCAAACAACGATGAAACTCATTAGCCAGTAGTTTGACGAAGAGAATCTCTAAATCCACACGCCGTAATATCTTTTTCAAAAAAAAAAAAAAGAAAAAAAAAGAAAAAAAAAAAAAAAAGGGTAATGGATGCAGAAATTAAATTAATAACGTTCAAATTCGATTGATAAATATAAAATGGAAAAACTATCGGATAGATAATTTCTGTTCCACTTTCGTGGAAATACCGTTGTTATTTCCTTTTTGTTTGTTCGATGCGAAAGATTTGCGGTAGGAATTTTCAACGAAACATCTTTCGTTGCACGATGATATATCGCTCTGTTTCTAAACAAGTTCATTTAGAAAATTCCAATCTAAGAATTTATACTAAAATATATCGACATACTTCCCACTGCACTGCATCCGCGAATCGATACGCACGAATTTATCTGTAGGAATTTATCTCAGCGAATAAGCATCCTAAATTAATCGACACTTTTCACTAGAAATTTCAGCACACTTCTCATCACGATCCTTTCCATGTCCGTTTCGGTACGATCACACCGAATCGTTGATCCACCGCTAAATTCACCGGTAAACGATACTCGCAAAGATTTGTCGAAAATCGAGCGATTCGTTGATACGCTGTACGGTAAAGAAACACCAACTAGCGGCTTACACGAAATTTAAAGTATCTATCTTTAGAATTCGAAGATAATCGGACGGTATCGAGCTCGTCGAAGCGTCGATTTTTCCGAGCATTCGGGCGAGAAGAGGGTGCGTTTCCAGCGGAGTTTACTCTCCCAAGGCCGAACGACCGACTGACTAGGTCTTACTATACGACCAGCCTCGTACGCACCTTGATAATTAACGTCCGCGCCAAAAGTGTGGAAAGTGCGTAACCTGCCCCGTAGGATTCCACCGGTCTTTCCGCTGTCTTTTCAGCATCTGTTGGTTTAAACACGTGCACAGGTTGGGCGCAGAGGCACGGATAACGGGACACGTTCGGCAGAAGGACAACGCGTAACCTGCATTCCTCTCGAACGGCGCGGCGCTCCATTCGATTTCGGGATCGATGAAACGAAGGTAACTCGTTTTACCACGATTCCCTTGCTTCTAAAGCCACGATCTTTGTCTTACTTTTCAATTTCTGATAAAAAGAGAGAAATTCGCGCCAAGGATCGGAAACGGAAGAGGCGTGTCCGCTGCTACGTTTCTAAATTGATATATTTAACGCTCGAATTAATCAATTACGCCGATTTTAAATTCACGCACGTTTGTCAATGGCAACGATCGTTTGTAATCCGTTTGGTTGCGAAATTTCACGCGTGAATTAATTAACCGGATATCTTCGCATTTACATGGAAGCGTGTCAGCAGTGGACCTATAAATCGAATAATTGATATTAATTTTTATGCATGAAATACGAGATATGTAAATTAATTAATTAAATCTCCCTAGAGTCACACAGAGGCGTACGTCGGCGATAGATAGCTGCGTAGTATCGCGTAAATCGAAAAATTGATCGGCTACGCGAATTTATTACCTGTTTTCAAACTATCGCGCAAGTATGCCGATGGAACTAATCTCTACTATTATTTTAACGACCGACTTTACGTTATCCGATTCGTTCGATTAACATATTAAGTAGCCGAAGATAGGGCTAGTTTTGAATTTAGAAACGACAAGCGATTAGCTCTGTATTAGCTCTGGATTAATTTTAATGCTAACTTTGCCATTAACTAGTTCTTCTACGATCATTTTGCTTTAACCTGATCCGAATTTGAATTTGCTCGACAAAAATCCTCCTTCGATACATAAAAATCCACGTAAATATCTATATCTTTTAGTTTGTCTATTTGCAAATGTTTTTTCTTCTTAACTTGGTCTTAGTATTTTTTATACAGCCGTTTTTAACAAGCGCGCGGCGTTGCGACTCTCCGTAGTTTAATCATTTCGTATCTAGCGCTTTTAATCGTCAAGGAACAAAATTAGGAAAAGTTCGAACTCACCTTCGACGCTCAACATTTCTCTTCCGAATCGTTTAAGAAACGATACGGGACCTAAGAAGCGATCGAGAACGCGTTAAACGTTACCATATGTAAATTAAACGTTCGATGAGCGCGCACTACCTACCGCCTATTATACACCGAATATTTCATTCCTGCCACCTAACATCGTCCTCATTTACGTCTAATCCTCCATTAGAGAAATTAAAAATCACGAAACGCTACGGAATTCGAAACGCGTTATGCTAATTCTACGTTTATCGGGAAATATTGCCTCTTCAAACGCGATGTATCTTCTTCGATATTCTTTCGCGCGTTTCATCAAGAATGCTTGCTTACTTCTTTCCTCTATTACGAAAAAAGTACTGCTACGTTCATCGGAGTTGAAGCTATCCTACACGTCCTTTCCTTTCCTTATTTTATCGTATACCATATAATGCTAGACAATCGAACGTAACCTGGCAAATAAAATTTTATTATTTAATGACAGTAAATTGTACGCAATCTGGCAAATAGAAAACACCAGGTGTGATAAGCGAGTAGAGGACGTGGTAAAAAACGCACGAATATGTCGAGTAAGGAGAAAGATTGCATGTTTGCGGGAGGAAAAAGAAAAGCGGAAACAAGTACATTGACGGAATGCATGTAAAAATTATATAGCATCGTTACGAGGAAGTTGTGTACTACCGACTGGCAATACCGAGTTCTATCAGTCGGAATACATTTATTATTCCATTAAGATTCCTTTCGTCGTTCGAGGTCGTTTGCCGATTACTTCGCTTATCCTCCATTCCTGCGTAATAATAATTTTCCTCCGGTTGGCTGTAAACGTTCGTATCTGTTTTTATTATTTTTCTCGTTTCAATAATAATGCATCGTAATATTTTTAGCGTCGATAACCTTCGTATCTCTTATTGCTATATAATAATATATAATAATTCGCATGCACGTGTATTTTTTTTTCTATCTACATCTTCTTTCGATCGTTTTATCGCCGAGATATTATCGTAATTTTAATATTTATTAATCAAGTTAAACTCTTATCTCCTGTTAATTCGAATATCGTTGACTACGTTGCCACCAGTTGCTTCCATCCTTCGAAACTGTGCGTTCCAATTTCTCTTTTTTCTTTCAATTTATTAATTAACAGTCTCGTTAAACCCTGTTATTACGGGTCAATGGATCCACTTTTATCGTCGTCCTGGCTTTCTTATGTCCTTTACCGTCCATTTTATTCGCTTGCACTTCGTATCTTGTTAATTAATCGATAGGGAAGAACGACGATCTGGTACTCGTTTAAATTAAAGATTCTACACCTTTCATCGGTAGCTACGTATGGAGTTGTAGAATCGTAAAAAGCGGTACTTTGTTTCTTATTTTATGCATTTTTATCTCTATTTTATTTTTACGTTAACTCGTCGATTCCTGATATCTTACATCATATATTTTCAACATATCGGTGTCGTAGCTCTCGTTCAAGTACCGTATATACATTCGAGATAACAACTACTCGACTTTCCAACCTAATAATATAATAGCATATATTAATATAATAAATTAGAATAACAGAAACGAACAGTATAATCTTGCTATAGATAGTTACTATCAAAACGTTTCGATATTTCTATTACTCTTACTATTAGTTCAAATTTAGTCTTTGATGAATTTTATCTTCCTTAGATCTGAGAATTCAATTTCTTAAATCGCAAGCTACGAGTCTCGTCCTTAGATCCACGTAACAGAGAATCTACAAGTCATTGGTAAGCGTTACTACACTCGGATCAAGTAATATCTCAACGCGGAACAGTTTAGTATAAGCGTTTGTAAGGCAGATAGGTTAAACGCCGAAGACCGTTATTTTTCGATTCGCCATCTGTCTCGATTTTTTCATCGACCTTCTTTCGCGGTTCCCTCGAATTAATCCACGGGAATGTCCTTAAAGTCATCGAGCTTGGGAATCCCATTTCGCCCCTTTCCGAGAATCACAGCTGCTTCGTGATTCATCGTTCTGGACTCGATGTCAAGAGGCTGCCCGCCCTTTCCCGGCAAGTTTACGACGGCCGATCTACAGCTCGGAAAGATCTTTTTTTCCCCTCTTCTCGTCGGCGCGCAGACGGAACAGAGAGGTCGATGGAGAACGTAACCACATTTAACCCCTTATGAAATACCGGTGAAAATGATAGCTCTTCTGCCCTTTCTCTCCATTCTCTTCTTCTTTAACCACCTTTTTCTCCTATCTCTTACGCTTTTTTTTCTGGCGGAACTGCTCTTTGTTTTTACATAGTGCCTTTTTTCTTTTCCAACCTTTCCCTTCTTACTCTTATTTTCTATTAAAACGTACGTAGATGTGCACGCTGTTCCAGGTTTTTCTGACCAAATTTTACCACCACGTAGAATGCGAGTACAAGTAGGCCGTTCGAAGCTCCGTAAAAAGTCGTAACAGAGGTAAGAAACACGAAGAGAACAGTAACGTAATTACCGTTACCACTGCCATACACGGGAATAGGTCTACGATCGATGTGATCAATAGGCGTTACTGGTACTCCATTTTAAACCGTTTACCGTTTCTGCGAGTAGAAAATTGGCAGCGATGAAAAAATTGAATTTATCATCCCAAGAAGTTTTGTTACTTTGCTTTTACCTTGATAAATCGATCGACCCTCGGTTTAATTCGATATTTCGTAATATCTGTTTGATATATTTCTTATCCATGCAAGAGGGTCTAGTTATTCGTTCTGTATTTTCTGTTCGTCGCTATAAAAAATTGAGAAAATTGCTTTTCTCGGAAATCAATCGAAAGATACATTATTCAGCCTCGTTACTTTGCAACGCTGTTCGAGCACGCGGAATCACCAGGATCGTCCGACGATAAGAAAGAAAGTTACAAAATTGAAGATAGCGATAATATCGTTCCATTTGTTGAGAATTGTCATTCACCATCCGTATTGATCCATATTAATCCACGTTGATCTGTAGCAGCAACTTCCCTTCGATGTCTTTGCCTTTATTCCTCTTTCTTGAGAAACTCGTTCCGCTTCGTCTTCCACCAGGGCAGTTACAGCGTCGTCCACTCGTCGGGAGCGGCAGGCGAATCGAGCGACAAGGGTGGTTTTCAGCAGCGATCCGGGACTTTTAAACATAGCGATACTTTGCTCGGTTTCCACGCGTCGAGTCAGCCAGTCTCGGTCGACAAAGCGATTCCAGGTTCGCGTTATTATCGCGAATAAAGTTGCAACGCGCCGGTCCAACGCGAAAGGGTGGATGCGAGATGTGCTCCAACTTCGAACATACCGGTGTCTTGTCTTCTCTCGAAATCGATCGGCCCCGAATCGACGATTACGAGTGCTATTATCGCTGCCGGGATTGGCTGCCAGAATTAGTCGCCGGGATTAGCCGCCGGCACACGTTTCACACGTACGCGATGACTTTCTTAGATAAGCGATAATAGCGTTCCAGATAGAGCACCGAACGGCAAGATTTGGTGTTTAGCTAGGAGATTTCTGGTCGATTACAACGGAGATACGTAATTGCTTAATCGTTTTGAATACTTTCTTCGGCAATTTTGCGGATAGACTGATTTCGTGAGTTGACGAGTAATCGGTAGAGCATTGGCATATGCGAATCATATTGTTTCTTTACGGTTATTTGGAGCTTATTTCGAACGTTAAGGAATATTAAGTCGATTAAGTGTAAGTACTTGATTGCTATGGAATTGCAACTAATTACCAACTAATACAGTACGTGTAAATACGTAATACGTATTACGTATAAAGTATCGCAAGATATTACTTTCCGTTTAATAATTTTTATTTCCAAGCGTATTATTACGTTGTATTTTAATCTTATATTTAAAGGTTTAAGTCGTTTATAATCGCGCAGAGAGCGTAATAGATATAAATTGTGATTTTTAAATGTTTGTTCTGATAATTTAACGCTATTAGCATCGTCATTTTTTATTTATTACGTTTCATTTGTTTTATATGAAACTCTGGGAAGAGATAATAATCGCGCGTAAAAGGCCGTGAATAGTAGAACGGATGCGGCATAATCCTAAAATGTAATTCTTCATTTTCTCGTCGACGTTATTTTCCCTACATAATCGTCGGCATGCAGTAAAACCTGTTTCCTTCGGATCTGTTTACTTTTTTACCGATTTCTGGTTTAGTTGATAACACACGACGGTCAACCGACAACATCAAATGGCTAAATAAGTATCTTGTACTACATTTCAAGTTTGACGATATAACAGATAGATATAAAACAAAAGCATCGTGTACAATTGTTTCATCGTTCATTATGCGTGACAAATAATTAAATCATAGTTGGTATAAATAATCGAAATATCATCAAAATATTCGAATAACGCGTATCTTTCCGCGATATTAATATTTTTTTCGATTCGATTTTACATCTATTTATATATATATATTTCACGTTCTTCCTCTCGTTCAAAGCGCGCACTTTGGATAAAATCGATCGGATATTTAGGTAATGCGTTTTTGCGGCAAATGGAACGAAATACATTAATTATATAACGCGAAATACGCGTTAAATTGTTTTATCGGATACTCATTCGGAACTACAACGAAAACCGAACGAGGTCAATTACTTTTTGATACAGATGATTAACGTTGTGGCTAAAAATTGCGAATGTTACGAAATATTAATCATCCGACGAGAAGACGAGGAAAGGGCACCTCTCTTCACTTTGTGATGTATTAACCCTCCGTAGGCAAGCGTAATTTTTCAAATTAAATTTGGTAAATTCTTGCGTGCAGGTTACTCGTGTCTAAGCAAATTTTTATACTTTTAAAAAACGAAAAAAAATAAAAAAAAAAAAAAAAATAAGAAAGAAATGCTTATATTTACGATCGTTGGTTAAGTCGGACGTTTCGGTAAGAGTAAAAGTCCGATGTTGAGAAATTTAAACGTAAAATTTCTGTGAACGGTAATTTCTAGTTCGAGTAATCTCGAACTAGAATTCGAAAATCGTACTATCGTTGGAAGCATCGTTGGATGCGTACGAATTAAACGAATAAGACAACGAAGCATCGTTTCTCGAGAAAATAAGAAAAAGTTCCTAAAGATCTTTGTAAGATGAGCTAAAAACAGGAAATAGCGAGCTGTGTACGTTATTGTTTGTTCGCATCTCTACGTAGAATTTATCTGACCTGTTTTAATAAAATGATTACGAGTCGTTTCGACGATAACACGTATACACCGAGGGAGAAGAAGGAAATTGCGGCAGCTAGGTGGTAAAGGAGAAGAAAAAAACAAGGTAGAGAGGATAATGAGGATAGTTGCCGTTTGTATTTTACAGAGGGACGCCACAATAATGCACTTAACAGTTTCAGGACGGCTGGATGAACGTCCCGAGATTTCTTCCGCTTATTTCCTTCGTATTGTGCTTCTTGTTTCGACAGCTATATCGACGTTCGCTTATCCAGGACGAGTTTAACCGGCTTCGCGAGCCTTCGAATCCACCAAAGATAGATTCGGCTTGTTTCTCATATTTCTGCTTAGCAACTGCGCCATGGTACGGAACGCTCCCTAAGGATAGTCGTCCTGGCAGCTGTTCTAAAAAATTTAAATTTGCGTTCTCGCAGAATTGGCATGCGATCGATCTTCACCCATCTATAGCTTCGCGAGTCCGTTTCCGACAAATTTCTTTAACGAATCTCTATATAAATTTCATACGATCGTAAGAAATCAAGGTGGCATTACGACGTTGCATATACGCTAGGCGAATAGACGTTGTAATAACATTTCGGTTAAGTTTCGACGATTTTTGCCTTTTTCTTTTTTACGATAGATACACCGATAAAAATTTAACTCTGTCTTATTGAAAAGCGAAGCTTTTTATCGATCTTGATTCTCTTGATTCTTTGCAACGTCCAACTATAAGCAGTATTTATTCGAGCTTGGTATTTCGTTATTTGGCGGAAATGAAACGCTCTATCGAGCTCGTCGAGTCTAATACGGAATATATCGAAAATATAAAGATGCTATGAATTTCCGAATTCGATTTAACACGTCGTACAACGCGTTCTTAACAGTGGTAGAACGGCTTGTTAAACGTTCCGCGTGTACGAATGAAATATTCTGTTTGTACGCGTATGAAATGAACGATAAATTACCAACAACGGTTTGTAATGGTTCACTGTAACGTTGCTAAATATGTACGTAATATGTAACAACTGTAATCGTGCTGTAAATAAACTGCACTGTAGTCGTTAGGGGCGCGTAAAATAGTAACTTATTTCGGAGAAAATTCACTAAAGATTGATTTTTGCGATTGCTTTCCGTAAATCGAATCTGTCTATTCACGGATATTCCGTTCACGAATTCGTCCACCAAACTAGTACGTACGTTGATACACGTACGACCGAGAAATGGCTATAACGTTCACAACACGCGCACGCACGCGTACAAAATGAACAATAAGAAAAGCAGAAACTCGCGCTATACATATCGATTATTTTTCGGGGATTTGTGCGTATTGGATGCGTTATGCGCGTAGTATAGGTACGTTGTCTACGATTTTCCTTACAAAGTGTCAGATTATTTACAGCATCGAATGTCATAATCTTCTTGCTCTCTTCTTACGGCATTCTCACGCGATTATAGCATATTCTCTGGTCTCGTTGAAATCACGCCAGTTATCTTCCTCTCGAGATCCAAGAAACCACGCTCTACTATTTGCACGTAACCGATTGTTCGTTAAATAAATATCGAATATGTTTCGTTCTTTGAAAAATGAATCAGACCTAAAACGATGGTCCAACGTACGCGATACGGCCTATCGCCGTTGCGAGGTTTACTCCAATTAGGTTTATTTAGACGAACGATTCTCTATCGCGGACGAGCAAGGCTTTTTCGAGATTGGCGCCGCGGCGAACGCGACGCTTTAGAAAAATGAAACAAAAGCCTGAATCGAGTCGAACGTTTCGAGCGATGGAAATACCAAGTATACGATCCCTTTGCCTATCGAGAAACAACGGACGCTGAGAATAAAAACAGCTTCGTTATTTACAAGCACACGATAGAATCGCTTCGAATATTCTAAAGTTGTCTCGAAATACCTGCTTTAGCCTGCTTTATTCGAAAGCGCGAGTCACAAAATTGCTTACGAAAATCCTCGTGTTTTGTTTCTTTGAACGGTACGTGTACCTTTTTACGATTTATACGAATTCCGTCGCTTAGGCTACCTCGTATTCCTTCGTGTACGGAACTTTGCCGCGTATCAGGGATATTTTAACCGATTTTTTGATTTAACTGATTCGACAAACAATCAAGCCGATATTTTCGTTTTCCTCTTATTTGTATTATTATTATTATCCGTTGTCGAATACCCTGCACACTCGTAGCTTTCGTTCATATCCACGGTTTACACTTTCTATCAACGAAGCATCGTTCGTTTAAAGTAACGAGTGACGAGATTCTTGCATAGATGCACCTAAGGCATCTAAACTGTCCCGAGGCGTTAATCGACGTAAACTCGCACGATCACGGGAGATATAGGAAAAGAAGTAGAAGAGGGAAAGTAAATGGAATGGACTGGTACGCAAGGACGGAGGGAATAGGTATTTCGACGAGTTAAATTTCGAGGTAGGCAATTTCGAGAAATTGTGGCTTCGTTCTCGAATCGATGAGTGCTTTCCTTCTTCACCTGCAGGTGGCTTCGTAGATAAGAACAGTCAGCAATGCGTCAATAGAGAAGAGACGTTCCTTCGAGTCGTTTCTAAAGCGATCCGCATCGATCCCGCTGCTATCTTTGCGCGGTTTCTCCGCTGTGCTTGCTCAACCCTTGCTCACTCGGATAAACCTTCACGACCAAGAGACCTTACGATCTACTTTCGATACGACTAAATTCGAAAACCGCGAAAACAGTTGTCACAGTTATTAATCGACAAGGGGACGATTCTTAGACATCGTAATTTCGTCCGGAGTTTACCGCTAGTTTCAAATACTTGTGATTCCACTACCGCGCTTGCGGTACCACGTACGTTTTAGCAAAGTGGCACGTAACACGATCCCGACGACTTTCTTCCTTCCACTTATACCGTATTTCATTTCAGAACCAGCGACGGAAGGCACGTTTATCGCGCTTGGCGAACTTACCATATACCCTGTTACTAATTTTCGATCTTTTTCTTTCTATTTTCACCCAAAACCAACAAGCACTCGTGCTGTACATCGTAGAAAGGGAAAATTACCGCGGGGTTCAAAATATTAGACGCAACTGCTTGCGACGATCTGCCTACAAACAGCATCCTGTGTTTCGCAGATAGCTCGCGATAAGCTTATCGACCGCGACCAAGATCTTCGATCGCATCGTCTTTTTAGCGAACAGCGTTTATCGATCGCTAAAGTATTCGCACTTTTCCGGGAGCCGGTAAACGGTAAACGTAACACGCGAGCAGCTGGATTTCGAAAAAGTAGCAGCCAAAATCATCTCTGTATATCTAGTACACTTACCCATAATAATAAAATTACTTTAATACAAATAATCTTTGTTCGTCTCGAGCGAAGAAACAAATATACAAATAATCGTTCCTTTTTGTTCATTTCCAAAATGGGACCGAGCATCGACCGAGCATTTCACGTCACCGTCATTAATTTCACTTTAAGTCCCAGTTACGTTACACGTTACAAGTTACACGTTACAAGTTACACGTTACACGATACACGATACAGATGCGGCGAAAAGGGAAGCACCTTCCTCCAGTAACCTGATCCATGCTAGCACGACATTTAGCCACTGTCCCGATGAATATGTACCATTTCCGGTCGAAGCGACACAGTCCATTCTCCAGGGAGGGATCTTGATTCGCGCTGCTATCATGAATTTTAATACGTCACCGCAAAATCTCGCGAAATCGTGAAATCTTGTTCAGCTTGAATCGATTATCTCGCTATTGACGAGGAGATTTCACGCTAAACGATGGATAATATCGAAATCTATTCGAGCGAAAGACCGACGTGCAAGCTTTTATCAGCGAATCATCTGTCAAGCCCGTGACATATAATTTTTATAAACCTTCTATATAAAAAGCAGAATTGTTTCTTGAATACGTATCAACGTATCTCTCGTAATACTAATGCTGCACCTTATGTTTTTGATACGATAAGGAAAACACGAGGTGGTAGGAAATGAAAGAAAGCGAACGTCCTTATAAATACCAAACGATGCTCGTATCTCGCGCGAGTACAAAACCAAATTTTCATCTTTTTACTTTGCACGGTCGTCGCGGACGATTCGCTGAAAGATACTGTTTTCATCCGCGTATCATCCAAAGTGACCGCTGAACAAAATGGAGTCAAACTCCACTTCCGATCGATCGAACCGGTACAAATACGCTCCGGATTTTATTTTTCACATTGCCCGTGGACGAATCGTTCACGATGATCGTCCAAAGTGAAAAGGCGTAAGCAAGGAAGAATTGTTCAAGCGGTTGCTTGAACTTTTGCATCCTCTTTTCTCAATACGATATAATAGAATAGATCTTGTTATTGGCATAAAATAAAATTCCCAGGTATAGGTCATCTGATAATGGAATTTGTAGATTTGATGTTATTAATCAAAGATACGACGAGATAGACGTTCGAGGTAAATTTATTTCATAATTATCCAATATTCAGTACGCGTCAAACGTTCGGTAGACGATGAATACGCATCGATCGTTCTTTTATGGAATGATATGTCACTTTCACGATTCAGGAGAAACATTGGTTTCATTAAATATTCCATAAGAATCGAAAGATAAAAGGATCGAATGATCGAAAGGTCGTAGTATGTTAATGGCACGCGATGCAACGATATTGGAAACATTAGAAAATATTAACTTATTTAGAAGAAGTTATATTGTTTTACGGAAAATGAAATTAGTTGCACGCGAAGAATCGATCCACCGGTTTCAGCTTACGATAATAAGAAATAATATATTGACATTTATAATCAGTTTGTTCTACCATTCTTTACTATTAACTTCAATTATTTACTACTCACTTTTATATAAAAATTTGAAATTCTAACGTTTATAATCGACTACTAGATCTTTGAATTCGACTCGTTTCACAAGGATGACCAATTTAGTCCGATTAAATAAAAGTTAGAGATCATAGATGGAACGAAAAATTGATTTAGTACATATCTAAGAAAGAGTTAATTTTTCGACGAGTTTGTTAGTAAAATTGGCGATAAATTAAAATGCACTATCGATACGTAACTTAATTACTACGTAATCGCTAGAACAGATAATAACTTATCGCCTGATCGAAGGTAATAGAGCATGTGATTAATTAGCTATTGCGCTTTTTATGTAGCCAATGATCGTTAGATCTTTCGATAATTGGAAGTAACGTTTGCTTCCTTTACGATGTTATTTATAGCGGCAAAAGAAATACTATTATCACACAGTGTGAATTTTATTATTTTTTGTTATTTTTTATTAGTTTTTATTAGGTTACGAAAATAACTAGTGTCAGGAGGATATATTTTTATTCTTTTCCATATTCGTAACGGTGAAAATTATTTTTTCCGACGTCATTTTTCTCCATGAATGCGAAGTTACTACCATAGAAAATTATTATTCGAAAACATAAAACATTCGTCTTAGTTACGCGAAAGTAGCGAATTGGAAGTATGCGTGTAATTACATAATTAACAACCGGAACAAAAAATTGCAAAATACCAGCAAGTACTACAGATTAATTAAATTAATGGTTCTATATATATTTTATACACTCGCATCGCATTTATATCGCTACGTCCGTAATTTCCTGTGCTTGTTATATTTACTAATTGTAGGACGCGTTCTCGACTCTCTGCCACACTCTGGTTGAGTTATCCAATTCTGGATAGATCGACTGTTTCATTTCGCTTTGAGACCTTTCCATATAACGGTGAATTAACTTGCATCGCTCGTTATTCGATCGTAAATAGGAAATTTTCTGAAAATAAATTTTAATAGAAATCTCGTCGATAAGGATGTTACCGTCCCCTTCTCGGGTTTGATCGCAACTCGGTTATTATTTACATTGGAATTTTAATAATTGTACTCGCACATTCCGTTTGCAAAAGAAAAAAAAAAAAAAGAGAAAAAAAGAAAAAGAGATGTTTACCGATAGGAATAGCGTTAAAAGAGGAGAAAATTTGGTGGTTGGTCGAAGGAAGGACGAAACATATCGAACGAGTTGTATCGAAAAATCATTTTACAGTTGAATATTTCAATTGGGAATACTTTGAATTATTTCAGAAATAACGAAATATACGTTTGTCGAGAATAAATGTAAATTTTGGGATTTTAGTTATCATTCGGATCATTGTTGCCTCTCATTTGAATTGCATTGGATAATATGGCTGAATGAATATTATTACGGTTATATGCTATATTAAGATAAGCTTTTGAAATGCGCGCAGTTAGATTTCATTGCTTTGAACCTTAATTTAACATGGTTGTTAAAGAAATAATTAGTTCAGTTATATATGATTTAATTCGTATGCGAATACGTTTGAAGCGTCTAAGTAATAACAAGAAGCAGCAGTTGCGGTAAATGAAAGATCAGGGGTAAATGTAAATGAAAAAGGAGACGCGAGATCAAGGCTCTGGATTTACAGAAATTTTTTTCCTTTAACGAAGTCACAATTAAAGAAAGAGATAACAGAAAATAAACACGAAAAGCGATAATTGTACAGCACAGATGTACATTAAGGAACATTAAGGAAAACTTCTTTTTTTACTATCGAAAAGTAGTATCGCAAGTTAATAATTTTTAATCAATTTAGTTAAAAATGAAAATATAACATATACAATATATAAATATAAGTTTTAACTTTGCGATTCTTGCGTTTCTTTCTTCTTTTTTTTTTTTTATTACTCACGTTGCATTCAACAACTTCCTTATCTGTAAATAGTATGGGAAATAAGTTTTATCATCTTTCAAGAGTGCAAAGACGAAGATGAATATTAAGATATTTATACAAGGGCTCTTTCGCAAACCTAAAATCTGCACGGTTAAGAAGCAGGAACGATTATGCATTTTGCTCTTCTCGTCACAAGAGCTCGAACTTCACGTTGCATAGGGTGATTTAAAGGAGCACTGGACCCGCTAGATATTGATTTTACGCTCACCGTGTTTTCCGTTCAAACACGGGCTTGTCGAAGAGAAAGGAGAATAGATCGCGATTTCGTTAAATCGGATCCTGCCAACTCTCGTCCACTTTCTCGAGATCTAGTCGCCATTGCCACCTTTCTATCTGATTAAATTTATCGATCTTTCTTCAAATTCTTAGCATCGTAAAAATTTCAAAGAATTCTATGTTCTTAATTCTATACCCGATTTCATCGAGTTTATCGATGAATCGTTAAGAAGCCGAAAGTTTTGAAAATTTTCAATTAATACTAACTTTGCATAGTTGACATAATGTACAAAATCGTCTTTGTTTCGTTAACAACGCGCTTAACAAAATTGTAACTTTAGACGATATTGAAACGATATTAATAGATAAGGTAAACAGGGACAAGAAGATTAATCGTTTTAATTATAGCGATTTAATGATTATATAATAGTTGCAAATAGTTCCTAATGATCGATCGAGTTTGGATATTGGCGACGATTAAATATCCTTGGAAGGAACGAGCCATCTACGAAATTACAAAACCGTCAGTACTTTATCACGTATTAAGATACAAAATAATAATTTTACCAGACATTGGACAGTTTTGTTCCTATCATTTCGTTCGTTCATTTATATTTTCAGCGTTGGAACACGTACCTGTCGTTATTTCGAAGAAAACGACCGATCGTTCGTCAAAATCGAATGTCAATGAGGTGATTTACTATAGATAAATAAAGGAATTCGATCAAGTGCATCATACCGATGAGAGTGCACGAGAATACCGATACGACGGTCAACTGAAACCATCACGATCGACAGTATATTGAAAAATAATCGAAATCGCTGGGTTGGCTCTTCCTGTTTGCGAACGCTTACCAAATATTGTATCGTATTGTAATTCGTAATCAATTGCCTTCGGCAAACTGATAAAGAACGTTCTCGTATGAACCGATAAAGAGTAATAAATTTCATAGAGCAAACTTTATGACATTAACGTCGTTACCGTGCACGGTTCGGTTTTATCGCGTAAATGAATCTTCACTTTTCCAATAGCGACGAAAATATTACATTGCGCGGATACGTCGTTTTACCGTTCGTATCGCCACCTTCCTTTTGGCGCCAAATGTGCGCGCATGTTTCTCCCAGAGTTCCTCGAAAGTCTCGATTAATCACAGTATGAAACGCGACATTTTTACGATTTAACGTACGACTGTAACAACATAGCGATATGCTGCGACCAGCATTAACATAACTTTGCAACATCTTCGACATTAAGAACCAAACTTTCACTTTTTTCTTCGTTATTCCGACCAATCGCGCTTTGTTCGAAAAGCTTTTATTTGTTTTACTCGTTACGCTGTTTAACCTTTTAAAAAAAGTCGAATCGTTTGGGCCAATATTCAAAAAATGATTCCGTCTTTAGATTCGTATATATATTTTATTATATAACGCGCACATATATATGCATATTATATATATCGCATATTACGCGTAATACCGGCCTCTGTATTTTCTCTAGGAGAATATCCCATTACCTAGCTTACTATATAATTACTTATAACTAATTAAAAGATTATGTGACTCTCGTTGTATCGATCGATTTAAAAGCGTCGAAACAGATTAAATATTGCTCGTTTCTCAAATTGTGTCTATTCAAAGACACTGGCGATACTCGATCTACTCGCAGTAACGTAATTTTCCGAGACTAGTTGGCGTATCGAAATTCTCAGTTTCCCAATGCCGATGACGTATGGATGTTATCAGTTGTGTTTCGTTCGTTATTTCGAGGACACCGTTGCACGCGAGGTTAACGTATTGCGTAAAATTCGACGACAGTGAATTATCGCTCTCTTGTTTTTGTTGCGCTTTTTAGACCCTCCGAAAGAAGATCTACGCGCGGCACGACGAATTTGCCCGTATTCCTCGTCCGCATAAAATATTAACTAGCGTTATCGCGATGCAATTATAAGGACGTTGATAATGCTATTAAATCTTACAACGAATGCTCAACAACATTTAGTATTTACATTTTCATCGTTTCTTCGAATTTCATAATATAATTTTGTCGCTCATTTTGGCTTATTTATGGCTCGGTAAAATTAGACAATATTTCTGATCGATTCATCAACGTATCGCGCGATATATTTGTATCGATTGTATTTTGTAGATATTACGTTAAACGTTGAAATGTAGTATTAAAAGTTTTTTCTCGTATGATATACGATAAAATACGCCAGAAAGCGTATAAAATATCGTAGTTTTCTCTAAATTAAATATCGATAATATAATTAACGTCGAAGTAGATGAAAGGAGGAATTATTCGAGCACAGTAAACGCATCTGGCTGAATATTTAAAAAAAATAGATCATACGCGATGAGAGGTATTCAACAGGTGTTTAAAAGCCTCTAAATATTTAACAATCGTATCGTTGTATTTTATTTCGCGGTATTTTATTTCGTCGAACTATCTATCTACGTATATTTTCATGAGTTAACAAAGTATCATTTGGCAAATGATTATGATAACGGAAATAAAATTATCCATAAAAAGATATTGTAAGGTTACACGCTGAATTAAATTGGCAAAAAAGGTCATTCCGAAAATTCCGCGACCAAATCTCATTATCTCTTTATCTCTTTATCCCTTTATCTCTTTATCTCTTTATAATTTTGTTATATTCTCTTTTCAAGCACAACGCTATAAAGTATTTCGTTGATAAATACCATAAATAGAATTGGAATAGAATATTTCGATCAATAATGCGCTTTAAAAATTCCGTCTTTTTCCAACTTGAAAAAAGTAGACACGTCGGAGCGTAAAATCCTCTCGAAGAGAAATACTCAGGGCAAACACGGCATTAACGTCGAACCAATGAAATAAAAATTAAACGATATTGCCTGGCGATTTATTACAGCCTTCCTCCTACCTTTTGCGATAGTTGCGCACTCGCGGATACAACCGTTTTTAATCGAGACGATTTTCTTAGCGAGCAAACTAGGAACGGTCGATCTCCGCGTTATCCTCGTCGTTCTTCCTTTCCGTTACCGTCTTACCGATTTCTTTATACGTTAGAGTTACAGTTTTGCGAGGGGCGAAGGAAGGGCGAAGTACGATCTACTTGTCGGCGAACGAAAGAATCGAAGGAATCTGATTAATCTGCGACGGGAATCGATCAAACACCTCGAAAGTCGATATTCGAGAAATTTTGTTTAAATTTCCCATCTCTCGACACGGTCTCGAACGTTCCGTTCGGTCGCCTCGATAGAGACGAATCGCCTAACTAAAAAAAGATTCGACGGTCCCGGTTCCTCTTTATTTCTAGTTTAGGCGTTTTTGCTCCTATGTTTCGAAAAAGTGGTCTGTTGGCTTCGTCCCGACATCATACGAAGGATCGTTGTCGGATTCGGAATCGATTTCCGCTTGATGTACGTATATTGTTAAGTAGTTGGGTCTAGAAGAAAACGAGAGACTTTACTCTTTGTCCCTGGTGCGAGATTTAACGAAATTGGATGTTGAAGATTGAAAACAGCGTAATCTGGTTAAATTTGAAAGAATGATTTATAAATCGATAAAACGATAACTGCGTGTATTGGAAAGTAGATTCTATCGTTCAGGCACACGTATTTATTATGGCGAGAAACGAAGAAATATCACGCGGCATCGAATTACTGATTTTTATTCCGTTTTCGATTACTTTATTTATCGGCTTTATTTGTAAGTAAAAATATATATATACAGGATCGCCACGATCTTTCAGGCTTTTTCGCTCATCTGACGAAAAAATGTTTCCAACGTAATCTAATCTGTGCTCGGTCAGCGACAAATTCCAAAAATAACAATTTTAAAGCTACCGTGCGTAAGTTTTTAGATACGCCTAAATTGTTGCACAACACAGGTAGCCTTGAAGCTTAACATTGGAAACCGAACAGGATTGAAACGAAGAAAGAAAGGGGGAAACGTGACGGTTTAAAGGGACAATCGGTGAAAATCGAAACTGACTTTAATGGGAAAGCTGGAAATTAAATGCAGGTAAATAGAAACGTAATTCGAATTCGGCTTTTGTTTTCGGATGCGCGTGAAATTTGAGCAAGGTTGTGAGTAAATTGGGAGCACGGTGAGTTTTTTTTTCTCCTACCGTGAAAGTAAATTGCTTCTAGTTTTTCAGATAAAACGTGGATAAAAAGCGGCGTTAGTTGTAGTTAAAATGAAAGAAAAAATATAGTTGATCGTTAGAATAGCTGTCGGAATACTCTCGTGAAAAGTTTATTCGCAGTATTGATTTTTAGTCGGATTTCGAATTTCCTGATGTTCGATAAGGTTGATTCGTTGCCGCGGTTACTATGTACGTATATTATTGATTCATTAATACCATATTAGCCAAAAGTTGACGAGTACGATAAAAATTCTTACGGCATCTTATTCCCGTCTATACTCATCAGCCAGCGGAGGCAATTCGACGTTTTATAGAGCGGAATATCTTTACGTGCTCGTTCGGCTGCATTTGCATTCCATGTTCTCGCTTATCGATCCAGAATGGCTATATAGTTTTGATCGGTTGAAAACCCGTTCTTTCTCGTTTTCTTCTTTCTTTCATTTTTTTTTTTTTTTTTTTTTTTTTTTTTTTTTTTTTTTTTTTTTTTTTTTTTTTTTTTTTTTTTTTTTGAGGGGGCGAACTAAAAAAACCGGGGAGGAAAGAAAGAGGCGCGTCGAAAACGAAAAATGGGGTTGCTCGTAACCGAGTCCTCCCGCCTGACCTAACGCGAAGAGAAAGCGTAAGCTTTCGCTCGTTAAAATTCCTAATAACGTAAATAACGGTGACGCGATGTCGAGGATAACGAGGCAATTTCCGGCTACGTTCGACCGCGTTCGAATTCTGCAATTCTCTCTCGTTGTTCTCCACCAACGAGAGGCCGTTTGTAAGATACGAACTTGATAAAGCTTTGCTTGCCCTGAATTTTCCTACCTTATTTCACGCTGATTGGAGTTTAAGCTGTATCGTCCAACGTCGATGCGGATTTAACGCGTATATCGAGCCTCGTGCTCTTACTTCGCGTTACTTAGCGGAACAGAATTCTCGCGGGAGTTTTAGTTTACGAGCGATCGGATGCATCACCGATCGGTTCAAATATTTATATTCGGTCTTGCTGCCTTGATCTCTCGTTAATCCATAGATTGTCGAACGCTTTTCTCCAATCGACCAATTACTTATATCGCGTCGATACGCGGTCGAAATAAAAAGGCAAAAGGGTTCGACAGCTTTCGGTCGGTGCGGCTGAATAAATAAAAATAATTACCTACACGTAGAAAATATATCTAGAAAAATCTTTGTCGATGCTATAGTAATTGGTCATCCTATCCTCTTAGAAGATATCGTGTTTCACGAGTAGACAAAGGTCAGCATCACAGAGCGGATAAAGGCGAATTAAGCTTTTATTTCCCAAAATTATCCTTGACTGTCGTTGGAAATTTATTCCATACGTGAAACATTAACAAAGTATTGCACGCGATGAAATTAATTACGCTGATATTCGATGTTAAATTTGATATTAGAATATCGAATTCCCTTTTCCAATAATCTAAACCGAAATTAATCGATATTCTATTTTTTCAACGCATTATTTCCGCTCGTATCGATACACTCGTACATACAGAAAATGCAGATTGTCGATGTAATTGCTTCTAGGAAAACTCTACATCTTTCTCTTGTATACCCGTCGCTACCTGGACACCGTCGCTACGAAGGAAATACAATTCAGCGAAGTAAAAAAATGAAAAAGAAAAAGGGTTGATACGATACGAATGTCGTTTGCTGTCATCGCTGTCTCTTGTACAGTTTCTCGTTTCAGTCAAAGTTTACGCATCGAGCTTAATTTTTTTTGCTAATAAATAATTTTTTCGGTCCTTCGCTGTAAATGTACGCCGTCCATCGCCTTCTATTCCAACGTAACACTGCCACAGTGCGAATCTGGAGCAGCATACACTCTACTTATACCTATTTCGACATATTCCTATCACACATTCATCCACGCGTTCCTCTATCAGATAACCTCGACACAGATAATATCGTGTTAAAGCAATACGATAACGTTACATCGGTACTTTATATAAATAGCGATAATTTTCTCTTAAACGATCCTGCAATCCGTAAAATACTCGAAAGACGCCGCACCGGAACGCTCCCATAAACAGCCAGGGAAAATTGTTAGCCTTCCTCGGAACCATCCATTCGATGGCACGATAAGAACTATTCCCTTTTTTCTACCATCCTGCAAGTCATTTTGTCCCTTTAATAAACACGTAATTCCTCCTCGAAGATCGATGTCAGAGTTCCGACATGCTCATCCGCCTTTCCACTATTAGGAAAACCGCAAGTCAGGCTAGCTCGATTCTGTTTAACTTATCCGGACGGTTTCTGTCGTGTTTACGAATCCCAGCCGCGAATTATTTACCTCGGAGACGGAGTCGGAAAGGATCGTGGCCTGCGTGCGAAGATCGTCGTCGGTGGTGATTCTCTTCGAAAGTGCAATTGATCGCGCAGGCCAAGTATCAAAGAATGCAGCTGTACGGACTCGAGGCGTACGCGGTGGACCGTTCCACGGTTTCCAGTCGGAGAGAGGGCTGTCCGTTGCTGCCAACTTAGACAAAGAGAACATCTTTACCGTCTCTATTTTGACCCTGGTTTCTATACGCGAACCGTCTCTGTATTTCGTCTGGTTCGGCTCGCACTCGACTGGTATGCGAAAGAGGCGAAGACGCAAGGGTGGCGGCAACAACAGCCAGCAACGTCGAGGGACGGACGGACGAGGGTGGAAAACACGAGCCTCTTCTCTGGAACAGGGAGATGCCGTCGGACGAAAAGGAATCGTGGCTTAGGTAGGAGAAGGCGAAAGCAGCAGAAGAGTATGAAGGAGATGGAAGAGAATCAACGAGGACGCGAAGATGGTGTCGAGAAGAATCGAGGGAGGCAAGTGTGATGGTGCAGTTCGAAGAGGAGGAAGAAGAAGAGAGAGAAAAGAGAAGGAGGAGAATAGGGAGCAGTCGAAGAGAAGCGAACGGAGAAGATGAAAGAGGGAGAAAATTGAGCAGAAGAGCAACAGAGAAGGTGAAAGAGGGAGGAAAGTGGAAAGAGGAGGAGGAGGAGGAGGAGGAGGAGGAGAACCGGAACGACCCGGGGGTTGCCGTGGCGTTATCGACCGGACTGGTGGTCGGTACGAAACCAGGCGTCGGCGCCGTGGATGCCCCGGCTTCCTCAAGTGCCGGACCATCCTCCACCTCCACCGTTACCACCACCACCATCGTCTCCACCACCACCGACTGACAGCAGCAGCAGCAGCAGCAGCAGCAGCAGCACCAGCAGCAGCAGCACCAGCACCAGCAGCCAGCAGCAGCACCAGCACCAGCACCAGCACCGCCACCTCCATGGAGGTCGCGCGGTTGGCCATCAGTAGAGCCCGGGACAGACTGCCGATCGCGCACACGGAGGGTGCGGGTCGTCCCTGGGATTGGTCGTCGGATCGGGTTTGGTCGGTCGGTTGTTCGGTTATAGCGCGGTTGTTCTCGGTGTATACGCACGCGATCGGTTCACGAGGCCAAGTTTCGATTCTTTTTTTCTTTTCTCCGTTATCTCCCGTTGTTTCCTGCTTTCCCGATGTCGCTGCAAATTTCACCAACGTACGAAGTAATCGTCGGCGACGCGATTCGTAACGCGACGTTGTGAGCAACATCTTCCGTGAGAAATAGCAGTGACAGCCGGAGAGCAGCGATCACGGGATGAAAACACCTCGTGGGTGGTGGTGCTGAGAGAGGGTGCAGGTGGTGGAGTGGCGGACGAGTTTGTTCGCGAGCCGAGCGAACCAAATTGACCTGCACTAGTGCGGTGTGAACTAGACGTGGATTTGATACCGGATCGTCCGATCATGTTCCTTCGATCCTTCATCGCCCGCCATGTGTGCTGTTTGCCATTGTCCGATATATCAGACTGGGCCAGTTCGTGGCAAGACGACTACCGTCGTGTTATCGGATTTGCATCGCAGTTCGTTGACTGAACAAAGCTGACTCTCGTTGCATTGACTGTGTACCGACGAGAGATATCCGTGGAGCTTTGTACGAAATTCGAAAACGGTACGTCGATATAAGCGGTGTAACAGCGAAAGGCCGAGTAACAGCTGGCGAGATTGGCGTTCGTTCGGTTGTTCCTCGTTTTACGATGCCAATGAACGGATCCGTGCGCAGCCCTATCCTTGTCTAATCATACAGATTGCGAACGAGCTGTTCGCTCGGGCTTATAGTTTAATAGTAAACTACTTAGTAAATTGTTAACTTCGTTCCCCCTCTCCTACTTCGAGCCGTTTAAGTTCCAAGGTATGCAGATACACGGCGGATGAAGAACTTTTAGTTAGCTTACGGTTTAATCATGGTTGAAAAGATCTCGTAACTTTGCCGACGTTTCCTTCTCTACCTTTTTGGCACGTTGAATAACAGCCGACGATTTTCGCATTTTCCACGATGGTCTGATTTTCCTTCTTCACCGCCGTCCGTTCTCTTCTCTTCCGTCTCGTAGCCGTTTGCGAAACAATTTGCAAACTACCACGACGCTGATAAACGAACTTCTCAACCTTTTCTTATCACCTTCTTCTCTAACTCGACTATTTATAGAGCATCGAAGGTCAATTTTTCCATCTGATCGTACACGATGTCTAAATTCATTTTTAGCTTTCCTTCTAATCTTTTCCTCGGAATTATTCGCAAAAGTGTAATATTTCTAACCGGTTAATCGGACGGTTAATCTAAATTTCAAACTCTAATAACTACTATTGTCAACTTCCAAGCATCGTGATTACTCGTAAAACATAGAATCGAATGGAATCGAGTCGAGGCTTACGGTTCGTAGAGACAAGGCGTCGACATCTCGATCGGAAAGTTTGCAGGTCCATCATTCCGGGTCTCTCTGTAATTCCTCGAGAATCGATCGCGCTAGCTTGGCAGTTCGAACGGACAGAGGCTGGCTCCGACGTATTATTAATCGTCTCGCTTGTCCCCTGCAATTAGCGCGAGCTAGGAATTTAATTTCAACTGCGAACAACTCTCCACGGTTTCCCGTGTTCCACCGTCTCGATAATGGACCGGGTTATCGATATCTCGGTCAGCGATGACAGCGGAGCGAAGATAAGGACGAATCGCGTCGAATTCGACGCGTAATCCGCCTATACTTTGATCCTCTTTCCAAGTTGTAAAGTATAGTCTACAGTCGCAACGATAGAAGTCTGTACTTGACGCGCAATTCGATTCGACCGTGGAATTTCGCACGTCCGAGGAGTTTCAGATAAACGCATTCGTCAAGCTGGATAGAATATAAAGTAGAAAGGAAACGGAGCGTCGTTTATCGTAGTGTATAAATTTTCGACGAGGGCGGTAACTTAAACGCTTCTTAAACTTTATGTACCCCGGAGACACAGCGTCGAGTATTAGCGGTATAAATTTTTATGACAGTGGACGTCCGTAATTTTCACGATTCTGCCGCTCGTTCCAACTCTTTGCGCGCTCTTTACGAACACGGTTTATTGTTTTTTCTCGTTCTTCTGGAAACGATACGTCCTTCTCTGTTATTGAAATTTTACGATTCTTTCGTGGTTCTCCTAAGGTGATACGTTTGTTTCGTTCGAACGCTCTTGACATTAATTCCTTGTTTTTTAATCGAAGCCTTTTAATTCTTTAATTTGCATTTTAACGTTTCACGTCGACGAGTCGCGATATCGCGATATCGCGATAGCGAATAAAAGCGAAACCTTCGATGAGCGAACACGTATATGTATATTTGACTCGTACGTTAGTTAATTACTTCAGCGATGCGACTATAAGAAAGGAATCTAATACGTATCGTAGTCCACAAATTACACGCATTAACGGGGCTTTTGCCAGATTTGCTTCGAAATTTTCATACGATCTTTTTGGAAACTACGCTTTCTTCAAGCTGTGGCTTTTCTACTATCACCAACTCTGGCATTGCGACGCGTTAAAGAACGTATACCACTACTAGTACGCTACGACAAACGGACAAAAGACGAAAATATGCCAGCGTTAGTTTTATCTTGCTACTTGATTCTACCTGCTTTCCTGCTTTCTGTCTCTACCTATACGTTGTAAAATCTTTTAAAACTTTACTTTGACGTAGATCCTTCTTTATTTCGATGTATCGTGACATTTAAATTCCGAATTACAAACCTCGACACAATCTGGCCAACAGAGAGTTTCGAAAAATGTTCGTACGTTTTCTTTGATCTGGCTGGTTCGCAGTTACCTGTCCTTTCTCAGCGCTCGATATTTTTCGCAAAGATTTACGCAAAATACGAATAATCTATGACAGATACAAGTAGGTACACAGAATCTGTTTCAAACTTTTAGTCCATGTAACTAAGTAACAGGGATATGATTTTTCGAATCTTTATTATATTTTTCCACCATTTCTCTATTCCATTGATCTTCCTTTTAGTATTTTTTGCAATATGATACAAGTTGAAAATCGTGTACATTCAACTATTCTTCTTTGCAAATTTCTTTAAACATCGCGCTATTTTATGATCGACATTGTTTAATAACGTTTCATTTATATTTAGCGGCAATCCTACCATTCCTCCCACTATCGTTTCGATTAAACGTGCTAATATTTTAATCGTATTTCAAGAATTTTTCAAACCGATAGCTCAGATATTAAACAACTCGAAGACAATGCATTTTTCAGTGACAAAATAGTTTTCATTCACCAAATTTTATCATTAATCCGTAGCATATCGGTTGTCGATGTCTGCTATAAGCTGTAACGAGTATAAGGGATAAAATCAGTGCGTATTGCTACAATTTTAATAAATGTCGATTTCGTAACTAAGGCGCATCCTATCCGAAAAAGAAACAAACCGTGCGTACTTTTGCGTGATTCG
This sequence comes from Bombus affinis, assembly GCF_024516045.1. NCBI lineage: Eukaryota > Metazoa > Arthropoda > Insecta > Hymenoptera > Apidae > Bombus > Bombus affinis. Next base: position 16,660,089 of record NC_066351.1, read on the forward strand.
CGAATGCCTGACTCGTCAACCCCTTAACCTACGATTTACGTTCGAGAATTTTCGAGGTCGAAAACGTAAACAAGCTCGCGCAGCCTTCGAGCCATTCGCGCGACTCGCGTAGTACGTATTACGGGCTATGTCCCCTATATATTTACGTTTCGTCCGATCATCTACTACGGGATATGCCCGTAGTTGTAATTGTAGGTTAAGGGGTTAATGACTCCAAGGCCGGATCAACAATTAAACATTCGACGTCAAATCCCTTGGTAATCCACTTACTAGATCAAGTTCCGCAGCTTCGTCAAATTTAATACGTCGCTTGAAATATGTTTACGTACATACATACATATTGTAATTGGTTTCGATTCCCTATGGAGAAGCGAGTTTGTCGATGTCAACTTACTTATTAGACAGAGATGTAGAGGAGAGAGCAGAGGAGGAGGAGAAGGGGAGGATGGGGGGGGGGAGTGGACACAAGTTACACCGGACGAAGCAAAGGATCGTGTTTAAAGCAGGCGTACAACTTGGAAATTGGAAATTCTCGCATTGCCGCAGAACCGGTATTATTGGGTTTTCGTGTCATTTGCGGCAACTCGAAACCGGCCGTGTTACAAATTGAGTTGTCCGATGTAATTCCCGGCAGACTGAAAAAGCCCGTTGAACGTCTACAGAAACGCGAAACAAAAGCAACCCTGTTGGTTTTCGGTACCAGATTGTAACGTTATTATTCCATTAGTTTCTGACGAAGTCGCACTTCGTTTCTATGCGATGCAATTTCAGTTCGAGACTAATTTATTTAGGCGTCTTTGCGTTTCCATCGTGGATTTTCCAATTTCTCCTTAATGTAGGTACTTTAAACTCGTCGTATTAAAGTTGGTATAGCATTTCGCGAAAGATTCCAAAAACGAATCGTTACATTTTTCTATTTTGTATATTTGATAATCTCAGTGGATCCACTTTTTCTCTTCCGACGGCATTCTTCTCTTGTTTCTGACGTATATCACATTGTAAATTTATCAGATTTCATACGAATTATAACATATGAAAATTATTAGAAAGAAAAATATTTTTTTCAAGAAATATCTCGACGTGGATTTGTGACCGCACTTTGACAGAGTCACACATTCGGATGGAACATATCTCTTCGTTCGTAGTAATTGGACACAATGTATGTGTAATATCTCGCATTTGATATATTTCATATAGTCTGTCCTACGAAATAGCGTCCACGCATTTCGCACTGCTTATACTATGAAGATATAAAATACGTTTTGTTAGAGCGTATTAACCACAAATACTTGGTTCTTCGATCTCGTAAATTTTAAGTAAATTTGACTGATTCTATCGTAAGGCACAAAGATATTCTTCTCGTCTCGTGAATTCCCTTACGATTCGACGTTATGATCTGTCGATCGAAACAATTATAGAATATAGCCATCCTTGTTATTTCTGTTACAGAAAATCACGGTTGAACCGTCTACACGAAAAGAAGTCACCGAAGAAACTATCAGCGTACGAATAGAATCAAGGAATTGATTAATAGAGTTACGATATACCGTAGTAAACAAGCCGAGACAAGTGTACATACTCTGAGAACTGCCAAATCGTCCCCGATATCCTGCTCTGTGTCGCCATAAAGTCTTCGAAGCTTTTGCTCGTCGAAGCTATACAGGGAACAGTCGGTAATAGTCGAGGCTAGATCTCCGGAAGCTTCTCGTGTTCCAGGGGTGGCCATAGGTATAGTCGTACCCTAGCCGCCGATGCTTTCCTCAAAATCATTCGACGACGTCGACTCGAGCTCGTCGCTCATTGCACGAACGACGACGACGACGAGCGTGATAGTATCGAGAACCGACGGCTTCCGGGCATCGCGGAAGTTCGTTGCCGGCCACGCACGTCCTCGAGGATGGAATTGAGAGCCTTGCAGCCGATAAGCGCGCTAGTACCGATCTTTTTCGAGTTCACGACGAATCGTTGGACGATCGAGACGAAACAACAGAGGGCGAATAGCGGGTTATACCGGGAGTTGGGTGTGGATAAAGAAGGTGGAAAGACTGAGAGCAGATATAGCAAGGAGGAGAAATCTTGGAGATCGAAGGAAAAAGAAGACAGAAGCAGCAAGGAAGACGCGCGAGAGGGCTTTCTCGACGCGAAAGAAGAAGAAGTCGCTAGATCGGCAACGACGATACACGAAAGTCCGAAGAAGCGAGAAAATCGCAGAGAGGGTAGGGCGATAGAAGACACAGAGGGGAGAAAGGATACGAGAGACGGAGAAGAGAAGAACAAGGAAAATAAAGATATAAAGCGAGAGGGAAGGGAAAAAGAAGAAGAAGAAGAAGAAGAAGAAGAAGAAGAGGGACGTCCCCTGGCAGGAGGGCCCCACAGATGCGGGGCCCGGAGGGGCCAGTCCGCGGCGGCGTGACGCGATGCGGACGTCCTCCTCCTCGTCTCCGAGGAAGAGGAAGAGGAAATACCTCTCGCCTCTCGATCCTATCGAAAAGCTGCCTCCCTTGGACAATAGTTTCGGCCTGTCGTTTATCTTCCACGATGTTTACGACGAGCGTGTCGACACTGTCTTCCACTGTGCTCCGGTGTACCAGCGGTGCCTTTGGCCGGAAGCTGTTGCCGAGAAGCGTCGGCCGTCTACCGAGCTCGCAATTCGTTCATCGGTTGATCAAATTTTCGGCAACGAGCCGGGATCTTGGCTTTATTGCTACGACGACGACGACGGCGACTCGAGGAAAAACGGTATCGTCGGCAAAGGAGGGGAGCGGAGGGAAGGATTTGTACAGACTCGTTGCGAGAATAGAGCAGACAGATCGAAAAAGTGTTTGGCAACGATCGTCGTGTTCCTCGGACTGTTGTGCGGACATTGGTGCTCTGGTGGAGCGGAGGCACTCGCTGGTAGCCAGAAATACAGCACGAGAACAGTCAGGACCAGGTACGGCACGTTGCGCGGTGTCGAGGACAGATCATCCACGTCTGTCGAGACTTATTACGGCGTGCCATACGCCACGCCGCCAATCGGAGCGTTGCGATACATGCCACCGGTTACGCCGACACCGTGGCGCGGCATCAAGCTGGCGGATACCATGCCACCCGCGTGTCCTCAGAAGCCACCGGAACCGGACTCGAGTCTGCCGCGGTCCAAACGGGCTTACCTCGAGAGGCTAGCACCGTTGCTGGCCAACCAGAGCGAAGACTGCCTATACTTAAACCTCTATGTGCCCAAATCTCCTCACGGTGAGTGCAACTCGTTACCCGTTTCTTATGTTTCTCGCGCCGGGCAGTTTCTCTCGGAATTGGTATCGACCGATTAGTTGGAAAAGAAACACCGTGATTAGGTACAAAGCGATTCGTGATTCGCCAACGGATTTGAAAAAGCAAAAAGAAAAAAAAAATAGGCATTTTCAACAAGTTTCTTCCTCTTCCTCTTCCTCTTCCTCTCTTCTTCTTAATTTAACAGTCTGCAAAGTATCACGGAAGTAATCGTTCCGCGAATGACCCTCGTCCGATCAACGTCATAATTTTAAGGGTTGAAATATCGCTTAAACAAGAGAATTCATCTCGTTATCAGCTGTGAACTTGAACGTTGAACAAACCACGCGTACTACGCGATAGCCAAAGTGGCTGTTTGCACGCGAAACGTCAAGTGAAATTTTATAGCTAATACATTCGTCCTTAGAAATGTGCGGTTATGGTCGCGTCTAGTTTTATCGCTCACGCTTCTGGATCGTCATTTATCGTTTAATGACTGTAATCGTGAGTTCGTAACATGGTTACGTAACATCGAACGTGATAAGACATAGTTTCATTGGTATTTTGTCGTTGAATCCGGAAAATAATTTCGATGCAAACAAATGACAAATAGCCGAATTTGTAATTTCGTAGTTGGCAATTTCGTTGTTGGCGTTCTATTTCATCGTATCGACGAATCGCTAAGACTAAGATCATACGCCGATCAACGTAGAAATTGAAAAGAAATGGAAGACAATGGTCTTACAAATATCTATTTTGAAATTTCTCGCCAAACTTACGATCAGTGGTGACATTTTTCACGAAGAAATTTACGAAAATCGGATTAAGCAAAATTCTGATTCGAAATCTCTAAGGAGTTGCAAATAGTTTTAGAAAGATTGTCGCATCGTGACGTGACATCATCCTATAGAAGTACTTCTACTTGGAATTTTCGATCGACAAATCGTAAAGCGAATTTCGTTTCTTCTTATCGTATCTATCGTGATTCGGCTGATACGGTCGAGTTGGCACGATGGAACGAGATTATTTTGAACAACGGAACAGAGTTAATCGGATCACGTTCTTTTCGGTATATCGATGATAATAAGGCGGGTGCGGTAAGCAAATGTGTACGAGTCGCCGAATCTTTGTGCATAAAAGTGGAGGAAAAGTGCCACCGAACCAGGATGCAGTGCTTTTCGGCAACGGATCATCGCGTCGCTCGTAGATCGATGATTCCGTTCTTTCCTCCGATTTCTCTATGCCCGGGTAATATCTAGAACGAAAGAGGAGTTGTACGTGCTTTCTAGATTTATCGGACAATCTATCGTAGTAACGTGAAAATTTCTCCTCGTTTCTGCTTCGTTCGACGATACTTCTCGTAAAAGCGTATTTTCTGTCCTATCGAAGTAGCAGGATACGTTACAGGGAATTTGTTGCTTTGATCGTTCGTATTAATCCGAGGACGCTTCGATAGACGGCAAACAAACGATAACATTTTAATACAAACAACGATTACAAATATTTTCGAGCTTCGAGATATACGACGTTGTTAATGCGAGAAATAGTAAAGAAAAAGATAATCCATAATAATACCGTATAGTACGCTATTCCTAGTGTTGTAAACGTTTTTTGCGTACGAATTTTGTGTTTAGTTAATAATTCTGTTGCAAATTGCAGCAAGTTTTCAATCGACTTGTAGCTTTACGTTATATTTCACTCTGCAGTATTTTACGCTATAGGCATTGGCCAATTTATAGCGATGCGCTAACGCTAAAACGGTCGTGATCCATATGAGATCACCTTTATTGTTACATTCTATAACGGTGTAATAGATAGGCAAGGATTAAACTTGCTTCTGCCTGTGTTCGCAAGTGACTAATAACTCTTTTATGATGGTAGATTAATATCATAGCTGCTATATTACGTAGGTATGACTACACGATCACGTACTCTTAATTACTCGTCCCTTGTCTCAGTTAATTCTCGTTAACGCGTAAAGAATAATTTCTGTACAACGAAACTAGAATGAAAATTCGCTTTTATATCTTTTCAACATTTGGTTAACTTAATTATACAGCCAAGGTATCGCGTTTACTTCGTTGTAGGAAATTTCCTCTAATTTAACGTAGTTACGTAGATTCGAAATTACTGTCCGCGCAATTAAAGTTTTATCGCATTATCGGACTTTACAGCGTTGGAAACGTAGATAAAAATATTTGCGAGTTGATGATATCGATCGACAGAAAGTTTTTGCATGTTATTATACAACGGATCATCTATCATCGCTGGATAGGTACGAGAGCATTTTTCAAATATCTATGCATTATCGACTGAAAAATTTATGTTTTTTTTTTATTTATCGTATCCTACTTACGTTTATCGGTAATAGGGGAAGGAGAAGACGGTGACTCGATCGAAGGTTATGGGACACGTATGTAGATAAAACGTTTTGCACGCCAAAGAAAAAACGAATGGATCGTCGAATGTCGGGAGTGCGTTTTGTAACAAGGTCTGGGGAGTGCCGATTATCGGGGGTGCCGATTACCGAGCTCTCGATATCCGTGGTGTTCCCTTTTCTCTTCTCGTTTCATCCTCGTTTCTTCCTTCTTTTCGTTTTGACTTGCTCGGATTTCGGGAAGAAGCGGATAAACCGGAGTCGTATGCTGGAAAAAGAGCGACAGAAGACGGAGGAAAGAAAGCGAAAGAAAGCGGAGGAAAGGAGAAGAGCGTCTACACAAAAGAACGTCATCGATCGGTCTCCCGCGTCGTGACGGTTTTCCGATTGCGAACCCAGCGACAAGACGACGCGAAAATCTAGACTACCGTATCCATCGTTAGCTTCCAAGCTGGTTCTTAAGCGTCTTAAGGATAGCTGCCTCTATCCTCGAGGTAGGCATTTCCCTCTTATACGTATGAAATTGTTTCGACTTTGTCTTTGATCGAACGTTACCACGCGTTGGTCGTCGTGTTTCCTGTAACGTCAGTTTTAATAGATTATTTAGGTTTCGTATATCTCCTGCGAAGGTAGATTGTCAAGTACCGTTCCTGTCCGCATCTATTACCGACAATCTTCTCGCGACGGAAAGAGTAGATATTTATAATTTTGTTTTTCATTGCAATTATCGACGACATCTATTTACCCAACGATAGCATGGAAAAACGTAATAACGGAGATTGGCGTTAAAAGGCGAATATAGACGTATAAAGCGTAATTTAGTCGAAGAAAGGAAGAAAGCATATTTTTAACGGATTTGTACGTTGATTTGTACGTGCCGATGATCGTGATAGTCGATAGTCGACTAACGATAAGTCATATTTTCCTTTTCAAGTATTTCGATCTTTAAATTTCTACGTTGCAAAGTATTTTACCGCAGGAAATATTTTATTTCGTTCGAAACGTATTCCTTCCGCGGCGATACAAGGATTTCCACGGCTAACAAAAATGCATCGAACGGCCGTTCTCGTCACTGCCTTTTGCACGTTGAAACGTCGTGACATAACGCTTTTCTTCCATCCTTAATTCGAACCGTGGAAACAAAGAGTAATAGCACGGTGTTAAATTTGGCGACTACGGTGCAACGTTGTAACTTGTTTTTGTGCAAAAAAGCAGTCACAACCGCCGCATAATGAACCGATGCATTATCGTGCAACAAAACCCAACTGTCCGGCTCACGACCCACGAACAAACGGTGCTTTGACGTTGAGTATTATAACTCGGCTTCTAACGATCCGACTGACACGAAACTTTGACATAACGTTAGCGAGGGCTGTACTTCTAAATGGTAAAAAGTTTCGTATAGATGTACCGATATTTCTTCTACTCTTGGGAATTTTCGTTATTTTTGCGACAGACGCTGTATCACATTCGTATTACGCGAAACGTATGTACGATTTTTCCGAACCTTTCGCTTATTGTCGCGTTACGTGTCTCTCAGACTCACACTTTGCGACGCAAAGCGGGCAAATATCTCTATATTTTGATCTGCGTCGATTTCAGAACTCAAGTCGAAACAATAATTTTCTATCTAATAAAAATCTATCCCCAAGAGTATAAAACATCTTTGAGACGCCGATGACGTTTGCGCGAGTGTGGTTTCGCGGCCAACGAAAAAACAAAAGACGATGTTCGATTGGCGTTTAAGAAGATCGAGCCTGTGTCGAAATGTCCTTTACTATAATAATGATGATTATTATTATTTTAAAATTTTCCTTTCTCGCGAAATCCCGACCGTTCCCACATGTACTCGAGTACCACACACCGAATAATACAGCGTCGCATAATTTTTCAGCTATTGTTTCGGTTTTTTTCCAAGAGAGAAATATAACCGTAACGTATTATGAACAGGAGTATTTTTATCATCGTCGGAGAGGAGAAAGTCGTTGGACACGATAGACGGGAGCAACTCGCTCCGAGTTAACGTCGTGTCTGATATTAATAGCTGGTGCGGTGTTAATGAAGACAGAAGCGCGTGGGTGTGTGATTAGATTCGTTTCGTAAGTAGGGAAGATAGGCAGATAAGCGTGGCAAGTTCGTAAGATTGATTTCGTTTCTGAAATTTTCATGCTCTCTAGGAAATCTATTAATCTTGCTCGTCAGCGTACAATGTGTACGGTTCACCATTGAATAAGACTTACCACCGGCATCCTATCCTATTCGTGTATACGGTACATGATATAAAGGATGAATTCAATGCTACGAAGATCAATCTCTACTTTGTCTTCGATGCAAAGAACAGCGTGCTTATTTTAGTTACGTAAAACCATATTATCGAGCAAAGAGGCTTTCGAACGAAGGAACAATGAAATATGTTTCCGATATTTTTAACGGACCCAAAAGTACGTCGTCTACTGAACGTCATTTACATCTAATAAAGTGCGAGTGATCGAGAGCTTTTTCCTTTAGGTTGCCCAGATCTAAGCCAGACCTAGTCTAAGCTCGTTTCTGATTAACGTGAAATTAGACTTCGGTCAGGCGAGGTTAGATTTTTTTCGGGGCGGAGTACTAGCGATCTTAGAATGAAATAGAAAAAGGAAAAAAGCAAACGTCGTGCCTGATCGTTGCAGTACTATACTACTTGCGGTCTCGTCACAAATGCTGACATTCGAATCGAAATAAATTTTTTTCACGGTATTTTTACGATAATTCCATCGACTCTAATAATAAAAAAAATGATTGTTTTCATGGTACATGCTATATCGGTAATTTAGTCAGCATGATCATGCGAGTAACACAGTACGCGAGGTTTCGACGCATTTTGCTCGCGCGACAAACTTCTCCATGTTTTAGTTTCAATCCTGTCGAAAACGGGCACACGCGTATAAATCTGTATTTTATTAGTATTCGAAAATCGAAACAGCAGATCGTTCGCGCGAGATGAAATTGGCCACGATCCAATATTCGATTCTTCCTGAACGGTAAAAAGAAGCAAGCGCGCAAGAACGAAAATAATGCATATTTCATGGCTTTTTGAAAATCGAAATAACATATTACCGGTGACCATTGAAGTAAGAATCAAGGCGACGAAGCTTGATAGAGAAAATTTATTTGTATAACGCGCGAGTGGTTAAATTCACCGTGTCATTTGCAGCGATCCGGATGATTTAACGTTTTACGACACATGGATTTTGAATGCGATGACAAAATATATAACTTTGCTATTTAATATCCCGTTTTTGTATTTTGACAATTTTATATTATTTAACGTTTCGAATAAATTTGTAAACTATTCGATATATTTCTTCCAGATTTCTATCGGAAGAAATTAAGGGTATAGGTCAACTTTCATTTTAAGAACCATCGATAGAAAGTACGCTTCCTAAATTATCGATACCCAAGCCAAGGCATTATGTATAAGGTATCTTATATTTTCAATATTATATAGCATCTATAATTAACGGTATTTTTAGACGTTTTGTCGGGCGAAGAAGCAATCGGTGCATTAAGCGAAACTCGAAAACATCGTACGAGACTAAAGGGACATTAAACGTTGCATCAAAGAAAAACATTCGCGGAACACGGACGCGTGCAACGATTTTCCGTTACATATAACACACTGCAATTAAGGATAACGATGGCGTGTTTCTCTTTTTCTTTGCTTTCTGTCGTTGCTCTTTCGTTTCTCTACCAGACGGGCAGATCTTCTGCAAAAAATATTTATCGGCGGAGATTTTAACGTTTAAAAACACGAAATAAATTAAATCAAACGAGAGAAAGCAACATTCTCTTGTCGGACGAAGTCTCGATGTTCGATTAGTCAATTAGTTCGCTTAAAAACCAAAAACATCACAGAATATCGAAGGAAACTGATCTTAACGAATCAAAGAAATTTCACTAATAATAAAATTGCTTCTGGTAATTAATAACGGAAGTAAAAGCGTGACGAATATTTACAGAACGACTACTAAAAAATTAGTACACAAACTCTTGAAATAATCCCTGCTAACACCGAATCGCGATACAATTTGTTTACGCTTTATGCCTTAGGTGGATACCGAAGCGTACCGAGATGCGCGAATTAATTCGATATAACGTTAAGAACCGTCCAACAGCCAGCGAAAGCGTTAGCTGTGTCGCAACGAGAATAGAAGAATGGAACGAAATTTCTGGCAAAATCGTATTAACAAATTCTAAACACAGATAGAATAGAATAACAAAAACCAGAAGATTGTTCGAATTGCTTGATAAAGAATAGCTCATAAAACGAGCGTCGAGCAGCCGCAAATTTTCACGATCGACAGGATTGTCTCCCCGAACGAACGAGCTTAACCACCCTTAGGATGCCCGCGTCATCGGCATAAACAAGAATCTCTGCCGGTCGGAATTCGCTTACGCAAAGTAGATAAGCGTAGAGTACGCTTTATCCAAGGAGATTCTGCTTCGCGGAGCGAAGCGAAACTTTTTTCCACGTGATATTCCAGCCTCGTCGTCTTAGGTGCGCATGGGTGCACGTCGCGTTTCGAAACGGCCGCCGTTGTTGCAAGCTTCGGGTCGTCTGCGCGTAAGAAGCTTAGCTGAGCTTCGCGATATGGCCGCGGGAAAACCAGTCAGCCATATAGAAACGAGCAAAATAAGAGAGGGAGAGAAGGGCGAGGGGGCGAGGTAGGAGGAGGGTAGGATTCCGGACTACGCTTCCACCACCAGCGTAGTTTCCTTCTCTCGTTTTGCTAACATTCGAGCGAGCCAGACGGGGTATTTAAATGAGATTCCCCGGGCGAAACGTATTTGACTTAACGCTCAGGAAATCCTTTTTCTTGCCCGACCGAAGCGTAACGCTCTTGTAAATGAGTTTACGGGAGCGATTTAATGACGACAATTAACGTGGTTGTGGCCGGGACGCGCGCATCGGGCACCACGCCCGGAATCTGCAGCTTTTTTCCTCCGCTATATTCTAATTACGTTGTAATCGCGATTGAGGTTTCGGTTGTGAACGCGGCATAAACGCAACTGGCGATTCTTCTATCGGAAACAGATGCTCGTTTATCGAGGTTCATTGGCTGTCCAGCGTAATTCGATAATATTGGAATAAGAATTTAGATAAATATCAATTTAATTTATGTTTTCCTTTCGATTCGCGAATTGGGGGTTATTCTTCGATAGAAAACTCCCGATATTTCTTTGCTCGCGACACGAATTTCGTACTGAATATTATTCGAAGGTTACTCATCCTCGACAATTTTTTTTTTTTTTTTAAATAAAAATCGAGCATTGGTTAAGCAATAAATAATAAAACTTTAATTACTTCTGAAATATAAATAACGTAGGACGTACGCTTGAAAGATGAATTTTTTATTATAAATGTCGGAACTGTGTTTCGTGCGAATATTTAATTGTATCGGTTTAACCGTCGATGTGAATCCGATCGGTGGAATAATTTTGCTGCCTTTAGTTCGGTAAGACCAGCTTCCCTTGGTCTGTTCAGGATGAATATTAATTGGTTAGTGTCAGAAACGTTAACTTCCAATTAACAGGTTCCTCGATATCGCCACCTCCCGTTCACGTTCCTTCGCTATGCCTTTGAAGATGGAACGATACTCGAACGCGAGCTATTTCTTCAGGTGGAAATTTTAGCAACCAATACCTTATTATATTTCTAAACAAATATCTTCGTAAATGCGTCCAGCCGAATTTATAACACGTCTACGAATACCCAGCGCGAAAGAAACTAACAATCCTAAAGAGAATATGCGAATTAATGTTCTAAAATTTCAACTTGTAAATAGCTTTTCTTCGCGATCGTATTATAAGCCTTGCCAACGAGAAATTCACTTTGGTCATCACATTAATACGCGAAAAGAAATTAGTGTTAATAAAGACCCGTGGAAATATTTAGTCCAGTATGGTGTTTCCGTAGAATAAAATATTCGAGAAAGAGTTAACAGATACCGCGTATGAATTGTGAATCGTTTCAATATCCATTAAAATAACGTATTTCCAATGGTTATTTGACGATATTGGAATTGATTATTCGATCGGTGGTGGCGATCGATTTATATCTCTTACGGATGAACGATTTTTCAATCGAATTTGTGAGAATTTGTAAAGTTTAGAAGTTTGACTGAAAAGCTATACTTGCATCGGTGGGACTAATTAATTTTTAAAAGATCTCGAACCTGAATCGACCGAGTTTCCTATCGTAGCATCTTTTAAAGGCGATGTTGTACGCGTTTGCTGCCGCTCCAAGGGAACGATTTGCGTTACGTAATCTTTTCTACCGTGCGAGAGAACGTATGTGGGAAGATTTTCAAGCCGGGCAAAACCAAGCTTGTACCTACTTGTCGATTATCGTTATCGTCTCTTTTTCTGCTCAAAAAACTGAAACCGTTTATTTCGCACATTCAGGCATATTATATATTAAATATGCACGCCGTGGGTGTAAATTCAAGGTACAAGCGAAGAGGAGAGATTGTATGGGTCGAAATAGAACGAAAATCAAGAATAACAAAATTACAGTGAAAGCTCTGTGTTGGTGGAAATCAAGCTTGAAAATTTGTCGCGTATATAACAAATTCTCGGTCAGATAAGAGCGGACACTTGGCAGCAGGTTGTTCTACGTGTGAAAATAAGCCGGAAAACGCAGAATCAAATTTTTGCGCTTGAAGTCTCGTTCTCGAGCAAGCTGGGATTTAAATGCGTTTACTTAGGAATTAACCCGATACGGTATACTCGACAAATTTTCAAACTCAATTCTCTTGAAAACTCGTTTTCAAGTTTGATTCTCGCGAGAATGAAATTTCCAACGCAATTTTGTTATTCTTGATTTTCGTTTTATTCTCAGCCATAGAATTATAATTATCGAAATCGAAAAATTTGAATTCTTTAGACAGACATTTTTATAAATGTTTACACCTAGAGGATATTTTAGTATATGAACGATAATAAATATTTCAAAGACTAAAAAAAAATGAAGAAAATTTCATCATTTTCTGGATTATCGTCTACGCGAACAACAATCAGTCAACTACGATATCTTAATGCTTGAAACAAATTGTCCCAACAACGCACTGGGTGACGTATAAATCACATTAAAAAAAAAGAAAAAAAAAAAAAAAGAAAAAATAATCTTCGAGATTGAGAAACTTCTATGAGCGAAAGTAGTTCAAGTATTCGCCAATTAGATAACGATTCGCAGAAACCGCAGTAACGAGTTGAAAAGCACGCGTGCAAGGGCGTTAATCGACACGGTCGAACACATTATCGCTAATGTCGGGGATTATGTAATTTTCCGTGTACCAGTTACAACCGCTTTAGCGAATCAGATATTCAATATTTCACGAAAATCACTGTCGCTACGCGATACGTTACGCTTCAGTTTTCGGCGCGATTGCGGATACGTATACTGTATACGCACATATACACGTGCATATATACAAAAAGCTACATCGGTGTATCGTTCGATATAGCTGTTCGAAATACGATCGGATAAGACTTTGTTAGTTTCTTCCGTTTCTTCCAAGCAGTTTTTCATGTCATCGGATAACACACTTATCGTTCCATTATTCCGTCCCATAATTATCAGTCGTATCATTACATCGTTTGTTCTTGATCTCTGATCGTGGTAATCCTAACAGATTTAAAATCAGCGATATAATTTTTATCCGATCGATGTCGTTACACGGTGGTTCGACGAAAAATTCAAAAGTCTCGCTATTCCATTTTGCATCATTTTCTATTTTCACGACTGTTTCGTCATTTTGTTAGCAGAATATCGGAATATGTGCAAAAAGTGTTAGCTAATCAGTTTTTTTTTACAGAAAGCGATCTGCTATCTGTCTCTATTTCTTTAAAGCGCGAATTTTTACTTCGTTATTTATGAAACAATTTCCAAGATACATACGATTATCACCGCGTAGCGCTACGATATATAGCGTTAATATTGCAAAATTGCAACCATCGCGAAATAACGATATTTATCGAAGTAGTATCGTGTTTCTAAAATTTTGTCAAAGGATAAGAGTGAAATTCTATTGGCGGTTCACCGAAATCTTTCATCGTTTACGAAACACACGATTGTTCGCGTTCTGTGAAACGGAAAAGCGAGACGGAAGTAAGGAAGGGTTGGTGGGCTTTGAGTGGCTTGGTAATCTCGAAGGGCAACCGCTGATGCGTTCTAATTGAACGTCCTAATTAAATCATCCTCGTGGATTGGGCTCACGGACCGTGTTTCACGGAATTAGGCAAAGAGAATTTCGACGCGTAAGTCCAAGTGACGGTATCGAAGCGTCGTTAATTTATCGTGGATATTGAAAATTCGCGATCGAATATCAGGCTAGTTAAAAAGAGAGAGCTAGATGTTTGCAAAGTTTAGCTTCTTAAAGCGAAACGGGCGAACGAAACGCGACAAAAGTATATTTTCGTTCAAATCGAATACCAAAATATATCAAATACCATAATGTACGAAATTAAAAAGATGTCGAAAACGATACGGTATCTTTTTTCAGCGTCCACCGTCGCCAATCTGGACTATGAAAAAAGAAAAATATCGATAGAGGTTGTTGCATCGTCAGCTATGCACTGAATATTTTTATAGCCCTATTTTCCGTTGGCTGCATCGTGTAACGACCATGTAAATTCGTAAATTCCGACCCGTTTGCTCGAATGGCCACTTTAAAACGATGCACTGAAACTATAACGGTCTATCACGAGTATCTTTATACGTGTAATACGTCATACTTGATACGGCTATCTGTAACCTCTCCATTCTTCTACCGCCATCGTCTTCTCGTCGTTTAAGTACACCCCGTTCCTCTCGGTAAGAGTTGTTGGAAATACGAGCACGAGAACGAGGAAATAGCAAAGATGTGGCGTAAATCGATCGGATAAAAGCGTTAATATTAATAAATAATCAGACCATTAGCGGAAGATGTTTCGGATCGAGATTGTTACGGTTCGCGTTTCTTCATCGAAGAAACTTGGCCAAGTGGTTGAATTCTTGAAACGTCTATAACGACACACCGATAGATATATCGTTTTAATACACTTTTGCGAGTATTTTCGTCAAGCTAACCTACTCGAAAGTTTCCTAGCAAAATTCAGTTTCACGCTTCCTAACGAAAGTACGATCGCGCGTTTCCTATACGCTTTGACGTCGATAAAATTATATTTTCCGCAATCGTATCTTTCACGCGTCAGAAGTATTACGTCTCACGTTAAACTAAATATCGAAAAATAGCGATACGGATAACTAAAATCGTATATTCCGACCGAGGTCTATCGATATCCAACAGTTATTGAGATTTTGCCCAAACGCTGATAATAAATAAAGAGCTAATACCTTTTAGCAATTATATCGTTGTAATTATAATCGTTGAAATATATAGACACAACGACGAGTTGAGAATAACTACGTCAATTGGTTCATCTTTACTTTTTCTCTTACTTTTTTTATGCCACAATCGTGTACCGAAACGTAAGAATTTCTTTCCGTTCTGTCTATTATCGTCTTGAATTTCCAAATTACATTCCTCACGCTCGCTGATAATAATCAACCTCGTAACAAATTAACTACAGGTACTGTTTCGTAACGATGAATTCAAAGTACTGTAAAAGGCATCAGCCGTTACAACTATCGCGAACATCGAATTTGACTTAGTACCCCTGGATCCTTCGGGTGTCATTTAGCACGAAGAAGCGCATACTAGTTTCAGTTTCAAAGTTACTGGTAAAGTTTTGGCCATCGGAGGATTAAATTTTCACGCTATCTGGATTATTGTGCCTTCGCAGAGCGACGAATACGAATATTTGTCGTTGGAAAATGTAATTGGCGCAATTGCTGCAAAAGTGCTTGGGAAACTCAAAGCGAAGCTGTTTCCGATCAAAAGGAGCGATTCGTCTTTTGTGCCAACTAATTCGTAGTCGCGGAGGAATAAATCGCTTTTTGATACTTTCTATTTTTAAAATATACGATATATGACACACTCTTATATCACGATATAAAAATTATGATATAACGTTCTTTCGGGTTCGTTCAAGATCGTCGTTATCGTCGTGCAAAACTTACGTTCGTTATATTAATAACGGACCTATGTTGATTAGATATATGTTAGCCTTTTCGGTGAGTGGTACGAGCCTCTCAACTATCGGGCTCATTTTTCTTAACATCTCGCACATCTGTCAAAGGTAACGATAGAGAAGATCATACAGAACGTAATTCGTACGCGTATAAACTCAAGTCAATTCAAACTCTAAAATGGAACGAACATCGTACATTGTAATAACTGAAAAGATTCAATCGTAATAAAGCTAATGGGAGATGAAGATATTTTGAAAAATAAAAGGTCGAAAGAAATAAAACTCGATATACTTGATAATTAAAATTACGATTTAAGAGAAAGCCGCATTTTGTAGCGGAATGGGTTAATTGGTAGAAAAGTTGAATAACGAAACAGCACTCGCTATTCATTTAATAACGGCATTTGAGATCGACGAACGTCGACAAATTTAATTAAAAAATTCTACCGTAGACTCGTGGCAGCGAATTTTCTCGGACGAATATCGATTTCGCATGAAAGAACAAATTTTTCATGGAACAAGCAATAAAGATATTCCGCGAATCTTGATAATCTTTTTCTATCGAACTAATTCTACCGAAATATATACACGTATATATACAAGTTTCCTTATACGTCTAACATTATTTTCGTATTATTTTTACACGACAAAATTTGTAGTAAGGTGGTACAGGCAATACCCTTGAAAATGACGAAAATACATTTTCCACAACTAGATTTGCACGTAAATGGTCGACTTTATAAAAGCCAGGTCAATTTCACCAGGAATTCAATCGTATAGCGAAAACCAAGGAACAAAGTGAATTACAGAAACGTTTTGTTCGAGTGCTTGTTACGATCATCCGTTGGTGTTATTTCGTCGTAACGTGTAGCGACGCGTCGCGCCGAGCTGTGTCGTCTCGTTTTAACGTTGAAGGACCACCCGTCGGCAGCGGCATGTTTTAAAGCGTTTCAGCTGGTCGCGAGCAATGGACAGCGCATTTTGCGGACCGGGCGTCTGGTTAAAGGGTCGAGTTATCGCGGCGAGCTGGCTGAAAACGAGTAATTAAAAGTGATAACGCTTTGTGCAGGCCGTTCTCGAAACATAACGTTCTTTTTACTACGAGGGATTAACCCTGGGGAGACGCGAGCGTTAAAACGGACCACTGCTGAAAGCTGAGCGGTAGGGTTTACGCGTTTAACGTGACGTGGGAAAAAGTGGGGATGTCTGAAATTTGGTAAATTAAGGGAGTCGTCGTTGTGACGTTGAATGCCTGCATTAGCGAGACCGAGACAAACGAGCGGGCAAAAACGTGATAAGAATGACCCGATCCATAGTCAAGACTACGAAAATTTAGAATGTAATCGTGTCAAAGTCGTAGTAACAACGATTGCGTGATTTACACGTTGAATCGTTCGAAACGTAAGAATGCACGAGATTCCATCGATTTTTCAATTCGATCGAATCTTTGTATTAGATTACATTTTTTTTTAACGATATACGAATTTCCATTCTAACTATATTCTCTTTTTCTTTCTCTTTTCGTTTACTCGATTCGATGATAATAGCGCCATTACTATAGTACGTTGCAGAGAACGCAATTACTATGTGTAATATATAACGGAAAATAGGTAAAATTCGATGAATAGGTATATAAATAGTCGATTAACGAATTGGCTAATTGATAAAAAGAAAAGCCTGCAAACTAAAGGATTAAAGGTGATTTTTCTGTTATGAAAAAATATCTAAAAGCCAAGTAGAACGTAAAGAGAGATATATGTAAAATCTAAAGAGTATAACGTGCATCTCTGCGTAGGGTATCTAGCTGGGTTGCCTAGTTTTACCTTCCGCAAATACGCGTATCAAATTCGCCAGTGTAAAATTCTCGTTTCGCGAACTTTGGCGCTTAACCACTCGCGCTATTCCACTATATTTCCTCTTTTTCCCCCCTCTGTTCCCCATACTCTCACTCCTACACATTGTGCTGCGTGTAATCTCTCCGCGACAATGCATGCATATCCTCTTGCGCACGGGAATATCGTTCCGTGACATCAAAGGGAACGAAGAAGAAGAAAAAAGAATGAAAGCGGATGAGAGGTCGTCGGGCTTATCTGAAAAACCGGTGAAAATTGCCGCCCTCCTCTCTCCATTTGTAACGGCAGAATTGAACGTCACCGAGCAAGAATGCCGGGGGTCACGGACTTGAAAAAGGCACGCTAAACAGAGTGATAAGAAGAGAAATAGGAAGAGAAGAAACGTACGAGGCACCGTTGGTTCAACGACTTTCGCGTTGCTTCTTCAATTCCGTAGTGCATTGCAGATGATTATTCGATTAACGAGAAAGAACCTGCAAGCACCGCGGGAGTGAGGTGGCCTCGCGTCTGATCGACGTTTACTTCGAAGACCGACGACGGACGAATCACACGGAAGATGACGAAGAAATGGAGAGGATCGAAGGAAGAGAAGAATCGATTGGCAACAGTTTAGGAGTAGTACTTGCCTTTTGAGAAGAATTCGGCACTGACTTTGCGCGAGATATTAGAGAGAAACGAATCTCTTTATATCGTACGCGTGTAACGAGTAGTGTGTAACTGAAATCATTGTAACAAGTTTAGCGAAAAGTTCAGGCGAATATCGCGTGGTTCGAACATTCGATGTCTTCCTATCGTTTATATTTTGCGTTTAAATTTCAATAATTTGACGTGGTTTTTAAAGAAATTCTATCAACTCCTTGTATGTAATTGTTTGGAAAACTGATACGATAAACGAAAGATAATGTCTTTTAGTCTTTATCGTGTGTAACGATGTTTCTACGCGCATTACAATTGTAAATACTCGAAAAAGATGCGAATATTACGTGAAATGTTGCGACACTGATCATCGGTAAATAATAATCGCAGATTTAAACCGAAAAGGAGGCAAAATTTTTGTCCACAAAGCAATTTGTTATTTCCATTGGTTGGAAAACGTCACATTTCCTCGAGATTCACTCGCTTCTGAAAGGATGCAGTCGGATAAAATCGAGCGGACGTGCATGGAAGAGGTCAGAAGTCGGGAGAATTAATTCTTCTTGGAAAGCTCTTTTCTTCTCCCATCCCCCATTGCCCGCTCTTCTTCCTTCTTTTTCGCTTTCTATTCCCTTTTCCTGACTGGATCTCTTTTTTTACAATACCGTGAAAGGTAACGAAGAGAGCCCAAGGTGATCTACGTTTCACCCCGAATCGTCTCTCCCTTGGGATATTTTTAAATTCTAGCTGCACCTCCGCTTCTGGTAACGACTTCAAGATCTCTCGTTAAGATCTCAAGACGGTTGGAAATTCCCCGACCGCGAGTTTCGTTCGGTTCATGGATGCTAATCGTACGTTCGGCTTTTCTACCTTCTGGATTTCGCCTCGCAAACTTTCCAACAAATTCAATGCAAATACCGTTTAATTAGAACTTTTATATAACATAAATAAATATAGTACTATATACTTGTTTTATTGGTTTTTGCGACTTTATCGAGACTCAGGAAAAAAAGATCGACGATTTATCGTAATCCGATTTATAGATAAAAAGGATTTTATAGATAAAAAAACGAACCACATACACTTTATCAAGTACCAAACGTACTTATTATTAGTTACGCTTTTAAATTATATCTAAATTATATTTCGCTAATGTAATATACGACAGATGCATTGATACGAACGCGTAGTCAGGATCGCAGCTAATTAGCTCATATTATTTACCATATAATTAACAATTATACCAGTTATACGGTTAATTGCTTTGTTGTATAGTGATACGATTGGTAATTATACTATATAAAATAATACCGATTGGCCGGGTCTCATTGCGAGGAGGTGCTGCGAGTGGAGACCCACCCTATTCGCGACCCATCCACCCTCCTTTCTGCGCAAAAAAATCTAAAATTTATTCATCGTCGAATGGTTGGTGTGCGTTTACGCATTGCTCGAAACAAACAGCAAAAGGAGCTTTAATTTAAAAAAAAAACCGACGCGAAAACTAGGAACCTGATTAGGATACGTGGAAATCTGAAATCTAAAAATTAAATTAAATCTTAATCTAATCGTAATTCTATATGCGGCATTGTTTTATATATATGTATGTACATTAAAATTTTTAACTCTTTGTATCGCGAAAAAGAAAACTAATTAATTATAACGCGATTAAAAATTATAACGATTAATTAGAATCAAAAATTGAACAAAAAGAACAAGAGAATAAGATGAAATATGCGTCATATAGAATTAACTACTACATAATATATACGTTGTATGCATACAATGTCATGCTTGTACTGCGACGTCATGCTTTTACTACCATGCCATACTTCTTGCTACTGTGTCAACCTATTTGCTACCTACACCTTACCTACTTACTTAGATTACAAGCTCAAGGTAGCCAACCTAACCATAAATCGCACCCACGTAAAAATCTAAATATCTGTCCATTCTATCTACGTAATAATCTAAATGTGATAAAAGGAAAGGGAGGGGATATTGTATGGAGTACGAGTCCCCTTCGTTCGATGCCTCAAAAGATCTTGAAACAAATTCGATCTGCGAAAGGTTAGTAAAATCCTATAAAATATGTATAATTATCTTCCGATTGGTAAGGCGCAAACATTATTTCGTAACACTTGGCTCTTTTCTTTCGTTTACCTCCTTTATATGAAATATAAATGAATATATTCAAATGAAATTTCTGTAAATTGATAAATCTGAAACAAACTCATTTATCCGATTAGTACTAAAAAAAAAAGAAAAAAAAAAGAAAAAAGAAAAATGCATCTCTGAAGCGAGAACATTTTATACACGAAAAATAAAGTACTAATTAGCAATTATATTAAGTTACTCTTGATTAAATTTTAGCAAAAATAGAGAATCGTTTGTATCTTTTTAATCGAAACTAGGAAAATTGAAAACGAGAATTCCAAGTAAACGAATTGTAAGTAATTGAATTTAAACTGAATTAAAACTTGAAAATTTCATTTGAAATAACTAAGATAAGAGAAAACCCGATTATCATAAAATCACTTTGTCCTTTAACTTTTAACAGTATCTGTTGTCATTTCCTACAACAACATAGTGACTTGCAACATAGTGAACCGAAAGATATGCGCATAAATCATTTTTTGCAGAATTTTTGCCACAAACGTGGCGATGATCGCGAATCGATTTTTGTTTCACGCAAACAAAGTTCGAATATTTATAGAATTCTACATTACTGTTAAAAGGTGAAAAATATCGCGGTCGAAAAGATTTTAAAAAATAATTCAAGCCTTCGTAGCAACATTAAGATGTTTCATTGTAATACTTTGTTACGCATGAAATCGAACACAATTTCATACATGTATATATATATATATATTACATTCGTAATAAAGTTCTGTATTTTAGCAGTCGTGGTAACGTTAGCGCTAACAAAGGAATGTATCTCATACAGCAGTATTTTCAGTAATAAACGTAGTAATAAGGGACGCTGAAAGAAAGAACGATATTATTTAAATGGTATTATTTAAAATGAATAGACGACCGAAGAACAATTAAAACAAAAATTTCAGAAAATCGCTTAATTTCATTACCCTAATGTTCAATGAATCGTTAAATAAATATGTATTAATTAAACGATATTAATAACGAGATATAAACGATAGTAATGATAGTAACGATAGTAAGGAAGAACCGACGCCACCAATAAATTAGAATACGTTACAAACCTGACGCAACGCGATTCACGTTGTCGGTACGAAAGGAGACGACTGAATGACTGACTCCTTGTATCTTAGTTTCGCTGAGCAACTTCCAAAGTGGTGGGGAGAGGGAGGCCGCACGAACCGGTGGCACAAACAGGTACACGGATTAACGATCTACACACACACACACACACACACACACACACACACACACACACACACACACACACACACAATGTATACATCTAAAACGTAAACAAAGCACGTATACACGCAATATCTACACAATTCTACACAATGATCACATCGATTTTTATAAACACGGTAAAATAATTCGTAGCCTTACTGGCAGCATTCGGTATCAAAAACATCGTATTTGTCTAACTTGGAACGAAAGAAAATAAAGCTACCGAGCCTGTATACACAATTTCGTGTCTTGCGAAAGGAACGAGGGACGAGTCGATGTACTAAACTGTCTTAAACATTCTATGTTCGCGACACGAAACTTTTGAAAATATCGTAAACTCCGAGATGCCTGATATCAATCGTTAGTTTCTCATGTTTTAATTAATGGAAGCACATTGTTACAAATAAATTGCGATAAATGAATGTATATTATAATATTAAGTTTCGTTAATCCGTTGAGTATCCTTGCGCTATAGAAATCTCCAAAGTTAGAAAGCTCCAGAAAAGTGTTGAAAAACAACGTTTAACATCCACGCAGCATCGATTCAGATAACATAGCGCATCTGGTAAAATTTCGATTCGCAAACACAGTGGAGGGTAATGCGCGATCAGATGTCCCGAACAGCGATAAGGGTAGATCAGGCGGTGCGGATGTCAGAGGTAATGCAAAATATCGAATCACCCGTAAATTTATCCAAGATACGATCTCTGGTTTATCGGATAGAGGATACGTTGATAGTGGCTCGGTTTAGTCACCTATCTGTCCGGTCTGGCACGATAGTGCAGTGTCATGTCAGATTTTGCAACAGGTGGACGTCTCGTCTTGTCCGCTATCGCTTATAGCGCTACGGTAGGAGCGTTGTGGCTCGTTCATGGACAATTATGTGATTTCATGAATCGTGAACGTGCTGATTCGTCCTCAGGGAGTGGAGCGAGTGTAACTTGGACCGTGAAGTAACGATATAATACAAAGTTCTCCAGCCTATTCCCTCTGCCGTTTATGAACGTAAATGGTAATCAGCCTTCGTAAAAAATTGATTTTTCTGGCAAACCTGCTTGCTTCAAACGGACCTTTCGTCTTCAAACGTGTACAATATGTTTATACGAGTTGACGATATAATAGCGTTATCCACGTTTTCACGTTTAGATCGTTGTACGGAAAAAATGACGGAACGCCTGGAACGTATTGGCGAAGATCCGTTTCATTAGATCTAAATACCGTCGAGATACTGCGCGGACGATCTTTTATTTTCAAATTTGAAAACAGCCGAAGGATTTTTAATAACAATAGCGTATGCTCGCTACTCGCTTTTGATATTTTATGTACTTTTGTATCTTTGCAGATTTTTATACATTTTTGTATATCTATTTATTAATTGTCACGAATGCACGAAAGCCTGCGTTGGATTTATTTTCATAATCTAAACGATAATTCCTCCGATTGTGATATACTTTATGACGCAAACAGGGAAGATTCGGAAAGATCATTCGCCAAATACGATGTACATACTTTAAACTCGTACTTTATGTATTACGCCTTTGCTATGAAAGTGATACGACTGAAAAATTCTAGTTTGTCAAAAGATGGAAAGATCGTTCGAGAAACATGTTTTCCGAGTTGCCTTCTTTATGGTAAAGCGCGATATATCTGTAGTAAAAATGCGTTATTTTTACATGTGAAGATAAAGTTGTACGCACAGATAGAGATATTACCTTAATAAAGTGTGTGAAAGTAACGATACGATTATTTGCGTTAACGTTCGTGCGGTGTTTCAGCAGTATGTAGTATTATATTTTCTACAGTTTTCAATCGATGTACGTACAAACGACACGTTCGATAACTCGATCGTACGTAGCACTCCATAATGGTTTTCTAGCGCTATCCATTTATAAATTGGAAAGCCGGACAATATTTGGTTGCTCGTGATTCGTTACGAGAGCGAAGAAACTCTGTACGTTATTCGCAATTGCACCTGAGTGCTTGGCTTGCTTTTAACTTAATTGCTCGACTGTATTTTCGAAATTAAAGTTGTTGTTGCACCTTTACGCTAACCGTTATTAAAGACTTTACAGGAAACTACCACGCGACAAGGTACTTCTTTTCTATGATGCGCTACATGTTTAAATCTTGCTTCGCTCGTCCTCTTTCTCGTCCTTTTACCCCAGAAAGTATATGCAAATTTTGTTGGTCAACACTTATCGCGAAACGTGGAGATTATATTTTAATTTTATAGTAAAGTTTATCGTTTTAAACGGTGTTCACTTTTAAATTGTTTTAAATTATTGCGTTTGCAATTTGCGAAAGTAAATAATTCAGATGACAAACGAAACATTTGTACGCGTTTTAATTTTTTCTATTCGAAGATGTCCATTATCCACTTTCGATAATAATAAACAAATAATAATAATGATAAATGTAAAATTAAAAGCGTTGAATTTCTGTCGCGAAAATTATTAGTAATATATAGTAGGTAATTACTGCAAATGATTTTTGCTTAATTATGAAAAATCGTGAAAGATTTAGGGAAAATAAACGAAATAAGCGCAACAATGAAAAACTATTTATAAATTGTTTCATTCTTGCTTTCTGCTCTTCGAACAGTGGATTATTTCGAAACTGGGTATGGAATTTTTACATAATTAATAATCGGATGCGTGAAATATTAGTTTGTGGGATTACTAAATTATTCAAAAATCAATATTCCACAGCACCGATAAATATGGATTTCATCGATGAATATTGATTCGATAAATTACAATATTACCATTGAATATTAACGGTATCCGATGAATATCGATGATTTAAATATCCATTGAATGACGAAAATGTACGAAGCTATTTATCGAAAATATCCAATGTACAACACGAGGCTTCTAAAAACTTTTGTCGAGGTGTTTCAGTTCAGAAATCTTTCGGCGATTGTCATATTATATCGTTGTCATTTTTCTGCGAAAAAATTCGAACAAATGAAAATAATAACTTTTTTATAATTAATTACCCTGCGAAGATTATACAGTGATAAAAATTACAATTAACGCTCCACCGAAGTTATTTATATTTTCTACTATAATATTTGCATACTATTTGGGCGCATGCGTATGGAATATCTAATATCGAATATCGAATATCAAATATACGTATACATATACGAATACACGTGGCTGCATTACCACGCGAATATCAATTCTTAGCGCTATCGATGAATATCGATTCCCGCGTCTACGTTGTCCGTTCGTTGAATGCTGCTGTTTCCTAACAAGATCTTACCAGACAGCGTCTGTATGGTACTCTGGCGGCTTCGTAAATTTCATGCAAACTGTAGTGATAATAACGTTGATAATAACACTAACAATAGCGATATTCAAATACTCTATTCCATAGCATGGTATAGTTTTAGTTGTAAGCTGATTACATGGAAGTAATATAACACGGGCAACTATGATTCCGCTATATCGTTTCATTCTAACGTTGGATAATTTTGTGCGAGGTTTAACGAAACGTTTAACGAATGAAATTAAAACGCTATGATCAGGTCAATGTTGCAAATCGATTCTTTTGCCGCGCAACCGCTTGACGTTTATAAATTTTTATCGTCAATGGATGTACGCCTCTCTATCTCCATCGAATTTAACCAGGTTTTATTTCGGACCAGGAAAAGCTAGAAAAAATTTCGTCCGATCGGGCAGTTGCGTTATTTTTATTCCACGTTTAAAACACAGACTTGCCCGTGATAACAGAAAAAATTGCGAAACCAAGAGCACACGAAGAAAATGCTTCTCGTTTGCGAAAGTATTAATCGTGGAAAAATTGTACAACGATGGAATTACCGATATTCGTATATACCTACGCACGAATATATATCATACGATGGATCGCCTTCTTCGTATTTTTAGAAGTTACGGTATTTTACGTATTTATTTTATTTTCTCGTAATAATATTCTGGCATAAAGGAAAGGCAACGTGCATGTAAAAAAATTGCGACGTACGGAACAATTACCGTAAGTTTGCAGTATTTTTCATTTTAATCTTTTCTCTCCAATTTTGTTACAGCGTCCAACATTCGACGAATAACCAGAAATTCTTGTAGCCGTAGACAAAGCGATTAACGATAACGATCCAACGTTGCAGGTAGTACCCCAGACTTATTACCAGCCCTTCTTCTAATTCACGGTGATTCCTATTCATGGGGCGCTGGAAATTCCTTCGACGGCACTGCGTTGGCTGCTTATGGTCGTCTTATCGTCGTTTCTATTAATTTTCGTCTTGGTGTACTCGGTAAGTTTCTCTTCACTTTGTTAACTAAAATATTTTTTCTCATTTCATTACATTTTCATGCTCCTAATTCGTTAATCGAATAATTTTCTAATCGTATAATCTCTCAACCGCGCATGTACAAATTTTTACAAAAGTGATATAATTGGATTTAAGTCGGATGGATTTTAATTCTCGCATCTGTAAGAACGATAGAACACATTTTTAGCAACGATCTATCAAGAGACAGAAAATAAAGAGAAATTCCGCGAAAATAAAGCACTTACTGTGTAATTTCGTTTATTGAAACGAAACTGCAGTCAATGCCTGATTAAACGAACTTTTATCGATCGAATTCATTTATCCGAACGTGAACTTGTGTTATTTCAACGAAAAATCATAGGTAGTAGAGAGGAGAATCAACGAACTCCAGTTATGTATATATGTGAACTGTTCACCCTTCGACGAATTCAAATAAGCAAAGTTCTTACCGTATTGAATTGTTCGGCAAATTCGTAAGGAAATTTGAAAACTTTTATAGAATTGGCATTTTATCGAATAAAATATGCATGGTTTGTCGATAGCTTCTTACCGGGTGTATCACCATCTACTGGGTAATCCTACGACTAAGAGACAAAATTGTAAAGACAAAATTGGATCATGGTCTCTCATCTTGTATCTCATCCGGGGATCCAATACTTTTTACCGGCGAATACCGTTTTCCTCGATAGACGATATTCGATACTGCTTTGTTGGAAAATATTTTCATTGAACATTTCTGAATCGTCCTAATAGAGGCAACATTTGCTATTTCGAATAGGTTCGCAATTAATAGCGTCGCTCTCGAACGGTTTTCAGTCAGTCGGTGTTGTTGCGAGTATCGATAATCGTAGCGACGATATTGATAAATTTAACCCTGCCTCTTCGCTGATCAGGACACGCGTCGAACAATAAAGTAATTGTTCGCTGTACGATCGTACGCGTTTAATGTTAATTTTGCAAATTTCACGGACGACTTTAAATCATAAAGAGGTTTTCTTTTAGGACGATAATATACGAAAAATGAAAGATAGGTTTTT
This sequence comes from Bombus affinis, assembly GCF_024516045.1. NCBI lineage: Eukaryota > Metazoa > Arthropoda > Insecta > Hymenoptera > Apidae > Bombus > Bombus affinis. The sequence goes on from NC_066351.1 coordinate 16,687,026, forward strand.
AATAAACATATAAAGGAACCACGTTACTATGCCTCCGTGATTTAGGCAAACAGATTTTTAATTTCGTGCTTCGCCAAGCATTCTCCCCTATTTTTATTTTTATTACTTTTATGCCTGAATTATTAATGGTAAATAGGAACATGTATACGACCAGATTGATACACGGTAATATTGATATTTTTATTTTTATTTTGTTATACGATGATATTTTACGTCGTTTTAATTTTGATAGTAATATCTTTTTACTGCACGAGTTATTATTTAATCATCGCTAATTGCCAGTCACTCGAAAACGAAGCTTCATTTTTATAAATAATTTCTCGTTTTGTTTCGGTTCTGCCATCAACGATCATTTTTACATCGTGTAACGCCAGCGAACTGAATATTACTTGTCACAACATCGAGGAATTCGAAAATGCATAAAAGCGGGATTACGATCGCGCATACCGTTGCGACGCTCTTCGAATAAAGTCTTGGAAGTTCTCGCTCGTTACGGTTGATTTTGTTCCCTACCTTTTGCTGAAAGTACGGCGTTCTCGTTTGTCTTATTTCCTTCTACTTCGAGTACCAGCAACTGGACTTCTTTCCCAACTTATATTAAATCCGTAACGATGCTTTCAACTTCGAAGTCGGTCAGTGGCCAGTATATGTTTTCGGGCTGAAATCGCTAATCGATGCGGAACAACTTCTTCGTATTCTTCCTCTGGAAAAAATACCGAATAGAGTAAAGAAAAAAAAAAAAAAAGAATTGCCAGTTGGAATAATAGCTTTTTCAAACTTGTTTTTCCAAGTCTCATATCGGACAATAGTAGTTTACTCCGATAGCATGCTCTTTTTTCAACCATGCCATTTTTACATCAGAAATCCACTTATTCGTACAACTGAAAATTTATCCTTAGTCTTAAAAAATCTATAATTCGGTTCGTTTAACTCTTTTGCTCTTATTGGTTATATATAAATATGTTACATATGTATGTATTATGTATATATAATGTTAAAAAACGAGTCGATAGCGATGATACAAGGCTAATTTGTAGCTTGTAGAGGTAGAAATTCTACGATCAGCGATTCTAGGTCTGTTTCAAAGATTATACGTCTGAAAATTCGAATATACGTTATTCGGATAACGCTTTAACCAAGATGAGGTAGCTCGCAGATTTTTCACCATGGTTTGAAGGGATCGAAAAGAGAAAGGCGCAATCCGAAGTTCCCTTTGGCCGTTATTCAACGGGAAAATTGCTCGGTGAAATATTCGCAAGATGATCGACCAACGGTTAAACCGACCAGCTTCGAGAACCTGGTCGTCCTGCTTGTTGTTGAGGAACTAGGTTTACACCGCGACTACGCGTCTCAAACTGAGAAATTACACAATAGAATCGCCATCGTGATACGTTGCTCCTTGTGCGTGGCTTTTTAACGATCGATGAAAATTCTCTTTGAGACGAGACGAAAGAGATCAAGGCTGAATCTTAACCCGTTCTTAATCTGTTCGACGTTAGATGATAATATCTTTGTTGTTCGATGTGACATTATCTGTTCGGGACAGATTAGATCGAAGTCATTGTAACCGATCAGAATTTATTCCTATATGCTGCAACGAAAAAAATGCAAGCTCGTTTCTTGCTCCGATACATACGCGTACGTCTTTTATGGGCGTTCGACAAACAGCATTTGTTAAAGCTTTCTCGAAGCTATTTATACGCTGGCAAAATGCTATAGCTGGTTGCCATCGAGGACGAAACGCTGAGATAACAGAGATGTGAAAAGAGAAAAGGAAGAAAAAACTGACCTGCTTCGAGGGAGATACTTGAACGGGCTAAACGACAACTTGAATAGTACTTATACGGCCATTCAACGCAGCAAATGAACCCTCGAATACGAAATTAAACGCGAAACGAGACAGAAGGGATGGCGGATGCTCGGTTTCAAAGGGATGACAGAGAGGGAAGGATCTGTTGAACGTTTCAACTCGATTCAATGGTGATCTTATTCGGTAGTGTTTTGGATGCGCGAGTTCGAGTAGCGCGCCAGTTTCCCTGATTGGTCGTTGTTAAGGAGTTCGATAACGAGTTCTCGCTTGTTACAAATCCACAGAAGCGCAGGAAATTGCAAATGTTGCGTGAGATGCGTGAACGTTAAATTTAAAGTTAGCAAGTACGACGGATGACGAAATATTCCAAACGTTGTCAAAAGGATCGATCGATTACCGGATCGAAGGATCCTATTTCGTTTAGAGAATTCGCGAAATAAAGAGGACCGTCGGTAGGAAAACGACGCCCTTGTTGCGAGTGCAAAACCCAAAGGCCGTGGAACAAAGGGGCAAAGAAAACAAAGGAAATATAACGACAATAAAAACACTCTCCGGCGATAAGGCGAGATTCAAACGTGAAACAGCTCCCTCTATAAGCACTCTAAAGCCCTTATCTCTCTGCCTCTCTCTCTCTCCTTTTCCTTTTCCCTTTTCCTCTACGATTTTAAAGACCTCTTTGAATTTCGCGGGACACGACAGCAACGATCAAGGATTTCCCAGCTAAATCGACGTCGTAACGTCGAATTGTAAAATGTTCTCTAGCAGGGCATTGGCTCGTATTCACAATTTGTCGATGGAATTTTTAATTAAGCAAAGGCCGAAGAAAAAATTGCGCTTGAAAAGAGTTTAGCACTCGCGAGGAAGGAGACTGCTCGAAAGAGCCGGTAGAATTTAGATTGTTGCGAAAACGATAAAAAAGGGAGAGAGAGAGAGAGAGAGAGAGAGAGAGAGAGAGAGAGAAGAAAAAAGAAAACAGAGGCAGAAAGGAGAGAAAAAGAAGCGTACTTTCATTCGACAACCATAATTCTGGCCCTCCTGCTCGCCTCTTCTTTTATCCGTTGCTGGCGATCGACGTCGGTGGTTTTTGTTTTAAAATACCAAGTTTCCGGAATAAAAGAATAATCAACGAGCGGCAGTTGAATAGGAACGGTGCTGCTATCGGTATCGGATTGCCATAGGACGGAGCGACGGAACACAAGAGAATCGTCACTTCTGTCTCCATTCCGTGGAAGCATTCCGCGCGCGAAATCGCGCCCTCGTTCGATTTCATCCGTGGCTGGAAACCGTAACTTTGGTTTCTTGTTTCCCCTACGCTCCTTCTAGTCGGCTGATCGTAACTTGTATCGTAATTCATCGTTCGACCTGGTCGGCACGGTTAAAATTTGTTTCGACGTTTTTAAAATCCAAACGTTTAACGATATCGTTACGGATAAATCGACGATAACTTCTGATAGCACGATCAAATGTAGCAAAGATTACGTTGTAATACGAAGTTTTCAAAAGATACGTCGCTTTCTTTCGTTTCTAAGCAATGTTTTATCCGTTATTGGAGCGATCAACGAGAATATTAAAAGCAGGATTTTCAACAACGTACGGTGAATCGAAAGCCCTCGCTCATTGTTACTTTCTACTTTAACTCGTCGCTCGTCGAATGTAATTGACCGATTGCGATGGTGGGATAGCGAGCGTCGACACTTGGCAGATAGGCGTGCTATAAATTCAGGATAAATCGAGCAGAATGTCGCCCATTCGGGACAACTCGTTCCCATGGTACAATAGGTGGTTGTTCGGTGTAGCGGAGTACGGGCCGTGCACGTGCACAATTCGCTACTATCTATTCGCTGACGCGGCCGTGAACGGTCGTAGAAGGAATTTCAAATTTTTGCGTGTTTCCGAGATTTCCTATGCGATAGCGAAATCCAGCAAATCGAACGAATATCTAGAAAATATAGTACCGTCTTCGTTCGCTCTGAAATTTCTCCTACCCTCCTACCCTGGATGAAAGAACGTGGTAATTTTTCTTCGAGATATCTTGAAAATGTGAGAAACCAATCGACGGTTACATCGTCTTCTGCTAGAAATATGTATCACTGATGAAAGTACGACGTATTAATCAACAATCGAATAATAGAGATCGCTCTCATTAAACGATGCAAAGTTCGATCATAATCAAAATATAATTTCCCCGATTCTCGCACGCGATCAATCGCGACTCTCAACTCGCAGCCGTTTCGTTGCTTCCCTTTGTTAGAATTGGAACCGTCTCTCTGTATATTTCGCTTGCTGTTAAACCGAAACAATGCCGCCCACGGCGTTACCCGATATGTCGCCGTCGCGTCGATCGATTCCAACTTCTTCCTGTTTGTTTTCCGTCCTGTTTTCCACTCTCGTTTCGGTTACCAAACCCGTTAAATTTCCACCTGCACGCGTATCGCAGCCTGTCTCGCGTCGTCGCGAACAGAGTTCAACCTTTATCGGGCGTTTAGCGTTGTAAGTTTGAGCATCGATAAGGACGACTACGGGGATGCGCGTGCAAGTAAAAGTCAAATAAATAAAGCGAAGGAGAACAAGATCACGGACGATCGTAATTACAAGTTCTCGTTCGATCTAGATATATCGTCCTGTTTTATCGACTAACGGTTTTATCTAAACACGAATGTTCATACATGGCGCGGTTTGATACAACGAACGATAGATAATAAGATAAAGAAATTTTGATAAAATACGCAAGAGTATATAACGTAATTTTATAGGACATAACGTGGAACGATGTTATCGTAAGCGAGTTTCGAGTGGAGAACATTGTTGAAAAGTGGAAGATTCTTAAAAAATTTGTTATTTGTAAGGAGATATGAAAAAATTGAAACCACGAGTTAATATCGTCCTTCGTTAAAAAGTGGTTTGTACATAATCGTCGGATAAACGGCTTTCCAAACCTAAATTACCATTAAAGTGGGTGACTAAAATTCGTCATTTTCGCGCAAGTCTATCAAAGCCGAGTCAAAAGCGAAGCTATTGAAATTGAAATCGACTGGTCGAATCGATCGCACGGTTAAATCGTAAATCACAGCCGACATTAAATCTTGACGAGAACTTGTTCTCGCTGAAAGCCGAAATCGAACAACCGGCCGAGCAAAACCTTGGCTGGTGAAGTCTAGTTTTCTTGTCACGTCGACTCGCGCCGGTATCGAACTCTGCAACACCACTGATAAAATCGTATACAATCGCGCGTGACGCGTTGAATAGCCGCACTCCATGAATCTACTACATAAATGAATCGATAGTCCGGAGTTTGGCATTTGATTTCGCCGAGAGAGCAGCTTCGGTACAAAATGTTTGGTCTATGTAATTTTATTCCGTTTAACGCGTTTAGCATACCGTTTAAGACGTAACAGTGATTTCAATAATAAGCTTTAAAAATATGCGTTATCGTAGCACGCGTTACACGCGAGATCACAAAAGTACGCCGACCAACGTAAATTCACGATATCTCGAGTAAAATGTTCGAGCAATTTTCGGAGAAATCGAAAGAGCAAATCGATAATTGGACAGCTCGACAAAATTTTATCTCGTTCCCTTTTCTCGCATATTATATCCAATTAAATAACGGTTCTATCGTCGAGTATAACGACGCAGCCTTTAATATTTTAAGCAAATCGATCAAAGACGTCAGCGACTTTATCGAGGAAACGGAGAAGCAATCGTTGGCCGAATCGCGACGAGGTGAACATTTGCATTTTAATTGGAAAGTTCCCGTACAAGCAATTCGGGATTCGACCACCAAGTACGTGGGAGCAATATCCTTCGCGTAGCTTCCCGCCAGCAAGTTTCTGATTACTCTCTGAATAACCTTGAACCGGTGGTTTCGAACTCGAGTCGAACCTAATGAAACGAGCGATAAGCTTTGAGTAATTACGGAAGCGGCGGTGTAACATTGTTAGGGTAAATGCTAAAGGTAATCAGTACTCTGGATCTCCGTCGTGGTCATAATTAAACCAATCGAGCTGCAGTATCGCGTATTTGCGTAAATTAGAAGTTCATCGACTTACTGCGTTTACTTTGAAAACGATTGTTTTATACTTTTATACCTTTAGAACTTTATACCTGAAACAGACGAGTAGCAAACGTTGATCGTATTACTATTTTCTGTTTGAAATTTCAATTTGCTATTTTATATTCTAATTAACCTAAATAATTCGTACGTAGGAGATATACATTTCCAAGATTCTTAAATATTTAAAAGATCACGAGATACGAATTTTTGATTAAACATAAGTACCTGAAATACTCAATTTCGGTAACATTTTTTTTTATTTTTTATGTTTTTTTACGATTTGCATGCGCGAGAATAACGCTCGATAACGACTATCGATCTTCGAGATGCTACGAGCTCGACAAATTCCGAAATATTCCGTGAAATATAGACAATTTTAGAATCGATAGTTATTTTTTCTTCTTTCTTTTTCCTATACACCGCGGGCCTAAATTCGCGGCGAATTCAGAAAAATTCTGTAATTCGAGATAAGACGAAACTCGAGAATAATAAAACTACATGGAAAAATTCATTTTTAAGAAAATCGAATTCGAAAATTTGTCGAATAGATGTTAGATTTGTCCATTTCCCTAAGAACGAGGCGCTTTAAAGACCGAAACGAAATTTACATTTTCGACTTATCCTTGCACGCGGAGGAACTTTCTGTCAATTTCTGTCAATCCCATCTATTTGAGAATCGTCTGGAAAATGAAGCCTCCAACGCAATTTCGTTATTCTTTGCTTATGCTTTACTTATACCGCTAATTTTGACCCACATTGTACGCGTTAAATTATATTTACGAATAATTAACAAGCCAAAGTAGCGGATGACATAAGTAACCGAGTTGAAGATTTTGGCACTTGAATAATAAAAAATCCGTTTGTGTAATTATTTACGTTCGTTTACTAATATCTCCTACTTGTGGTACATTTTCGTTTGACACTTTGTTATTTAAAAGTTGAACTCTAAATTTGCGTGATTTTATATAAAAGTATTTGTAAATTATAAAATTAAAATATAAGCATTGAAAAACCAACTGTTCCAGCAATTCGCATATTTGACAATTTCGATATCCTATTTAGTCAATGCAGACAGTTAGATTACTCTTTAAGATTTAATTCGATAGGAATACGTAAATTTCATGTTAAATGTGTTTCGTGCGAGATTATCGCAACGTAAAGATATTATACGAGTCCTAATGTAGGCCTTAACGCGAGTGCATTTCGTAATATTAAATTCTAGTCTGGTCCCGAGTGTTTTTCCAAGTTTATGACGCGTTAATTGCACTTAAGAAATACGTAGAAGACAACTCTGTGTTTCAGCTTCTAATTACAATTCGCAATTCCCATTTAAACGCGTGAAATAGCAGTAGCAGTTTATTGCCTCCCCTTTGGTGTTACAAGACTTGTTCGTTACATCTCAACTACGCTTTAACGCGGCTCCGTATAAAAGAATCGCGCTTTATAACACGCTTATATATATATATATATATATATATTTCTATTTTTATATTATTATATTATATACTTATTATACTTCTTGTAATTTTCAATACGTATTTTTATATTATACAACGTACTTTAGCCTCAATTATAATTGTATTATAAATTAAATTGAGCATAAACTTTTACGTAATAATGCAATATAAAGTTTAATAATAAAACAGGTGGTACCTCCAACACGTTATTTTCTGTCCAAATGTCATATCCGTCGTATTAATCGCTACGATTATTCTTTTTGAAACACACTCGGCAGATTTAACATACCTATCGGACTACGTGTCACGTAATCGTGGTAATTCTGGATTTGAGCGCAAAAAAGTAGGAAAAATATTGGCAAAGTGCAAGAGAAGAGAGTTCAGAATTCATTTCCATGGAGATACAGTATCGCGTATACAGTATCGAGGGTATCGTGTCGCTGTAAGTTGGTTAGATTAGTTCCAGTCTATCTATTTGCTAAAGGTTTGCACGTGTGTGGTACAGGAGTACAGAAAGCGCGAGCGAGGAACATCGTAGAATAGAACCCTTAAACCTCTTAGGTAGCGAGAATGCGATATATCTATAGACACTGTATCGTATACACGAACGATCGATCGATATACGCACTGTGTTTTGTCGAGAAGGTGAAGTACGTTTCTTAACCGAAGAACGTCGAAAAAGCTCTGTTACGGCGATAAAATTTATAGTCACGGTACTTCTGACAATTACCTATATTTTATAAAATTACGATCGACGTTTTTAATTAAATTCGATACATTCGGTTTCATGTCCGTTCTGCTCTGTTTCGACCCGATCCAAATCAAATAGTTTTCCATTTAATCATTCGTTTTGATGGAAATGCAAGTTCTTCTTCGTCTTCGCTGTTCTTCAAAATTGCAAATACGTACGTCACCGCTTTTAGCGTCGATTTACTATTCGGACAAATTACGACGCTATTTAGTTAGAATTGTTGTATAACACGAACAAACGTTGACGCGGTACAGATTCATTTACCAATTTAATTAGTATTTAATATGAAAATAAGCAATATAGGTATTCGAGTAATTCTTTTAAATTAGACACGCTGGTAGAGGTACTTTCTCGGAATATCAACTTTTATATATTATGGAATTTATACTATAAATCCCATTTTCCATTATAAATTGCCATCGATGATATTACACATGAAAACGAACCAAATATATTGGAAAAATCAGTAAATACGGACCGGGTACATTCTTTTCTCGTGGTTGTAAATCTCAGATTAATCACGTTGGTCAACAATTACTTTACGATGATTTGCTCGCGAGATTAATACCAGGCAACTGTTCTTCTAGGAGCAATAGAGCGCGGCCTAATTACTCCACTCATCTAGTATATACGTATATCGGATGCTACGAAGATATTTGTAGTCTTTGCAAACGATTATGGAGATAGAAACACAACGATACGTAAAATCCTGAGTAAATTCTCGAATAAATAAGCTACCGAACCAGAGAAAAATGGAATAACGGATTAACGAAATTTACGGACTCGCTCGTCGTGCTGAGTCAACGAAACGAGAACATCGCTACGACAGAGTTAACTATCGCCAACGTTATCGGCGACAGCTTGTCTCAGATCGTTTCGTACTTCCATATACGAAAACATGATATCCGACGAGAAGGAGGGACGATTGGACAAGTTAACGAACTTTAACGGTCGCACTTTAACGGCAATTTCTAGAGCAATGGCGTTGATAAGGAAGCGCGCGAGTCTATCTTTCAAGTCTCTCGTAAAACGACGCCGGCTTCGCGACCAACAAGCATACAGAGGACCCACGGATTCATCCGTTCCTTAGGCGTGTTCCAACTCCAATCGAAACGTCAACCGCCGGGTGTTCGTGAAATTTTCGGCAATGCTGCGAAGCGACAAAAATATATTGGAAATTGCGAGCAGCTTGCTAAAGTAATTTGCCGAGTAGGATCAAGCTACCTTATTACGTTACAAACGCATCTTGAATAATTCTAAAAGTCACAGTAAATTAGAAGGTTTTACGAAATTGTTACGTTTTACGTTCGACGAAGGTTCGTGTTCGTTTATCGTCCGTTTGTAGCGCGACGGTGTACACGGCGTTTCACAGGTCGAGCACGTAAATATCTGTTTCCGGTTTTAACGATATCGAAAAGCGTTTAAAGGTGTTGGATCAGAGAATTTTTCTTTTCTCGCAGGTTTCCTTAAAACAGGTCCGAAAGGGAGCGCGCAAGGAAATTACGGATTGATGGATCTAGTGGCAGGCCTTCACTGGTTACACGAGAATCTCGGCGCTTTTGGCGGCGACCCGGATCGATTGACGCTCTTTGGCCACGGTACAGGAGCCGCGCTCGCCAACTTTTTAGCCGTCTCACCCATGGCAAGAGGTAATAGTATCCTTCGATTCGTAAATTCTCTAGGAATTATTTTAATACAAATGCCGCGTATCTTTGATTCGACTGTTGGACCCTGTTCGAATTTGTACGATCCGATTTTGCGTTTGCGTTAACGAGGGAACGACGCAATGTAGGAGCGTGAAAGATTCGTATGAATTTTTTGCGAACCGAATGGATTGTTAACAACGACGAGGAGTTAATTGGAAGAATGCACACGCGTGACAAGAATGTTCGTTGTGCGTGTGTCAAGTGTTTGCAGGTACGCGATGATCGAGACGCAACGATAAGAGCAAATAGCAGACGGATGACAGTTAATCGATAGAAAGAACGTTAGTATTCTTCTTTCAGTTGAGATATTTATTTACCGCTTACTAATATTTGCTACGACCGATATTAATTTCTGGCTTGCTCCGTCTACGCGCGTGTGCGTATAGAGCAAATTGCCATCTATTCTATAGAGATGGTACGGTACGTAGGAAGCGAGCATCGTTCCGAAATCAGATATCGCACTCGACGCAGCCATCGTTCGTTTCGCGGAAACCATTCCGATTCTAGTTCGCCGCCATTCACCTCGATCCCTCCAGCGTACCGTTTCGTGTTTGGTCGCGCGCCGGTGAAGGCAGAGGTGTCGGGATACTCGCGCGGGAACAGCATAGTCGAGGGGGATATTCCTCGGGGACGACGACAACGGCGACTGTGACACGGTCGTGTTCGTTGTCGACGGCCACTAGAGACCTTAACAAGCCTCCTCGAGCGTAGACAGAGAATAAGGGTAGCAGAGTCGGCAAGGGCGGTGGCGAACCTGGACGCGTTTCTAGATCGCACCTCCATTCCGCGCTAACGAACCTATCTCGCGTCCTCCTTTTAATGCCCTTCCGCGATACGTTTTACCGTCCCTCGGTTCCATCGGGGCTTCACGGACTCGCCCCTAATGCCCCGGCACGCGGCGCTCTTGGTCGCAACGACGAGTCGGCTCAACGGCCCCCCAACGATCGTGCGCACAACGTCGATTCGTTCGATTCGTTCGATTCGAGGAACTTTACTTTCCGAAATATACTCATTTATTTATCCGTAAACGAGAGTCGTTTCTTTGTTACGCGTTTCAGTTTTCTAGTCGGAGATCAAATAAATTCTGCTATGCGTACAACGTTTGCAGGGAGAATAAAAAGAAACACGGCGTCTATATCGATACGCGATTATTAAACGATAGGCGATTCATTTTTGGCAACTCTGGCCAAAGCGTATATATACACTAGGTAAACGTTTGAATAACGTATCGTAAAGAAGACGCGAGATTCGTCGATCGAGTCAACTTGGAACGAATCCGGCAAACGGGTTTTCTTAGTTATCATCGGGAACGACGAACAAAATACGTACAGTCGACAGATTTACGAGTATTATGCGAAACAAATTTAGAAATATTATCCTTCTAAGACCCGTAAAAAACAGTTTCTTCGAACGCATCCCCTTTCTAAATCCATACAAGCCTAGAGTCTATCTTTATTAAATTAGATTTATCTGCTAAACGATTCACGCTCGCGGTTACGTGCATACGCGTTGACGCGTTAACGTACGCAAAACATTGATCTTACCGAAATCAAATTCTACAGTTAGGTATAATAAGAAATCTCTATTGGTAAGTAGATTCGTTACAGGCCAAATCATTCGTCACAGATCAAACAAACTTCCATTTCCCTATTTCTCGAGAAATCGCCGTAGCGTCGTATTACGCAGTTTGACGTCTTTTATATCGCAGAGCTGGTCGAGAGAGTAGTTTTACTCGGCGGTTCTGCCTTGTCACCCTGGGCCATACAGCGTGATCCGTTAACGGCGAAACGTCACGTCGCCAATCAGACCGATTGCTCCGGTGACGTGGAGGCTGACGATATCGCACCGTGCCTTCGTTTGCGAAGTTTGGAAGAGCTTCTCGCCGTGCAGTGGGATACCCCGAGATTCACTTCCGGATTTGCTCCTTTCGTCGATGGGGCGGTCATGCCTGCACCGATCAATCAGGTATCTCTACCAGACGTTCGTAAAACCTTTCCTTCATACGGCTGCTACGTATCGTAACGAGTTTCGTTATATCGAACAAAGCTCTCCGAGAAACCGCGTCACTTACGAAATAACCTAATACGCTTTGATTGAAATATTCCGATGCGTTCGAATATTTGCGTTCCTTAAACTTACGAATCCATATTCTTGCACGCTCGAAGCATGCTTTTGGAACGCTGGTCATCGGTCGAATCAAACTCGGTCGCGTACAGATCGAAAGCCAAATTATCTAGAATGCTGTCTGAATGGAAACGAGAAATCCTCTTAACCAAGCGTACGAACGAAGCGGGACAGACGCTCGACGATGAAAGCGCACGCTCGCAGTCGCGGCGTTAGACATTTTGGCCGCGCGAAATAACCGGACGAGGCGACGTGTAAGCGATGAGTTTGCTAATTGAACCGACAACCGACTGACAGATGTCGAGCGATGAAAGAACAGGGTATTAAGTTCTAACGTCGCGTCGCGTCGCGCCCCTGCCGTTAATCGACCGCTTCCGCGTTGCTCGCTTCTTCTTTCCGTTTTCTTCGTTACTTTCCTTTCCTTTCCTTTTCGAAAATCGATAGAGAGTGTATCGCTAGGCGAGATTGCCCGTCGGCCAACTTTTAATTAAAAGCCATAAAACGTACGGTGTAACTGCAGTTACACAGCGACTGCCGGCAATCGGAAGTCGACCCGAAAATCGATAGTTGGCCGCAACTTGCCTTTCGCGGGCGTCGACTTAATTGCACGGAGAGTTCGCCTCGAGATCGACTTATCGCGACACCACGGCTACGTTCAATATGGTCTTTCTCCTGTTCCCGATGTCAAGAATTTCCAACCGACTGCCTCCTCCTCGGGACTGATGCCTCTGATACCTGGACCAGGCACCGAATTTGCTAATTTCGGCGATCGAGATCTCCTGTTGGGATTGACGTCCGAGGAAGCTTGGATAAACCTCACCGACGACGATCTACAGGTAAGTCGGAAGCGCAAGTGGGTCGATCGAACGTGCGTTCGTGAACGAAGCCTCCGAGTCTCTTCGTTACAGTTTATTCGGTTTGACGAGCTCGGTCGGAAATCGTGATCGATACGTCCTATCCTGAGGTGTTTGAGGTTTCTTGAGCTGGGATTATGATCGTCCAATGCGATTGGAACGGAGAACTCGAACGGAGGTGTTTGAATAATTTTTTTCGTGGAAATTGTCGACGATATCGTTCCATGTTACGCGTAATTTTCAAGATCGATTTAAACGATGTCGTCGTTATTACCGTTCTCGTGTTTCGTTTTGCTGCACAAATGAAAACGAAAATTCTATTTTAATAGAATTATCGTAATATCGCTCCGTACTAAAACTGCTTTTATAATCGCTTTTAGAAGATTTTAAAATTATTTTTCCAATTACCGACAAATTTCACGTTTCTTATATGCATTTTCTGATAGAAAAATGGCTATACTTTTGTTAGACTAGAACGATACTTTTTCGATATATCGTTGCACGTATTTCTTTCTTAATTTGCTCGTCGAATTTGGTCAGGCTGTGGGATCTACGTTGAATTATTTTTAATCGTAATAACGGTTTTGACGAGACGCGAACGGGTTCGCGTGCAGCCGGCACGCACCGATAATTGACACGAACTCGATAAATTACTAATTAGCGAACGCGTATTGTCGCAAAATGCGGCCACCGATTCGCGTCGAATATTATCGACAATTCGACGGTTACGGTCGATGGATACTTCGCTAAAGCGTATTTCCGCGGCTCCTTCGCAATTTGATAACGATCGAACGTTTCACGGTGACGTTTCGACCGTTCGTTTACGCGTAAAGTCTAGCAGCACAGACTCCGCACCAGTCGGTGCGTTTGTCATTTTGAAAATTCGCTTAATACATATTTCTAATGCCCCTTTTGTATGTATGCGTGTCTGTATAAATATATATATATATATATATATATATATATATATATCGTACCGTGTCCCTGTCTTTTCGGGTGACCGATCTGATCGTCACGAGGCTGGCGGACGCCGCGGTAACAAAAGGCACGATTAAAGCTCGATTAAAGTCGCCCAATAGCTATCGAAAGAACGATCAAGAAAGGAAAATGCGAACGATAGGAAACAGATTACCAGGCAAACTATATCGATCGGTCGATACCGTGTTACATTACAGTCTGCGTAAAGATACCTTTTCAGAAAGGATATGTAACTTGTAGGATAAATTTCGATAAAGCATTTTTCACGTACGAAAGCAGGAGTGAAACAACGAGAAAGACGCGTACTCGCGATAAACCTCGACTGCGAAAAAAGCCAAGCGTACAATAAAGTTTTACGATCGGCCGATGCGAAAGTTTTACGAGCGTCCCTGGAAAAGAGAACTCTCCGTCAACCATCCATCCGATATGATTGCAGAACGGTTTGAACGAGACCAGGAGGGATCGTATTTTGCGCACTTACGTGCGAAACACCTATCGTTACCACCTTCACGAGATCTACTCGACCCTCCGTAACGAGTACACGGACTGGGAGAGAGGCGAGCAGAGTCCGTCAGCGATCTGCGAGGGCCTTCTGTCCCTGCTCGGCGACGGTCAGGTCGCTGCTCCTCTCCTAAGGCTCGCGTTGCTGCACTCGGCGTCCGGAGGACGTGGTTACTTTTTGCATTTTCAGCTCGGCGACCGACCGAGTCAAAGGGGCGAGGAGGTGCCCTATCTTTTGGGGATACCTCTTCTTCGCGGAGAGGTCGTGTCCGTTCTCTTCGCCCAAGTCAACTACACTTTGGCCGATGAGAACCTGTCCAAACTGCTGGTCCACTACTTGGCCAACTTCGTAAGACGCGGGTGAGTCTTTCCGTCTTTGTTCCCTGTTTGCCAAGTTGGTTCTCGGCTTTGCATTTTACTCGCACGGTCGTGCAGACGCGATTGTACTCTGCTCCACTCTGTTTCCTTTTGTCGACTGGATTCGTCGGAAAGGTTCGTTTTCAGCGTGATATCGAGCGATCTGTTCGACGCTCGTCGACTTGGTTTCCACGTCAAGTACGTTTTTATTTCTCTCAGTTAGATCCTTATTTTTCAATATTCCATCGCGTATTTACGAAGAATTTAATCAAGGCTTGATGATAGATTAAAAATTTGCCAATACGACGCTGAGAAATTGCTTAATCGCGCGCCTTTGTACGAGATTAAAGGAAATATTTTCATTTTAAGAAATTACTTTTTAATTTTCCATTGCTACAGCACTCGAGTAAAACGGCCGAGGTATTTAATTAACTAAAATTATATTTTTTCGAGAGCTCTGAACAATTTTTTAATCAATCAAACGCATGTTCTCCCCGAAAGCTTGCCTTTCTATTTTTATTTCCCGAACGATCGACTAAAAAGTAAGATTCTTTAAGAGCAATCGTAAAATTAAAAGCGCATCCAGCACGGCGTCGAAAGTCGTGAGAAAACAGTCCCGAAAGTTTCGTGAAACGGTGCTATTATCGTTAAAGAAAATTGCTTTGATAAACCTTAGATTTTTCACTTTATTAGAACGATGCTCGACGAGGAAACGACGTTCAAGTCGATCCATTTTTCTGTCTTACCGTGGAATCTAATTTTTATGCTCGCAAATCATGAATATCGCGTTTAATTGGCCCAACGGACAAGATGATCGCAGTCTCGAGACCAGTGCGCAACGCAATTTTCATGCAAATACGATTGTTACCCAGCTCGAGCATCAACGCGAACCATTCCAAGTTCGATTAAAATTTCTGTTGCGTTTAAAATTCCAGAATCGCAAACTTTTTCCTTTTTCGCGTCCATGGTAGCTGAGATTTCGGTTAAAAATGCAAGTAAAATCTTACTTCTTATCTCCTTTGCAATTCTTTCCTTGTTCTCGCAACGAAATCTCGTTATCGTTTTTCTTCGTAATTTAACAGCTCGAAACTATCCACGATCACGGTCGATCCATCGGTGAATTCTATGGCAACGGATGATAGAAACTCCTTACAATTATTTCTAACTTCGGCAAAAGACAAGTAAAACCGAAGGGAAACTTTCTGCTTGCAAACTTTTCGTTTTCACCCAAAAGAACGCTTTCTTTCCACTTGCTGCAACTTTGAAAGAAATTAGAACCGTCTCGATATCCCATCGATGTCGTTATCGAAATATCAACGTCTTAATCGACATGATCGCAGCGGCTCCGATCGCGAAACTTTAATCAACACGTCCGGCACACTTTTCAAATTACCGACACGCTTAGTTTTCCGATCGGCTTCGGGTCGAAACGATCGAAACCGACGGACGAGAGTCGAT
Source organism: Bombus affinis (assembly GCF_024516045.1). NCBI lineage: Eukaryota > Metazoa > Arthropoda > Insecta > Hymenoptera > Apidae > Bombus > Bombus affinis. The sequence continues at coordinate 16,703,076 of NC_066351.1, forward strand.
CGTTTTTCTTAATTTCGGCGATTTAAAGCGGAAGAAGTTGCGCGTGTTGGGACGACGACTATGGGGAACCGAGGCAGCACCGCCAGCAATTCTGATAACGGAGCAAATGGCAACGTAGTCAGCTGCAAGTTCTAAACTTACAATTACGATGACGCGAGGCTAGTTTCTTGTTACGTGCTGCCGCGTTTCCCGAACCGAATACAATTAGCTAAAGTTACGCGTTTCTCGAGTTAGAGTTGGACTAATAATATAATCATTGGATTAGAGCGCGTTGTGTAATTCGATATCGATATGACATGTCCCTGACTCTCTAATCAGACGGTATAAGATAATTACATCGAGACGATATCAGATAATTTCTCGCGAAGATCAGTTTCGAGCAGTAGAAAAATCAATTTTCGAGAAAATCAAATTGACGCGAGAAAAGATCGAAACGCGGCCAACTTTGATTCTACGGATTCTTTAACTTTAAACGGCTAACGTATTTTCAACGATTTAACGATTTCATGTAGTTTTTCCCGAATAAAATTTACATCTAAGGGAAAGACGTACATATAACGTTTAAGATTAAGTAACGTTTGAAAGAAACTCGAGAAAATGTGTTTAGATCTATCGTTGAACGCACAAAGAGTATAACACGAAAATCAAACGAGCAAAAAAAAAAAAAAAAGTATCATTATCGTTTAAGATTCGATTCAACGATTCTGCGTCACCACGCACGCATCTCCTCGAATCTCAACCCGGTGGAGTCTATATTTTCCTACTTGCGAATATCGTTTCGTTGATTCTTTTATTCTCTCGTAAGCGAGAACGCGACATTTTTCTTTTCTCTTTCTTTCTTTCTTTCTCTTTTGCTCTTTGCTCGAACATATAATAGCACGCAGATCCGAAAGAAAAAAGAAACGCGGATGTGTTTGCTAAATCGTAGGAATCTGTAATCGCTTTAATCTGTGTTAAATGTGCTCTGTAACAAGACGAACGTACCCCATAGTACCCGGATTTTGAATAGTAGCGAGATAGCCGATCAAGGTTCAGAGCACGATCTGTATCTATAGCAGAGACCGTTTGATCGAGACGCGTGCGTTGGCGCACACGCGATGTTTCAGGGACCCGAACGGCGTCAGCCCGTTGACATCGGGATCCGACGGGCTTCCGACCAGCCCGCCGTTTTGGGATTCGTACGATTCGATAAATCAGCTGTACCTAGAGGCCGGTCGTAGCACGGAAATGCGGTCGCATTACAGGGGCCATAAGATGTCTCTGTGGTTGAATCTGTTGCCGCAACTACATCGACCCGGATACGAAATCAGCATGCGTCATCATCATCTGGTCGACAGCCCTAGCCTGTACGAAGGTGCGGTGCGCCAGCAGACCGAAGCGCTACCGTTGCCAGCGCCTCCGCTCCCGGTGCCGTCACCCACCGAGCCATCCTCGATCTCGAGCGCGATATCGACCACCGAGTGTACGCCGAACGCTACGGTCGCCACCACCGTGGCGACTACCTCGAGAACTTTCCAGCATCCGAAGCTGGGCCCAGCGCCTAACAATATTCTTAGAAAGCTGGCCTCCACTTATTATCAAAGCTACACCACAGCCCTCACAGTCACCATAGCCATTGGCGTATTTCTCTTGATACTGAACATTCTCATTTTCGCTGGCATCTATCATCAGAGGGACAAGAACGCTTCGAACGCGGCTGGAGGTTTATCTTCGGGCTTTGGAGATAAGAAGAAGGAGGAGCTATTGGAAGCAGGGTGTTCCGGTATCGAGGTGTCCTCGGGAAAGCAGAGACTATCTTCCTTGAATCTGATGGACTCGCCGTCTTCGAGTCCGCCACCGCATAAAGCGAAACTGGTGCAGGAGTTGGAATTACAGTTGCAGGAGTTCCAATGTTCTCCGCCTCCAGGCGGTGGCAAGAGAGCGTTAGAACCACCGTTGTATAGTAGAAGTCCGTGCGTCCAGAGAACGCGCACTCCATCGCCTTGCGTAGACGCGACCACTGCCAGGATGGACGACGACAACGACGACGACGACGATGACGACGACGGCGGCGACGACGATGGGGATAGCAACAGCGACGATAACGACGACGAGAATCTTCCAGAACCTCCACCGCCTCCGAAAGCTCCAGCGCCCAACGTCAGCCTGTCCTGTCCAGGAATCCTCAGGCAACCCGGTACACCCGGTAGCGCCAAGAAACGTGTTCAGATCCAAGAAATTTCCGTATGAGGAGAGTACCTCTTGCAATCTCCTTTTGCCGAAAACTCGTTCCGACTGGCCCATTCCGACCATTCCTAGTAAACCTGTCGAGCGATCCTCGATCGTCGCTACCGCTGGCGGTAGTCGACCAACAGCTTCGACCAAGAAGAAATTCAGCGTTTCGAGCGTTCCAAGCCAAAGTCCGTTGTTGCAACGCGCCATAACTTTCAGACGTTGCATATTCGCCTCTGTCGAGAGTTTCTTCGCGCTTAAGAATTTTAGATTCTGCATAGGCCTAGTTGCGAGAGGATTGGCAGTTTGGAAAAGTCACGGTTTACGGTTTTAACGTCGCGCTCGGGAGAATATTCGTAGCCAAAGATCGATGCCAGCTTAGTATCTGTCTTCGAAGAATCGATAAACGGATTGACGAAGACGCATAAGACGGTAAATAAAAGCACAAATCGATGGCCTTAAAAGAATTCGTTACTCGAAGCGACATAATAGACGCGACGGGAAGCAACGTCAAAGTCGAATCAGGCAAGCCACGTTCCTACGAGATTCGACGGAGATATTTTCCAATATTTCTTACAACTCGATGAAAAACGGCGAAAAGGAAGAAGCAACGGAACGGATAAACGACGGATAAACAACAACGGAGGAAAACGCAACGTCTCCCACTGGAGGGAAATTTTCGCAACGATTTTATTGATTGTCGATCGCGTGAATATATTTCGTACGTTCAAATTTGTCATAGATCCATCGAATTTAAATTTAAACGGTGCTCGATTTGCTTGCCCGAGTTTGTTCGAGCACGAGCGATATCGAGAAGTCGTCAAGTTTTACGATATCCTTCCTTCAGGCAAGAAACATCTCGCACAAAAAGCATCGACTCTTTGTCTTCCTCCTTCGAAAGCTATACACACGGTGGACGGTGAAGAATCGGAGAGAAGTTGGATAGAAAAAAACGATGAACGAGGGATGGATACCGACAGCGTCGGCGTCGAGTAGAAGTTGAACCGTCGCCGAGAGTCGTCGTCGCGACGCTCGACACTGTGAAACGAGGGGATTGATATAATCTCAGGAACCCAAAAGACAAGGCGCGCGCCGAGGAAGCCCAGCAGGATACCTCGGGCTTCCTTCATCCGGATTTGTCGGAGCACTAAGTGGAATTATTCGAGGAATTGGAAGGTCTGACCTCGGCTTTCCGGATCTCGTTTTGTTTTTCGGTCGAGAGCAGGAAGTCGTACGGGAGCAAATGGACCTGATCAAGCGAAACTCCGCAGGTTCGCCACTAAACGAGCCTGCTAGCTAATGAATTGACGAATCTGAAGTTCTCGTCGGTATAATCGCGAGTGTTCTTAGTTACATACGTGAAAAAGGCAGAGAGAAAGGGAGAGAGAGAAAGGGAGAGAGAAAGGGAGAGAGAAAAGGAGAGAGATAGACAGACAGACAGACAGACAGATAGATAGATAGATAGATAGATAGATAGATAGAGAGAGAGAGAGAGAGAGAGAGAGAGATAAGTGTGTGTGTGTGAGACAGTGAGAGAGCGAGAGAGTGAGAGACAAGAGGAAAAATCGTAGTGCGAGTGTCAGAGCGACAGAGGATGAGAATGAAATGGATAACAGTTGGTGAAGTAGGAAATATAAATTGTATATTATATTCGATGCCAGGGAATATGATTGGAACGTTGGAAGAAAAAAGTGGATCCATCCTGAGTGTATTTTTTCGTTTCTCCTTGGAGCGTGCCGACAGGAACGGTTTTTGTCGAATTTGGGATTGCTTGGATGAAATTTTGCTTTCTGCCTCGTTCCATATTTATTTTTTCATCTCCTAGTATGTACGTAAATGCGTTTCAAGTATATTCGTTTGTAACTTAATTTCGAACGTACGATCCAACTATGTATCTGATGTATTTTTCTTTATAAGAAAATTGCTGTTACAAAATGATTCTTACTACCTTCGAAGGTACGCGAATAATAGTTGCCCTGTTTTCCGACATCCGACCATTTATTTGATAAGGAAACGTATCTGGCGCCAAACCTCACTGGTTATTATCGAACGTTTAATTTTTTTATATATAAACGGTACGAATATTCCTCTCGAAATAAATTATATCGGTTGACGTTGATATAGACGCAAACAGTAAGGACTTTCATCGTCGATGAAGCTGCCGATCGGTAATTTTGAGAATGTCGCGTCCTCTTTCAAGCGTGTACCGTTGACAAATGCTGGTGTTTACGAGCGACGTTCCTCGCTGTTCCCCCATTCCCTCCGACAAATTAGCCTTGATTAAGTTTCGCCGAATAGTGGAACAAGGTTAGCCGTTTGTCAAGTTGATAACTAAAAACGTTCAGCACCTGACTTGCGCGAAATATATTTATTTTAAATTAAACGTTCCTTGTCGAAAGTATTTACAACGTTCGAGAATTCTAACGATTGACAGATTAAATGGTAAAGGACGATATGGCATTTACCTCTTCGAGCGGAGAAATATGTAAGTTAAAATACCCGACGGGAAAGTTTCTATTCCATATCAAGTAGTAACAGGCAACGATAGTCAGACGCGAAAGTAGCCACACAATGAGACTTTAACATTACGAAAGGGATGAAATGCCGATTAAAATTCTCGTGTCTTTCCTAGAATATCTACAATTACGTTTAACAAATTTGAATATCCCACTTGTTATAAGCAAATTGTTTCGATTAAAGTTAAAGTTTATGATATTGAACAATTTTCAGCTAAAATTAGACTTTGATCGTCTTCGTGAAGCGAAATAGAAATATTCATTGGGCCGCTATTAAAACGACCGAGATTAGTTTCCCTTTCGTTACGATGAACGACTTTTTAATTATTTAGTTTCCTTCTTCACGGTTGTTTGAAAGTTATTCTTACTTTTTAGAACATTCCCCGAAAAACGCAAAAGGAAAATTCAAATCAAAGAACGTCACGTTCTTGCTAAAATTTCTTCCTTTTCATCGCTAAACTCAAACCTTCCTATCGATTCGTCGTTCTACCAACGCACCTACCTCCGGTAAATTTTCTATTACACCTTTTTCCTAATATCCCTCTAAGAAACATTTTTCATTCTCCGTCTTACTGTCGTTTCTTTCTTTTTTTTTTTTGTTTCTTTCGTATCGGTGATAGAGGCAACTGCGATCGAGAAACGCAAAGCCAACGATCGATACCGGAAATAAGAGACAGTCGGATCCCGATAACGAAGGAGAAACGAGTCGTTGCGAGCTTTCGTGCGAGTTTGGGACGTAACGAAAGAGCGAAAAAAGAAAAAAAGGAAAAAGGAAAAAGAAAAAAGTAAAAAGAAAAAAACTGGAAGGAAAGGGAAAAAAGGAAACCGCGTGTGGGGCCAGCCGTAAGTAAAATCTAACTGCTAATTTAGTTTAAGCGGACAACGCCCGTCACCGTGAAAAAATTCGTGTATCTTTGCGCCCGGAAGAAATTGTCGATCTCATCGGAACGACTTTTCGAGCCTCGACGTGGTTTGAATTTTGAACGAAAGAAACGAAGGGAGATTGCGAAAGAAATTTTGCGTGCCCGTGTGTATGCGTGTAAAATTGCGAGAGGCAGAGAGAAAGAAGTTGGAATGTCCTGTCGTTGAAAAACTTTCGTCGATGAATCGACGGATCCTCGATTTCGATCATTTGTTCGCGCGTTTCTTCTTCGACGATCCTTTCGAACGATGGTCGATGTTCGTTGAAACGTACCTCTGAATTTTCAGAAAGTTTCTCGATGAATTAACGCGCGAAACACCGATGTCTTCAGCGTCATTTACATACGGAATCGAAAGAAGACATACATGTACACTTACGCGTACGCGAATGCGAAGGTCACGTGCATACACTGGTACACGTACACGATTATCAATGTTTGGAATGTTGGGATTTGTTTAAATAAATACTTAAAGCATTTAAAACGTAAGCATCGTTGGTACTTTGACTAAAATTCTTGTTACGCGCGATCTTTCCCTGTTGTCTTCGTTTTATAAGTCACGTTACTCGTATTTTACTTGTATTTATTTACGTTTCTGTTCCGCGTTACCATGATTCGACGCGCTATATGATACGAGCAACGATTTCAGCCATCTTCTTTTTATCGATCTTATCTTTTATTTATTTTAGATTTTTCGGATTTAGTTTATCGATTTACATAATTTTATGTCGTTTCTGTGCCCTAATTATAGACATTCGTAGATCGATCGAAACTCTTCCTAGCCAGCGAGCGTGGCCACGTCGAATCGTTTGTTCCTGATCCGAATAGGTAAGTGCTAATCTCGTTTTATATTATAATATCGTACACGATCACCGTGTTATTTTACGTGGAAATCAAGCATTTGGCTGCAACGAACATTTCAAATATCTATGCATAAGTTAAGCAACGTTTCTTATCGATCTTGCAAATTTTTCTCGATAAATATAGGGAAAAACGCCTCGAAAGAGATCGTTGCCACGTTTAAAGAAATGTACTTACGAGTATATCTAACCACCGACAAGTTACTTCATCGAATAATTAGTTTTGTAAATAATAGAATTGTTCTTTCGTTACGTACGAAGAATATCTTCTTCTATCGCAATCGCCAAGTTTCGTCCAATTTCCTCAAGATCCATTGGTTGTAACGTTTCTCAGAAACTTTGAACGGATTATTTTTCTCATACGCAAACGCGTATGGTAGATAATTTCTTTAATCGATTAATGTAATTACCTTCGTTAAGAGTCTATTAGCTATTACCAGTTTGGTGGGATCGAGCTAAAGCTCTCCTTCGAATCAACGGTTAACCTCTCGGAATCCACGAGTGGGTATAAATTCTGTTTGCCATTACTCGGAAACTCCTCTTACTTGCCGTACCGTCACTGTTCATTTTCGACAAGGGCTTTGAGTTATGCGTTACGCTTTCGGCTACAAGTTCGCGCAACAAACGTTCATTTCCTTTTAACATCGTAAAGCGTACTGCGCGATATTCGGATTACGAATTAAGACGTAGTTCAACGACGAAAACCTCGTAGAAAATTTGACAAAATTTACTTTACGTATCTCTAACCGGTTTATTTCCATTTGCGAGGAAATCGAACTGTTTTCTTTTTAATTCTTCGCTAAACCATCGTTACGTATCGCTAAGAAAAAGAACCATTTAGAATCTCCGTTCTTCATTTTTCTCGCGACGAATTAGCTTACTCCGATCTCGACCTACGATTCAACGAACTACTTTCAACCTGAACGAACCGAATTCCACCTTAGAGAAAGAAAGAAAGAGAGAAGGGAGGAAGGAAAGAAAGAAAGGAAAAAGACGAAACAACAGGCGGTAAAAATGAGAATAAACGATAACTGCGAAAATAAATTCCAAGAGTCCGACTGCTTTGAGCTCAAACAAGCTGCGAAAAAAGAAAAAAAAAAAAAAAAGAAAAACTGCTCAGAGAAGAGATAACAAACGGAATCCAAGGAGGAGACAGGTCGAAAAACGCCGTGCATCTCGCGTGAAAGGTGCGCGAAAGAAGAGGTGGCAGAGAGGACACGCGTCCTCTTTCTCCTACACCTCGTTCTCGTCTTCGTTCTTCTCTCCCGAGGCGGTGCTCCGTTTCCTCGCGAAACGCCCGGGTTCGTTTCGATCACGTTGCAAGCAGGCCGTTCCTCCTCGAGGATCCTCTCGCCACCGTCGGCGACGCCAGCTGCCGTGAAAACCACGGAGACACTCGATGTTTTAGGGTAATGGAAATTCCGGTCCCCTCGCGGCTCCTCGAGAACGAGCAATCTCGAGGATCGTTTCTGGCTCAGCTATATACCGCGCACCTCCTTGGCCTGCCAAAGTGGCACGTGTGACGAACCCGCGTATACGTGTGAGTTCGGTAACTGAAATTGTACCCGGCTACGTGCGTTTGTGTGCTGTCTTTCTTCGTATCCAGAATGTGCCTGGAATATCGAACTTTTCTAACTACGTACGTACATGCAAAACGAATAATCCTACAGAACGAAGGAACTCATTCTACTACTAAGGAAACTTCTACAACTTCTACGAGTAACTTGCTACGATTATTACGATTAAAAGAACGCACGGTATATCCGTAGTAAACACAGTGATACAGCGGCAAACGAATGAAAGAAGAGATTTTTAAAATATCAGGTATACAGGACGTTTATTTCGTCCGCTTTAAGATGTACGAAGGAACAGTCCGATGACTAAAAGATGGATCTGAAACATGTAAACATGTACATTGTACTTGAAATGATTTTGAATAGAAAATTCCTGATAATTTTTAGCGACAATTCGAAATAAGAAATTGAACGTTTCATTATGTTTGCTCGAAATTTGTATTATTTTACGTGAGATGGTAAAGTATTTACAACTCCGATCGTAAATATCAAGACGATCGCTAGTCCTGTATAAAACGTGCCGATGTTCACCCACTTCGCATCGATATATGACAAATGGAAAATTTGCGGATACAGAAATGGAATGGCCTCGTTGGAATATGGTACAAGCTAATGACAAGCGGATAAGCGGTGAACATCTCAAGACTACAAAGATCGTAATTGCGCATCGATTCTTTCCATGCCAAATGCTTCCCGTGACAGTGGCCCGACTCGTGGTCGCTCGAAAGTAAATTAAGTAAATTAGATAATCTCGCGACCTCGATTCTACAAAACTATAATTCCCATATCTTTTAAACCAATTGTTTTCAAACATTTGTATCTTAATATTTTATTTACAGAGACTAGACAAATATAGTTCCGTTTTAAAAAGGACAGAGGACTGTGAAAATTCTTCGCACGTTCGGAAGAAGAAGGAAAGATCGTGCCTCGAAATATTCGACCGACCGAAGCATGGCGCCATTAGTCGAAAAGGAACGACCATCGTTCGGTTCTCGTTCGTCCCTTTCCGCCGCGTTTCCTTCGGCACGGCGCGCATCCTCTCGCCCTCCCGACGACGACCGCGACGTCGATGAGGCTCGTATCGACGTCTCGCGGTGTTCCTTGCGGAGGGTGGCCGAAGCTCGAGCTTTAATGGGGTGCTTGCCGCCTCTTAAGGGCCGAGCCAACGAGATGTGCCGCGGGCTGAAGTATAATTAGTCATGCCATACAGTCGGTGGCATAGACCGATATATACCGGCCATGTTACGGCTATAACGCCGCTATGGTTCGAAAGCGAATGCGCGTCGCCGTGTGCGCGCCAACAACCTCTGTAACGAAAGGGTTCCAAGTTCCAAGTTCTAGTTAAAAAGTTGATCAATTCTAAAAATCGCGATACAAACAGAAATTTGACTACGAGAAAAATTTCGAAACGCGAATTCTCGGATAATGTTCGAGTTAGTTTTCGGCGAAAGCAGCTTGCTACCTTCTATTCTCTCCCTTGAGGCCTCTGAATGGTCGGTAGCAGTTTGGCGGATCGGATTACCCATATCGCCGCATCCTCGGATTCATCAGCGAGCCGATAATCCAGAATCCTGTAGGGCTTCGAGACGCACGTCACATTTACTCGCAAGTCGTGACTGAGAATAGCAGCACCTGCTTATTCTGATCGATTCGCGATGATTTAAGCGATCCAGCGCCATTACCCTATGAATATAAATACTCGGCTCTTTTTCCCCCTTTCTCTCTATGGCGACTCGCGGCTTTCGCGATGCGTCTAAGCCTTCCATCTGTCGAAACAAACAACTTTCAAACACGATCCACCTTTCTAGTTAATGTGGATCGCGTTTTCGATAGCCCAGTGCGCCAAAAACGCCGCGTCGTCACTTTCAAAATCGTGCGAACTTTCGTATCATACGTAGTATTCGCCAATCGCGTAGAAACGCCGCAAGTTCCAGCGATCGAACGAAACAGAATCTTCTCGGGATACGGAGACGGCCTACGTCTCTCGGCATTCGGACAGAATCGTAGAATTCCTCGTTAGTCGATCGATAGTTCGCCATCGAGGCTCCGCTTCTCTTCAACGCGAACAAGTTTAATTCGCCAGGTAATAAAGTGTCTTTGTTGAATCGCGAATACGTAGAATAAGAAATCGAATCGTACGATACGAAGAAGGAAGAAAGAAAGTTATTCGGCATCCCGTAATTCGGTATTGCGTTCATTTCGAGCGGTTGACTTCTTATTAATTCTTCGGACCTGTATTACAAAGGTCTCGCGATAAATACCGGAAATCACGTAATTTTATTGCGGCAACTACGAACGCGTTGCCGCCAAGCAACCGTACTATAAACCGTACTATAAAGATTATTCGCCGTTTTCTCCTATCAAACTTGTCTTACTTACCACGATGGTCTGTCCTTTGACGAGTCTGCCCTTTCAACGGTTATGGATGCACGACGAATGCCGGTGAATCTTGACTCGAATAGGATACGAACGTCTTACCAAGTTTTAAAATAACAGACATGCTGCAACATTTAAACTTCCTTTTATCCGTCTTTAGAATCGTTACATTGGAATTATCCGACTTCTTCTCTATTCGCTCGTTGTGTCGTATCGTCTGGATAGAGGGACGCTTTCATTTTTAGGCTTTCGGTTCGATTCGTTTCGTGAGATGCGCTTCGACGAAGAACAAGGTACAGCGTTCAAGCTTTACTACAAGACTGAGCGATGACCTCGTTTGTACTAATTGATCGCTGACGTACAGCAGCTTTGCGAGATAAACGACAAATAAACGGATCGTATGTCGACTGTAAAGCGCTATCGATCAGGGACGCCTTCTTCCATTATCGACGTACGAGTAATTATGATTATCGGTGAAAAGGCGACAACAGACAGATAAATATCGTTAAGCACCGAGTATTGAAAATCTTGGACGATATTTAATCAGATTCGTATTGTAAATATTAAAAATATCGAGCTTTGCCGTAATTTTATGGATCCGGCATGTACATATTTTCGATTAACTTTACCTTTAGAGGATGTAAAATTATTAACTGCCCTTTTTTTCGCCTAATAGTTTTCAGCCCGTTGAATCGAAAAACGCTCGACTCTATTATACGTACGCGCATCTTTTGAACCGCTAATTAAATTCTTCAGTTAAGATAGATAGAAGGCAGCGTTGAAACAAAAAAACAAAAAAAAACAAAAAAAAAAGAAAAGAAAGAAGAAGAAAAAGATAGCACCGGAGGAGAGCTTTCCGACGAAAGTACGATACATAGTATTTGGCTGGCACACGAGCACATGACACGAGCTAAGGCTTAAAGCATTTGACGATCGTTTACGAGCAACATACTGCGCGTGCAGCGATAACACCTCCGTTATGGATATCACTCCGTTTTATGATCGTATGAAAGACATTTTTGAAATAAAATCCTGACGCCCTTTACCGTCGTTAAAGAGTACATTGTGATTCCTATACTTGCTCGCTTCGTTCCACGATTCTTTGAAACTGGAATTTAGTTTATACCGTAATAAATAGAACGATCGCCTGGTATTACGAACAAAAGTCACGGCCTTCCGTCCAAATCCTCCGACGCTTTATACTATATTTACCAATTACTACAAAATTCTGTGTCTTTATCTCGTTTAATTTCATAAGTATAGCAGCTTGACAGATAAATTTCTTAAGGAAACCAAGCTACTCTGCGATATTCGAAACTCATCGTTTCAATATTAATTCTGTGTTAAAAGTCGACTTTAGCAAGTAGCAATTAAGGTGGTTAGTTAGATGCGTACATATACTCGTATCGGATGATTCGCAGAGATAAACGTCGATGAGTTTGGTTGCTTAAAGTTCGAAAGGCTGAGCAAATATTTTCTCGAAGGTAATGTTCTCTCCTGCTTTATGAAGTGCACAGATACACACACACACACACACGCACGCACGCATACAGAGTCAAGGAGCTGTAACACCGGGCTAAGACTGTAAACTCTGTTTACGATGATGTAAAAAACGCTTTTGACGCGAGCTTCTTATACCTCACGAGCTGGATGTAGTATAATATGGAGCTTAGGTCGTAAGTTCGTTTTACTTAGGATTTCAAAGGAACCGGTGTCTGACTTTTCGAAACGAAAATCTTACACGTTTCAAAGAAGTTGGGAAGTTAAATCGATTTTTAACAGACTTACGCGCAATTTGTAAGGTAAAGAAATAACCATCGACGAAATAAGACAACGTTAAACAATTCGAAAGGATCGTATATTAAAGTAAGTACGAAATTATTGTATTTAGGGGCTGAAATCCAAGTGAAATTTCTCATAAATATAATTTAGAAAAAATTCTCTGTAGAATGTTTGCGTTTTGTTTATTACTTTATGGTAATTCGTATTACAGTTTATTGTGCGTTTAAATTTACGGCGCTTTGAATAATCGCGATATTCTCAGTTCTATTACCAGAAAGCATCGTAGCCGCCTTCTCCATCCTTTCGATACGTCATAGAGACAACGTCTTCATTCTTTGGCAGTGCTCGTCGTTTCGCTTGCCATTTCGAAACTATCTAGCAACGCATCCTCTAAAACTCTAAACAGTCGCGTCATCGACACCTCGTATCCGGCTAGCCGTCTATCGACACTCGTAAATTATGCCAAGGCTAGATAGTCGTCGACTATCTACCATAAAATCGTCAAGAAAATGCGTTACATATTAGTTACATATTAGTATCATATTAGTGTCATATTAGCGTCATATTAGTGTTTATCGATGACGATAGCGTGCAGATTTTAAACGCTATCTGATACCAAAGAGAACTGTGCCGATACAATGGAGTTTGTTAATTATGTGACACCGATAACGATAACGCTACATGTATCTATCCGATATTGAGTAATATTTTCGATTCGCGCGGATCTCGTTCTTTGCTACCATTTATCGGTCCATGAAAAAAGATACGAACCATTTTTAAATGAGATCTCGTTTGAAACGTTCGATTAGTCCGTTCGTTCGATCCAATGTTTCTCGCGTATCTATATACATAGTATGCGACAACGAAATATTCCAAAATAGTGCGTTGAAATCATTAGCGATAACTCGAACGCTATAAAAGCGAAATATTCCACGAATTTAAGGACAATCTGCTTTCGATTCCTTTTCACGCGCGATATCGTTGAAACCGCATCGTAAAAAACCACGTTAAAGTTTCAAACGATATTTTCTACTTTTTTCTTGGAATCATGTCCGTTATCAGGGCGTTACGTGCCTAATATAAAATTTCATTTAGCATGATTTCCGTTTTAGCCGTTTTCCTCGACGATTCTAATATTTCTGAAATAAATGATCTTTCTTTCGCACGATACCTTCGCGCAGACAGCCGTAGCAATCTCACGAATGAATTCCGCGTGCAGCAGGTAATTAGATAATCGCAAAGTGGCAATGGCGAACGCGAAGGAGGCTCATTGCCGGTGCTTGGGCGATTCTATAAAAGCCAAGAGTTATAAACCACGCCCGTCGTTACAGCTAACAAAGTGGATTAACGCGGCCGGTGGCGCTCTCGGCGCTCTATCCACCCTACGTTCATCCCCTACGTTCTGCCGAATAAACGAACAAACTTGTCAAGGAAATTGTTTTCAGTTCTGCGTTTTGCCGCGACTAATTCTAGAATTAGCGTGTATTTTTCAAGAAGGTGTATCGGAGAAACGATTCTTCGATCGAATACTCGATACCCGAGTTGATTTTATCGCTTTTTCCCTTCATTTCGACGATGCAAATAGACTTGTTTCGTATTTCTTACGACGGATATAATTTTCATAATCCAATCGCAAGTGAATATAGCTTGGAGGGACATTGCTGCGATTAAGACGCCTTTCAGACCAAATTAAGATTTTCAAGCGGGATGTTTCGAAGAGGAAATAATACGGATGATAATAATAAGACACACGCGCACATTCTCCTAATCTCCTGTTCGTAAAGAGCTCATCAAGATTTATACGACCTATCGAAAAACCGTCTTAGGTAATCGATAAATCGATATGGCCTGATCAAAAGGTAATGAGACCATTTTTCAGAGTTAACGTTCTAATGCAACGTAGCAGGAACAGCGTAAACGTAAAATAATAAAAACGTCGATTATACTTAATGGCAATTGGAAAGCAATGAAACCCGCCGTTGATGGAATTAGTCACTCGCGTTGTACGAGAGGTTTTTCCGTCGATAACGAGTAAAACGACCGGTGGGAAAGGATATTAAAGAGAAAAGGAGAGAAAAAAAAGACGGTGGGGGAAAAAGCGATCGTCGAGTGAAATAACAGAAGCTTGGCGGATTTATATCGCGCAAAACTGAAAATTCTCTTTCGGTTACGTTCTTTCGCGGCCCGCCCAACTGGATTCGGCGAGGGCCATTTAAATCGTTCAACGAACATCGATTCCATCCGCTCTATGGACGCGCGCCTACATACGCAGGCAAATGAGCGATTACTGGGAATATATCAGGTGGAACGCGTGTCCCCGGAATGGAACGTTTCATTCGTCAAACGGGGACAATATCGTTCCGAATCCCAATGACTCGGACGCTCTCCTTTTTTCTCTCAGTTCTTCCGCTTCAAACAATGGAATCTGAAATACGACCGACGGGAAACTCTGTTGGCCTTCTCCCTTCTGTCGCCGTTATTCTTCGAAAACGTCGATAAAGTGGTCGGTAGTGGTTACTAGCTGATATTCCAACATTGCACCGTTTCACTTAATTAATAGCGAATATAAGTACTATTCGTCGTTACTATTCCAGTTTGCAAATGTCTGCTTTTTATCGAATTTTTATTCTCGTTTGACGTAAAGACATTGAAACGGTGTCACGTTCCGTTTTGAAATTTTAGCTAACCGGTCAGGTATGTAGGTTTAGAAATTTCTATACAACGATCATAGGCTATCTACGCTTACCGGTCTTGTAACGTTTAGTTTACGCAAATTACGTTACGAATAAAAGTTCAAGGCGTATCGCAACAGATGCGTTTGTCGTTTTCAACGATTTAGTTTAGTAATAGTTTACGTTTTTACCGATAGTTTATGAAGTAACTTGTTCGTACGAACGAACGACAGGCGAACGTACCGTAACGTTTCAAATCTTTCTTTTTCTTTTCTTCGGGTAATCTAGGTAAAAATTGGAACTCAAGAAAGGTATATTCTATGATATAAACGTTTATTGGTTAAGATCTTTTTCAAGATCTTTTTTCGATATCGTACTGGCAGAATATCATTTATCACACTTTTATTTGTCGGTCTTCTTTCACGGGCACTTCATATATCTATAAAGGAAAGAAAACTGATCGTTCGGTAGTTACGCTTGGCGGAACAAATTTCACACGTACGATTATATCAAACTTTATACGCTTCTTTCTATCTTTTTATCTCTTTATTATCCGCTTCTATCTCCTTGGTTTATCGTCACACGACACGAGAAAGCCAGCATTCACATCGAACTCTCTTCTTTCAGATTCCTTTTTTTAAAGTTCGAGTTTAGATGAAAAAGTCTTATTAAAGAGAACGAAGTAGGCACTATCGAGGGTTTAGGCATTACGGAATACCGTTAAACCAAAAAACGTAGTTCGTTCAATTTGACTTACAATAGAATCTGCCAAACCTTTATTTTAATATTCGATAAAAGCGTAGACAAAGCGAGCTTTCGGATTAATGCAGCTCTTGCATACACGTATTTTCAACAATTGGAACAATCCCGTTGGCTTTTCCCCTTTACGCTATTTTTAGAGATTTCGTTTAAATATCAATGCCCGTAATTCGAACAATGTATATCCGTTGATTCGATTTGATCAAAACGATCCTATACTTGTACTCCTATATCGGTTTGTCTCTTTCGAATCGTGGAAAAAATATTTTTTAGCTCGATTTAGAAGCTTGTAAAACTTTGAGGATTTTGGTGTTCGACGAAGATCAAGGTAAAAGTGTAAGTAAAACGGACTCGCTACGTTTAGAAAATAAATTTTGTTTTCCGAGCAACTTTTAACGAATATACGTCCGGAATTTTTCTCACTGACCCAATTGTAAGAAAGGAGGAACAAATGGACACGGCCGAGTAAAAGAAAAATAAAAGATCTAAAGCTAAAGCTAAAAACGATCGTTGTTCCCTAGATCTTATTCTTGTTGTCAACATCGTGCGTTTAGTAATTAATTTCTTTAAACTTACAAATAGTTTCCAAATAATTCCACTTGTGCGACTGTTACACGCGTCTGATGTATATTATCGGTCGTATCATCGAACGAAAAGGAGTTTCCTACTATTCCATCGTTACTTTATTACTATTTCTCTTTTAATTGCTCGTGTATTCTACTCCTTTACCGATCTCTGTGTTCAACTCGATCGTAATTCGTCGATCGAGAGAAATATCTAATCTTATCGTTGGACGAGACTTTATTCCTCTTAGAGAACTCACTCCCTACAAGATGCTACGTGCTAGAAGATAGTTCGTACAATCGATTTTGGTTTACCACGAAATTCACGATTCATCGGTGTCGATAAAACTCCCGACAACTTATCTATTCTACGTGAAATCGCCAAACTCTATCCCGCTCGATTTCCTCTTTTTTTTTTTTCTTTCCTTTTCTTTTCACTGTCCTTTCGTCGAACCTCGGGAAAGCTGTATTTTATTCGCTTATTTAATAGCTTTAACAATATAATACACGGCTGACTAACGATGCAACGTATATCTGTAAGGTGTTAAAGACTTTTAAACAAAATATATATACTATTACGCGATAAGGCGATTAACGGAATTCTCGAATTATTACCCGTGTATTTTTTTAAGCTTTTCACCTTATTTCGCTTTACTGAAATTGTTGAAACATCGAGGATCAATAAAGAGAAAAATATTCAGTGAAAAAAGTAGCCTGATAATATAGGTAAATTTAATTAGCCTCTTCCTCTTTTACCAAGGAAATTGTCATTTTAATATCCCTTCCTTTTCTATTCTTTCCATTTCTTTCTCGGAGTCCTTCCCGTTTCAACGACCGTATATATCGGAATTGCGTGTCCCGGCGAACTAACGGCACCAGAAATCAAGCGAATCGAGGCTAGCGGCGGAATTTCGCGAGCATCGCCGCGAATTTTATTGACCCCGCCGCAACGGTTAACAGCGACGGTGGCATGGTGGCGCGATTTCCGGAAATTCGCTTGGTACGACCCGCATCTTCGGCGGTCCTGCACCTGTTGAATTGGGACATCGATCGAGCGTCTTTACGAGCAGACGAATGCCACAGCCAAGAAGGGAGAAGTCGTTCGTTTCTTCGACTCGAGGCCACTGAATACAGCGATAAATTCAATGGAATACGAACTTCCCGACAGTTTTATCTGCTTCTTTGGGAGTTGGTCCGCGACAGTGGAGTTAATGGTAAGACGATAGGAACTGCGCTATCTCGCGTTTGTTGGAACGATTTAGACAGCCAATTCGTAAGAGTAGCTAATCTGGCGGCCGCTTCGACGATCGATATCTCCTATCGATAGAAAGCGAAATCTAATGTTTTTAAAAAGGACAAAAGTGATTTTGCGTTTGGATGGTTCAAAGGAAAGAGCATGATTTCTATATCGTTATATAAGTTTGTTCGACAAGAAAATTCTGCGATTACATCGATTTTAGATCCGTCGTTTGAACGTACGTTCGGATTTTTATCGCTCTAACGCAAACAATCTACGCATCGCACTACGACGGTTAAAATAATTTCTATTCTTTTTAATTGGTCCGTCTCGATATGAATTTCGCGTTGCTTTCCTCGTTCCTTATTTTTACATTCGACAGCTCGCGTATTCACAACGGAGCGATACAACATTTCTAGAAAGTGATCGTTGACAAATATCTTCGATCAACACGTACGTTGAAAATGGAAATTACCGGATGAAACGGAGAAAGGGGTCACGATGTTTGTAAGAACGTGAATAATTTCATTGTAATTCGTTGACGACTCTGACAGTTGAATGCGATTTTAGATGAAGAACGAAGAAAGAAAATTACATTGTAATTAGACTTTATTATTGCAGGATTATCCGATATCCAGGATGATATCAGTTATTAAGAAGAAGAAAGAAAAGAAAGCGTGGCTTGGCAGCATCGTCGGGCGAAAACTCGAGGCTCGTTCGTCGTATAAGTCAGGTATAGATTAATAATGGATTAATAACAGATTAATAACAGATTATAGAGCACAGCAATCGTTTCCTGCTTATTCCGACGTTAAATTTAAAGCGCTTCGACGACTTCGATCAAACCGTTCCGTGTTCTCGCCTAATTATGCCTCTGCTATCAGCTCATAGATAGCGCGCGACATGATAGGATTTTAGTTCGTAGTAGTAAGCGTTCATGCGCGCCACTCTCTATGCCTCGCGAGTGCGTGTTCCGAGTTAAGCGGATGACCCTGTACACACGATGACTGTTCCATAATCGGAAATTCGTAAAGATAAAATTGGACATGCAAAACGGTATTGTCGTAATTCGATATGTATGCCCGTAATGGCAACGCGATTCTCTCATCGAAGACTGTAATTTTAACAGTCGCTTATGTTTAAGAAAGACACGAAAAGCGGTTAATTTTACGGGATTTTAGATCGGAAGCCGTAGATTTGGCCGTAGCTACCGTTTGTTTCGCGTCCGATAGTTGTTAACGCGTAGAAATATTTCATTAGACACGAGAATCGATAGACGCGATAGGTCGGAACTTTACATAGTGTGAAAACAACGTTAGTGCAAATCGAGCTAGTATGACGGACGCGTTCCGTCATTCTCTGCTTTGAAAGTCGGTTTACCGATTCGTACGAGATCGAAATAATGCGTTACGTTTCTTGGCTCTCATTTTTATCCGTACCTCTCGGTGAATTTGTCGGAAATTGCCGTAACCTTGGATCCATTGTACGCGCCTCCGAGAGTCAAACAGAAGGGAGGTTATGGTCTTCGTTTGGACGGCGGAACAGTGAGTACTAGCTGTTATTTACTTATAACGCATTTTTTATTTCTATTCGACCGTTAAGACAAGCTAAAAAAATTCGAAACCTTTATTAAATTTGATGCAGCCGATATAATATATAAATATAATAAGCGACCGAAAAGCGACTGAACACTAGCATTACCATCGCTATTTTGTTTCTTTGCCACTATTACCAGATTCCGAGTATCTACGTAAATTTACATTTTTACGAACACGACAAAATTAGAATAGGACCTAGATAGAAGTTTTGCTTATTAAAAATTATAGCAAGCACTCTGAATATTTTACCGTATATTTTCGAACGTTGTAAGCATTCTATATGCACTTTTGCATCTTCAAATTTCGCACAAATGCATGAAAATTTGCAGGTTGCTTATTGATATCGCATTTTTAAACACATTAATCCCTGTTTCTCTCATTAGAATGAGAAGCATCGTCTTTTTTCGGTAATTCGATTTTTCGGCATGGAATAGCGAGGTCGGATCGCTATTACCGATCTTGACGATCTTGAAATATCCCGAGTAACTTTTCTCTACAGATTTCGTACTCACTCGACTTTAGTTTCCGAGATACATATCTTTTTTACGTTAGTGCTACGTTATATTCTGACGTGGACGATCACCTTGTAGTGGCCATATTTTTATATAGGTCGATGCAAATTTAACGCATCGATGATAATCATTTTTAATATAAATAAATAAGAATGTTTTTCGAATTATCGCGATATTACAAGAACATGTATCTGGTAATATTCTGTGATAGTCTGTTGCAACAGTTCTTTGGATAATTTTTTGTGCGCGTATATAAGAAGCACTATTAATCGTTCCCAAACAGAATACAACGGTATTTAGTAAGCGAAAATGATAATTTTGTATATACATACATATGTACTCTATAAACAAAGTAAAAGTAAGTAAGACTTGTCCATCGTCTATCGTTCCAACGATATCTTCCGTATTGCGATGTTTCTGATTCGAGTAGCGTTTCGAACTCGTATCTCTTTGCTCTTTCATCGTACGGGAACAAACATACGGTATCCCAAACATGTTGAAACTTGGATCGTTGATATTAACATAAAGGATATTCTTATCATCGATCGTTTGCATTTCAGTTTTGTAAAAGGGCAAAAATTTGCAGACGCCGTGTACGATACATTAAACATAAATTACTCTATATCTTGAAAATTAAAGCCGAACGGCGATTACATGCATAGAAAAAAGCTATATTTCAAGCTCAAAGTCGGCTACATGTATCCTAATCGGTAATAATTAATAAGACAAAGTAGATTGTAAGGAAACAGAACGTTTATCGCATGTGCTTCGTCGAGCAAAGTGAATTTCAAGTTAAGTTGGATTCGTGGCATTGAAACTGTTAACGTTAACTTAGTTATCGATCGTATCGCTGAATCTTTAATTGTTCTTTCCGATAAAAGGCCAAGCGAATCGCATCGGATAGAAGTTGCCAATATTTAATACATTCTGTGATTTTACGTCGGGCGTGTACGTCGTCAACTTACGTCGCTACGCTTGTCAACATCGATCAAAGAAATAAGGGAGAGAGAGAGTCTATGATTATACATACAGAGATAGGTGATCATATATAAATCATATTTTTAACGATTCTAATGTTTAAGGTGAAACGTAGATCCTAAGAGTAGTAGGCTCGCGGAACGGCTCTGCGTAGCCGTGAATGGCTCGTTAAACGCGCCACAGACATATCTCGTCCGATACCGATAATCGCCATCCGTATCGAATCGAATATTAAACGACATTTACCGCGCATACAGGGAGGGAGGATTTGGGGTTGCGGGAATTACGCGCGGTTTTGTTCGCAACCGCATAGATGAACATTCGGAAAAATGAACAGCTGAAATCGATGGCCAGGATCGAACTATAATATAACGGTGTGTATACACGAAGAAACACGCAAATAATAATCTTCGTTCGCTAAAGACGATATTTATCACGATAGTATTTGATAGCAAAGCATTGAAATAGCAACGAAATAAGGTATATAATATGTATAGGTTATAACGATAAGCATAGAGTATAGGGCAGGATAAAATAGGATATATAATGTATAAGTATCGTACCGCTTATTTTCGACAACTGCGTAAAACTAAAGTTCTAAAAGATGCTGAATCGGAGAAACGATAAACCTATCTCGAGTCTACTCGCGTTAGCGTTTTCGTCGTTATCGTTTCAGTTTTATTAGTAAGAAACTTTCTAAGAGACTTTCTTTTCTCGCATTGCGTGTTATTATTATTATCGCAGAGAAAAGAAAGCGATAGATGTAACGCAAAGTTACATCCGGTACCATTTTTCGGAACAAACTTTTAATACAGTGTCAAATGCCAAAGTTGAGACGACAGCTTTCAAACAATTGCCTCCTTAACTTCGTGCAATGTTCCCTTGATAAGACGAACTAGCTGAAAGCTGGTAGAATTCGGTAAATAAATTACTCTCAGACCTAGACTATCGTAAAATCAATATTACGTCGTGCACCGTTGCGCAGTTACTACCAAGTATTTATACGTTGAAGAAAGTTGTCCGAAAATACAGGATGTATTTTCAAATTATTGTATTACCAAGAAGTATATTTCCTAATAACGTTTCATGTTATTCGTCCAACCATTCGTTCGTTCAAAGTGTACATGACAATGTTATTTTTCTATTGTTAGAAAATTTAGTTTCCAAAAAATTAATTTTTGAGGAGAACGCTTTTAATGCTAATTTCTAGAAAAATGAATTCGGAGCCGAGAAGTTCGAAATTTACATATTAAATCCTCCGTCACATAGAACCTTCATAGAAATCAAATATGTAGTCGTCGGATTATTAGACTTGCTACATGAATTATTCCCACAAGGAGAACGGTGTGTTTTGTCGCCGTTTTCAAATCACAAAATCAAATCAAACATACAAAATTGCGCAGAAGTTGCCAATGTTTCGATATAAAACGCAGTTTTTCACCGCAATGTTGCAGGTTAGCGAGAATTAAAAATTCCAAAATCTACATCTGCACGACACTGAGTCAGCGATGCGAGATATTTCGATTTTGATCGCGTTCAAATTCGCGATATCTGCGTCTCGAGCAGAAGTATTTCACCTAGCACGGATGACTGAAATGTTATTTCACGCAATAGTATTCACGCTTGTATTTTTGCTATAACCGCATTTTGCTCGTGACAGGGGCAGAAAGGGAAGTGTGGTGCACACTCGTGTAACGGTAAAACGAAAAATTGCTATCTGGTTGAATAAACTTGAAAACACTCTCAACTATGTATTTGAGAATACGCGTTCTATATCGCGAAAAGTATCGCGAGAAATATTTAAACGAGAATTCCGATTCTTGAGACAAATCTTGCTTTCGCTCTCCCTTTCCTCTTCCTCTTTTCCAAATCGATCAATTTTCTGTTCCATTTTGAAGATGTAAATTCAACTCGTTCGTCGAGTTGTTCGAAGCAAAGAAAGTTGACAAAATATCGTTCCCGTTTTTTTTAGACGATTTATTACAAGTACATGTACGGTATCGTATGGAATAGTTATGGAATTAACGACGAATTATACATATATAAAGAAAAAATACATAGATAATTCAAAAAGATAATAGGACGATTTTATTCTTCTACGACGAAGAGAAAAATATTTTATCCGCGAATAAAGTTATTCAGGCCTTGTCATGAAAATTATATAGAAATTATCAATTAAGTTTGCTTCGGGATAAATAGGTCGGTACATTGTACAGCGACAGTAGACACCGGACCTGATTACTCTGCAAGAGATCGTCAAGATTAATTATAGGGATAATAGGTTATTCGGAGCATTTAGGTGCTTGTAACGTGCAGAAAATATCAGACGAATAAAAATCTACACAAAGTAATATTTATAGAACGAGTCTTTTTCTTGATCCACCGTTAATTTTGTATATACGCAGTTCCCAGTAATATCATGTATAACGCATAAACCAGGTGGATTAAAAATTCTTTGAGTCGAAATCGAATGATAAATTGCTAAGAATTATGTGTCGTTACACGTGATACCTTATACCGATAATAACGAGGATTAGGGAATTATTTTTGTTCGCAAAGTGCATGGAAATTAAGATTACAAAAATTGTATTACTCCGATATCACGGTACTCGTCTGCAAACGATTAAAAGACAGTATTTCGCCTTATACGATACTTTTCCAATCGTGAACACTTTGGCGAAACTGTAACAACGTCGCGTCCTCTCCGATTTCCATGATTTTTGAATATGTCGTAAAGTTCAACAACTTTTGAACAACTTTTTCCTATACATATGGTGGCCGCGAACGTCCATAGTTGCAAGATACTCGAACGAAAAGTCTATCGATACCGTTACAGTAAATCGTGCCTATAATTGCGCGTGTATGGCGGCGTATGGGTCGGTATTGGTTTCCGATAGTCTCACGGCGACGGCAGATAAAACGACAACTAACTCAAAAACCGTATAAACTTATATAAACTATAAACAAAAGATAAGAATTAGATTTCGGCTAAATGTTATTTTCTTCGGCCACCGTTGCGGTAGCGGCCGGCTACCAATAGCCACGCAATTTTAGCCAGAATTCATTGCAGATGCATAGGCAGAAATCATGCCACCGATAACGCGTTAAAAAAATCATTGAAATTATTTTATCCTGGTATGCTGTTTATTCTGGTATATGAAAGTAATCAGAAAAAATGTCACTCTGGTAGCGATTCTCATCCATGTGTTAACGATCGATCCAAAAAACATCCAATTCTATCTAATATTTCGTGCTTCGTTTCGAGGACTACCTGTACTATTCTGTATTAACGCGCGTATCTGTATTAATTCTACTTGCCATTTGCTTCGTGTCGAAAACAGAAATGAAACGAGAGATAGGGAAGAAAAAGTAAACAAAAACAACGAAAAAATTAATACCTTTTTTTTTTATATAAAATTTCAGTTAGAAAAAGTACGAAATTGTTGGAAAATGGGCTAGAAGCGAAAGAAACGCGTATCTCGGAATTACGCGAGGTTGCTGCTAACGTAGTATGTGTACAAGTCGGGAAACAACGAAGATTTATCGACACTTATTTTCGTGAAACTGCAGGGAAGCTACCTCCCCTCTGATTTCGGTAGTTTTGAAATATGTTAGAAAATTTACCATCTTCAACGTGTTTTCTCTGTACGTGTAACCAGCGATCGGCCTTGGCTTCCGAGATATGTATTCTGCGTATAGTCGCGTCTGTATACCGCACACGGTGTATACCGCCACCTTATCTTACGTTCGTAGCTTCTACCCTATACATATATGTATAAAGGAGGGTTGGACGAGCTTAAACCCTAAAAACAGTTAAGCTAAAAACTAAGCCGACTAAAAACTGTCCGCGATATATTTCAAACTCGTCGAAATCGGATAACCGGTAGAGTTTCTCTGCGAGTTTATCTAAGTAGAAATTAAGAAATTGTTTAAAAGATCGGAGACAAAAAAGAATTGGTGATATAAAATTCGTCGGTCGCTAACTGGAGAGGGAATAAAAAAAAGCGTGGTTATCAGCTTTAAAACGCAATCATTTCTGTAAGTAAAAATTCGCATCCGAATCAAATAGAGCGAGCTGGTCGGCAAGTTTTAATCCACGATCGTGGTATTGGCTTTTTTCTGGCGCTTGATAAAATGTTTCCGAACCCGCAGCTGTACCATTCGCATACGCTATCAATAATTCGCACGAACTGAAAAAATCGCGATTCCGCGTGATTGATCGCCGCGCGACGATCAGCTTTCGAGCGACAATCAACGGGACGCGTATATGGAAAATAAAACGGAAATCGAATAACGATAGATAAGCACTTTTCTACTTTTGATAGTAAAATGATCATCCTTCGACGTACGACGAGAAGAACATGTACATTATTGCTCTAGCGAGAAATACAGAGCTGAATAAATAACAGCTTCCTAGTATAAGATATTTCGACATTCGGATTAACCGTTTAATTTAAGCGTTTAATTTGTCTGCTTACAAAAAGGCCATTCGTTTATATGGATTTTATTTTTTGCTCTCTCTCTCTCTCTCTCTCTCTCTCTCTCTCTCTCTCTCTCTCTCTCTCTCTCTCCCTCCCTTCCTCTCTCTTTCATCGATCGAAACGTTCAATTTCTTTTTCTTCTACTAACGTCATATATAAACGTCAAAGCGATACTTTTGTCGCTAATGCGCCGCTCACAGCCTAAAGCTGCGTCTACATTGTCGTACACTGTCAAATTTTACATATAACGTGTCTCTACTTACTATCACTTATCACTTATTACAGGTGCGGATTCAGTTGCGTCCGCATATAAGAAAACGAGATCGATCTTATCGTTGTGAAACATCCAGCTTGGACCCAGCTTGACGCACACACACACACGCGCGCGCGCGCGCGCATACATTTAATTTGACGATAGCAATGTATTTTATTAGATATTTTTCAATTAAAATCGATCGTTTTAATCGTTCGTATGCCGCGGTATGCTTGTAATCGAAGAAGAAAACGAAACTTTCGTAATTAGCGAAAGAATGATTAATTTTAGTCGATCGTAATAGGAGTCGGCCTTTTCTAATAAGTAATCACTATCAGTCTAAATGCTTTTTTAATTTTTATTAGCTTTATTAATTTTATCCATTGATATTGGCGATAGGCTCGTTAAAATACTTGTGCTAATCGTTATGATTTTTAATTAACTGAAAATTTAAACGAGACCGAGATAAAATTAAAATTACATTCAAATAGTTTGCGATCTTACAATTAGTTTATCGATTGATTACAAATTAAATAAAGTTCGAGCGAACTTTGGGAAAGTGCTACAGAGCTTCGACCAGCAATTAGTGGTCTTTCGGTTTCAATCGACGATCATCGACTTCAATTATCGAGCTTCGATTTTAATAATTAGTTTTGATGAAAGCAAACTACGCGAGAACGTCGAGTTCGTAATCAACGTCTAGTTTCCGTAAATTGTGTGCGAAGTGAATTTGTTTGATAGGGACTTTCTCCATATTTCCGCATAATTTTCCTATTCGCCATCCCCTTTATTTTTCGAAGGATGAACTCGAGATAAAAGATCGTCTAATTCGTAGCATAATCTTCTTAATGAAAGCACGAGAAATCACCGTTAGTACGTCGTGTAATGGTCGCGTAAACGAAAATATACGGCGAATAAATATTCTTATATAATATATATATATATGTATAAAACGAAATATCGCGTCCAGCCATTATCGTTCGCAAATACATGCGCGTGTACAAGGCGTCAATACGTACACGCACCTATATCGGCATGCCAACCAAATCGATGATTTATCTCTGATCTATTTGAAGTTTATAATCATGCCAACCGATTCGCAAACGACGGGTGTTGCGCTTTAATTCGAAACACGTTATCAGTTGCAACGTCAGCGACGCGAATCATCTCGTACAAATCATCTCGTAATATTGGAATTGCGTACGAACGTAGCCTAGGATCACGGATAGCGAGAAATATAACGGTAGGCTTTTTTAACGCAGTTTCCTATGTTGCATCGCCGCAATCGCTGCAATTCGCCGCCAACTTTTTCTATCGTTACGTTAGAATTTCCAAGACGCAGAGTTTACGGTACTTGTTAAAAGTAATTTTTCACGAGTGTCTTGATTTCGTCGATGTTATTTATATCTTTTGTTCGTTATTCGATCAAATTTGTCGTAGAATTCCGTAAATTATGTAACAATCTATTAATATTTGCTTACGCACGAATGGTAAATGTGGCGTAAAGCGATGAATTTTTTCCAGGAATTTGGTCGATCGAAATTCAGAGGCGTTAGCGGTGCATTTCGCGAGATGATTATTCGTTGCAGCCTCGCCTCCGTTGCAGCGTAAATCTCAATGAAAGTGCGTAGAAGATTATTCGAAGATTAAAATTAATGGTCTGTATTTGCATTTTCATCGCAACGGCAAAGTTTAACGAACGGATGCCTAATAAAGCTGAGACGGACGCGGAGAAAGAGTTTTCGTAGATTTATCAATCTTTTACCTTTCAGACTTGCATAATTTATAGCGTTTTTGTTTTTTTTTTTTTTTTTTTTTTTGCAACGGCGTTCAACGGCACACACAACGCAAAACCATTGTACGCAATAGCAAGGGAAATGAGATAATCTAGCAGTTGATATATAAAAATTTGTTTTCTACGCGAGAAACGACGAACGAAATAACGCAGAAATATGACGTTCGTCGAGTGACTGACTCGAGCGTCGCCGCGCCGTACCACCAAATTATTGAAACTTTATCGTTCTTTTCCAAGAGAACGGTCGAGTTGCACGACTCCTTTCGGAATTTTTATTCTCGCGACAATGTAGAATAGACGAGTAGAATACGATGGAACGGAGAAAGATTTGACCGTGAATTTCAAGCTACTGCTTTTACAAATCATCACGGATCCGAAAGCGTGTAGGTAGAATCACGTTGCGGTGGTTTTTACAGTTACTTTTTCCCACCCTGTCCACGGTATAACGCGCCTGTATAATTGGATACACGATATGCGAATATAATTCATATTTTTCACATACTCTTGATAAAATTCGTGGAAAATCTTTCTTTTTTTTTCAACAGAACAAATGCGTTAAAAATTGCTTGGGACGAACGCGTCACAGAGATTTTGTACGACTCTCGACTTGGTCCGCGAATAGCCTTCGTCGGTGTCAATTAGTGGTCATTATCGTGGTTTCGACGTAACTCACAGGAAGAAGAGAACTCGAGACGCATTGACGAAAGAAGGGAGGGATAACATTTGTGACATATGTAACCGAGATTCTCTCCGTCACGAATCTCTTCTTTATTCGGCATTACAAGCACAGCGTCGTGCGAAATCGTCGTTGCCAATCAGCGAACGATAATTGTCCTTCGAACTTGCTAACGCAAAACGTCATCGTATGCTTTTTCTAAATGCTCTCATTGTTGACACGCATAGAAAAAATGATGAAATAACTGGAATTATACTCGTACGATGGATTTATACGTATCTTGCATGGTCTGTCGAGTCTGGTAGACAGCTATTTCGAATGGCAGAGATTTATAGACATCCTGTGTAACGATAGATGCGAACAAAGAAATACCTGCACACCGTTTAACTTTCCATTTGGGTTTTAGAGGCAATCGGAAGAATCATTTGCATTTTTTAATTTAACGCCAAGATTCTCTATCTTTTCTCTTTTTCTCTTTTTCCTTTCTCGTCACAGAAAAATGAGAAGAAAGTCGGGGTCCTATAAAATGGCAAGTAGTACGTACAACTGCCAAGCATGCTCCTTCGTTCTTAGTTCGCGAGCAAAATACGAAGGAAGAAAAAAATGAAACGGGTGTGTGCGCGTACCTCTCGCTTCGCGTAATTTCTCGTTTAAACGCGTTAAACGCGTCCCCCGTTTAACGAAGAATTCGTTAATTGCTCCGCTCACTTTTATTTGTCGCTTTACGCGTGTCTTGGAGTAAAGACGTATTTAGGGAAAATTTGTACTAGCGCGTACTCTTATTTATTTCTATTCCGGAAAGGAGAAAGGAGGAGAAGGAAAGAGAAGGAGAGGACGTTAAAGCTGGCTCGTTATATTGTTGTTCGATTTAAATAATACAGGCTTCCTTGGAAAATCCTCCGGATACTGGAAAACGTAAATTCTTATTACTATAGATTACGTACGTATAGATTAATCGTAGAATACGCGATTCCTATTATAATAAACAATGTAATTATATCGGTGCTTCGTTAATACGCATGTGTATACAATACAGTATACGTACACCTACGTATATGCCTAGAACGTCAGAGTAGACGCTTCGATGCGACAGTGTTCCGATATACGAAATATCGCAATATACCCCGACCTCTTGGCCGCTTCGCCGCTTCATCGGATACTCTCCGTTATTCTACCATATTTTGGTAGATAACTACCATATTTTTCACAGTCGTTACTTGCTAATCGGAAAATTGAAACGAAAGTTACCCATGTTGCTTTTTCTCCGATCTTCTCTAAACGTTTCTAATTTTTTTCTAATTGCGACCAAAATTTAATACGGTAAAGTTTAACGTTCCCGCGACCTTTCTTCCAAAGGACGAACGTTTTTTGTCATTTTTCTATCAAGCGGATTTAATCTCCTGGCTCGTAAGGGAAACAATCTCCACTGCAGGTTACGTGTAACGTTTACGAAGAAAATGCTACAAAGAAATTGGAACGCGCAGCAGGATTTCCCGCAAAACTCTCGTTGAAAACCTTGACCCCATGTCCGATATACGCGTCGATAGGTTAGAAAAAAGATATACGTCGATAAAGCGAGTCCGTATTTGGACGGGCACTGCCCGAATTGCTTCGGTGATTGAATTTACCGCGTTAATCGAAGTTATTGTCACGTATCTAATCGGTGGGTCGCGATATCGACTTAAAATTACTTTTCGCTGTTTCGATCAACGTGTACATCTAATATCTCTGACGAAACCGTGCTAACAACGTTCCGAAAAAGTGGCATTAAACTTTGTAGCTATTACGTTTGAATTAAAAAAATTTCTTTTTTTTTTTGTAGGTTTTTTTTACAATGCAGTGCAAAATTTTCTCGAAGAAATTTCCGCCAGATAATGCTTTCGTTTTAATTGAATTTCCAGCTTTAACCTACTTCCGTTTCTGTTATATTTTTATTCCTTTGCCGTTAAGATAGAAAATGTAAAAATTCGAACATTGAGAAAATTAATTCTTCGAACAGATATGTACAACGATTAAACGTATCGTAATAATGTAAACGTAATACACGGTGGATGTGTAGAATCGAATCGCATATGAAAAGAAAACTGTAAACTTTTAGTCCTGAAAACCGTTAAGCCTTTATCATGGTATATTGTGCCAATATTAAAAGAATGCGCTGTAAATGTACTATGAAGTTTATTACGCAAATACAATTTTGTCCAACGCTACAGAGATTATCTCCATTATTGTACTTAATTATTTTGTAATATGTACTATGTAAGAAAAATATAATAGTTTCATCTTACCTTGTTCGTAAAGATGTGTTCGAATGAACACGACGATGAAACGAATACGTTAATAATATTCGAATATATGCAATTTTCATCGAAACAGCGATCGAACTATCCTTATTTCTATATGACGTTATCGACGAGTAATCGTCCGTTTACGTCGTATATCTGTAAACTGGTGCAATAAACATCTTCGATGGACACCGTACTTTTCCGTCTTTCTTTTTCAGCATTCGTACAATTCTATATTGCAGCCACAACTCCATTCCCGAACATTCTTACTAATTATTTAAAAATGTTCCTTTCTGCCTCACGTTGTCACCTGTGTCACGAGTGTACACGTTCGAAATTAAAAGATCAAACTATGCAGGTTTCTAACGCGATCTAAGTAGTCTCGTGACAAGGCCTTCGTAAAACTAGTTTCTTCCAGTACCTAAAACGCTTTTCTTCCTCTCAAAATCTAACGTGCAAATGACATTACGATCTCCTTCAAAACAATATCGTCGTTCCACGTGACCAACGCCAGCTGGTTAGCATAATCAGAAACGTTCCTAACTAACAACTCAAACTGCGATGTTTTCTAATTCGATTTAAAATATCGCACACACGCCATTCGACAACCACTTCTTTCCGGTATTCAAATAATAATTCCGATAATAACCGGTGCTCGAATAGCCACGTGCGACCATTCGTCACAAAAAAACGTGATCTTATTCAAAATTTGAAGCTCCGATCATCCTTCTAACGACCTAAACGATTTCGCGACATCTTCAGGCAATTGGTCGCTCCTACGATATATCATCCTTGGATAGCTTTTTTAACGCAGGATTCTTCGGTCGACCGATAATTCTATTTCTTCGCAAGCTTTTTCTATTATGCAACGTCGCTGTTTCTATCACGTTGTCGCGAACAGAGTTTTCACCTTATGGCTTTACGCGTTAATCTCAGTATGCGTTAATGGCGTTCGTTTCTTCTATTTTCTCCTATCGTTATTCGTAAATCGTTATAGTTGAGCAAATATTCATCGTTCCCGTAGTCTCGTTTCCGGCTGCAGAAAAAGCTTGATCAACGTAACGATTACCGATAAATCTCAAAGTTTCGAGTAGCTCTGTTTCAAACATCTTTTCACGCCGTTTATCACGTACATGGTAATTATACATTTCTCGCGTATATATAATTACGAATGAATCTCCGAAGTACGTAATATTTCCTCGTATACTTTGTTCCATCCTTGTTCCTCTCCTCCCTCCCCCTTCCCCTTCATCTTCTTTGTCCATTTTTCCTCGTACCCTTATATTTGCCCGCCACTTGGCGCTCGCGCTTCGACAAATAAATTGCAAGCATATTTTTCCGTCGCGTTATCGCCGGAAAAAAATATAGGTTATTAAAGGCAAGGGAAGGAAGAAAAAAATCGGATCCGACCGAGTAAAAAATAATTCTTGCCGGGAAAATTTTCGTGGTCGCGATAATGAGAACTAATAATAATTGGTGGTAGACGTTAGCGGAAGTCCGCGACAGAACGATCGCGAGAGAAGGAATAATTCCCGGGCATGATTATTGGTGGAACGCGTGCGCGACTGTGCCATGTGTATAACGACGTGGCTGGTTAAATCGCTCGCCTCGTCACGAGAACCACGGACGGTCGATTAACGGAATAATACGTTGCATTGGCCTTTCTGTTCTTTCCTCTCTGTCTTCGTCCTTTTCTTCCTTTCCTCTTTTAACGTATCCTGCCGATTTTCATTTTTCATTCGTTCGTGCGTTCATAGAAATTTGAACAGATGGAGGGACTGGCTGGCTCTCTCCGAGCATTTGCTAAGTTAGATATCAGAGGTTTAAACCCGTGGCAGCAAAAATTTCTAATATCCGAATTCTTGACTTTACTTATTAAGTAAAGGTACCCTAAAGTTGTATACGCGTTAAACGATCGGCCAGCGTAAATCGCTATGACGCTTTGCCTACGAGAAGCGATATACGTATACGTTTGGGATTTAAGTCGCGGTAACGTTTTCCTTTTCAAACTTTTCAAGTTGAAACGTCTAAAACGCATTTATAAATCATATATATGACGCGCCATGGTGAGAAGAGGTTAACGCGCGAAAACTACTTTTCGAGATAAACGCGTTTAAAGTTATGCACCCAATACCGTAGTCCACAACGTGTTCAAAAGTGACGAAGATCAAGTACGAACGATCAAAGATGTTTTGTCATTTTTATCGATGTGAAAAGCAATTGTCCGCTTCAATTACCAATACATGATTTCGATCGTGTATCGCGAATTGGGGTTAGGTCTAATTGCAAAGAGCGTACTTTGCCGGCAGAAGAAGCACGAAGAGAATCAGAATCAACGTTTCCGCAGCTAAATTCGAAATCGTAAGAAATATAATTTTATAAATAAAGGCGTTGATAAGCCGAAACAGTTGTCGTACAGCTGAAATAAAACAGAGACGCGGTAATTTTCGAGTCCGATGGCCGTTAAACTGTTCGAAGTGAAAGAGCAAGAGAATTACGTACGCTCGAACAAAAAGACAGAGCCGAGCCATTTTTCATCGACAAATGTAAAAACAAAATTATCTGCCGTAGGTAAAATATTATAATTGTTTTATTCTCAACGCGAAGAAATAAGAAGCGAAAGAAAGAAAATCCTTTTTTTTCTTTTTTCTTTTTTTTTCTTGCAACAAGATACCGCTTTCTCTCCGGACAATTATTTCAAACTTTACTAATTGCGAATGTTCCTCTCTGGCCCGCAACGAAACGGAGGAGAAATTGCAGCTGCATTTTCCACGATCCGTCTTACTGTACTTTCTCCTTTACCGATTCTCCTATCTGCAGAATAATTACAAAGCGCAACAGCTGCAACAGTGAAATATCCAACAGCCACCCTGGTTTAGCACGAACTTACAAAACTACGACGTTTCGAATCAGCGGCCGAACGAATATCGAGAAATTAATTAACGCCAGTGGCTAACAGATTACATAAAATAATATCGACTGTATTTGTTGGAAACTTACTAACCCGAGGCACGAGACGAATTGTGGAAATAGCAAATTGGCCGAGAAGAAATATAAAATTTTGAAGGAAAACTTAATTAACACGGCCGGCTGTGTCGAACCTTCTATCTCTGAAATTCTGGCAAACGACCATGAAACGGTTGCCTGTGTCCACGATGAACACACGTCCGAACAAGTAATTTAAAAATAAATACTTGCAGAATTGCTTTTTCTTTATTTCATACCTACCTACCTACCTACCCACCCGCCTACCTATGTACGAACGAGACTCTGAATTCTTTCTATATTTCACTGTACGATACGTAAATTATTACACGAATTTCTTGTCTCTTGTTCGAAGCAATGATTTATTTAAGTTACGACGTAGATAGAAGCGCGATGGTCGTTACGCCAAGTTTCTATAAAAGTACACTTTTCCTAACTTTCATAATTTCATATCCGTTTAGGATTTTTGTGAAAACGATGTTGTAACGTTACAACGATAATGTGACTTTAATTTATCACATACTAAAGCGTCTCGTCGGTTATCTCACGGATTTCGATCTTTTTTATTTCGCTCTAATTTATTGGGTGTTCTGTGTAAACCTATGTTTATGAAAACGCCTAGTTCACCCGCACCTTGAAATTCAGTGTAAAATTATTTTTATCGCGTCGTATTCTACTCGTGGAACGTCCGAAATGAGCGACCGTGTGTCGCCATTCGACCGCTCTCTCGAAGACAGATATTAAACCGCGGTACTTATTTTCGAACTTATATTCATTTACGCCATTGGTGGTTATACGTTTCGGTCGGATACGTATAGTCGATAGGTATAAAGAAACCCGAGAACGATTCCACTCGTTCTGATTCCATTTGTATTGCGATTCGAAAACGTGAAACTTTTTATCGAATCGAAGTTTCTTAATTCGATTATCTAGATATTTTTCGATCCTCGTAATTCACGGGCATTTCCTGAAAAACAAATTACACGCGTTTCTACTCTAAATCCGTCCAAATCTACGAGAGTCATTTCGCTGACAACTCGGGTTGCTCGTTCTCACCGTACGACCCTTTACCGGATCGTACCCGTAGCATAAAGAGGGTCAGCACGGGTACGCGGACATCCACCGACATCCGTAATATTTCTCCGTTGTCCGTCTTGCGAACGGACCGAACGATGCCGTGGTGCGCGGCAGCTGCACACACGAGCTGGTCCGAAGTTCGTCGCCGAAACCGCTATACTTTCCGTCGCTGTCTGGCCAGCCCTTTATCTCTCGGTGATATACGAGGCCGGGCTGTGCACCCCGCGGGTGTTATCGCGTGCCCGTTGCCCCGGGGCTTTTAGGCTAATTCGAGGCGAACCAGCTGCAACTGCGCTCTGCGCTGACCACCTTCGCCTCTCGTCGCGCTTTTTCCTTCCAATTCCATACTAGGCGTCTTCTGTATTTTCATCTGTAGTTTCAATCTGGATGCTCGAACGGCTGATAACTCGCGTCACGATGTCTCGCAATAAATCGCGAAGCGATATCGAATTTCGAAGACGCGTGAGAGAATCGCGATCGCGTCAAGATCATGGTTGTTTCGACGCGAGTTTGTGTAGCAGTTTTGTCGTGGTTAGAGCACGAGTCCGAGTACAAAATGTTCCTATGACCTGTTCGAGAGAGACGTCGATCTATGTGCTTGGTAGGTTGGTGTATCTTCTTGAAAGACAATGCCTCGTGGCATTAGGACTATGACGTTAAGAAAAAGGAAAGCAGAAGCACATACATACACGTATACGTAGATGATTACAAGATACGCGGTATACTTATCTTTCGAACGCATGTTTGAAAGATCGCGATTATTTCTAATTAACGCTATCGGAACAAGTTTTAGCGCATTGTTCGGTATTCGGATAAACAGCGTTTAAATTTTTGTTTGCGCGCTGGTGTTTGTCAAATAACGCAAACATTCGCACAGTGTAAAGGGCATTGCTGTCTAATTTCGGAAATGTACAAGTACTTGTACGACGGAAAGTAAAAATAGCGGCAGCGGATAAAATTTTAGTAGTTTCGATCGTTTTCGTTTCTACGGAAACACGACGAGATACGACATAACGTTTGTAAAATTTGTTAAAAAATTGACAAAAATCTATATTAGACGATTAAATATCAAGATACTGGTGTCTTAATTTTCTTCTCCGTTGGCATAAAAGATAAATACACATATACACGTATACATTCGTACCGAAGAGTATTTAATTCGGACATTTTTTTAATAGCCATCTAGTCTCGTCGGAATATCGATTATTATGGAAGAGCGAACGAGAGCCAGTTAGTAGACGATTTTGTTGGAAAAAATCTTCGATTGACCGGTACAGCTCTCTCTGTTCCTCGGCTACAGTCTCGCTGCAATTTCAATCTCACGGATGAGTTGCTCGGTGTTAAAACTCGTTAGCAACAACTAGGATGTCGAGGTGCTCACCTCTTAACGAAGTTACCGACCTCGGCAGTATAGTCGTCACTTTTCCAACTCTGTTGCCGAACCTGTTATAAAAGCAATAATTGTACAGTATTTCGTACAACTAATCGCATTGTCTGTCGCTTATCGCGCAAAATCTCCCCTCTTCCGTTTCCTTAGATCGCGCTGTAACTTGCGTCTGTTTGATTTTGTAGAATTGAAATTGAAGATCGTAGTTCGTGAACGTTGGAAGATTAAATTTTAACGCTATTATTAAGAACATTCTTTGCTTTACGAATAAATTGGACGGATGCAGGATTCTACGCTGGAAAAGACACAGTTTCAAAAGTCTTAATGCGCGTAAATAGGTGCAGATGTCTCTTTAAATATCTTTAAATAGCTTTATAGAACTAGCGTATTCGTTCCGAACTCTTGATAATTTAAAAACGCAACGAAGCGAGAACTGAAATTTCGTAGAGAAAAAAATATCGCGTGTCTCGTCCGTAGACGCTAAGAGTTTATACGTCGATATTACTACATGGTCGAGGAAAAGGTTGATACTCGGACTGTAAGAAACGTACCGCATTGTGCAGAAATTTACGATAAAACGGTGCTAGCTCGAAATATAGAGAAATCGATAAGGATCAAGCAGGCATCGATAAAGTTTACAGTAACGAAATAAGATTCAACTACGAGCTTGCTTCCATTTAGAGTGGCACATTTCTCACGTGCCAAGGAATGTTCGTTGCTACGCGCTACATTCCCAACCCTCTTTTACTTTAAAAGTATTTTCAAAAGTAAAAATCGTTCCATTTTCCGTGGTTTTTGATTAGAGCATCAGACCTTTCACGACTATTTCGCAAACATGGAAATTTTCTTTCCGTGTTCGAAGCTATTTGAAATTCCGGAAGAATATTTTGAAAAATAAATCCACGTCTTCGCGCAGTACTAGCAAGAAAGATACGTTTCACCTAAAAGTATTACGAGAGTTTCGTAGTTTCGAAGTCAAAGTTTCCCAACATTTGATCGCGTTCGTCAAACTAAAGTAAGCATGCTTCCCGCGAGGAAATTCGGAAATTTCGATAATTCCCGTCGAACGATACCGAGTCGTTTCGATTTGCATCTGCGTTCAATCGTTGCTGACGACTTTCGTGATTCTGCTCGAGACGGGCGCAAGAGAGACGGATAATCCGCTAAAGATATTCATTAAAGGAGATTTTCACCGTTTTCTTTAAGATAAGAACGGATAATCGTCGTATACGCGATTAAAGTACCACGGACGAATGATCGAATGAAAAGAAATTTTCCTTATAAACGGTTTCGTAGCGCGTGTTGGAAACTACGTACAAGGTCCGAAGGAATAACGGATAGAAGCAGCGGCCACGAGGCGATTATTCGGGAAAACGTAAGAAGGAAACGTAGAATAAGATTTTTTCATCCGAGGCTTCGTTTTCAAGATCAACGCAAGCAACATCGTGAAACTTTGTCAACTCGTATCGGTAATTGTTTCGACCGCGATCATTCGCGATACGAGTCGCATGTGCGTTGAAGGGTCAGTCCGAGCGACCGGACGAGGAGCAAAAAGATAGATCACAGAGATGAGAGAAACGTGGGAGAGGGATATTTGCAATTCCAATGCCATCTTCGACCTCGTCCCTCTCTTTCTCTCTCTCCTACCCTCGTCTCATCTTCCGTCCACGTTCATCCGTTCATCCGTTCGTCCGTTCATCCGTTCATCCGTTTGGCCGTGTGTACGACGAACGACGAGCGATTCTCGCGTGACTGCTACCGTCGCGTCGGCTATCGGCGTCGTGACTGTGGACCGATGCCCGACGAAGAACGAAAATTCGCGTGCTCGCGAGCCGAAGCTCAAACGCGGAAGATGACGGACGGCCTGCCAGGAAGCCACGTTGTACCTCCGAGTGCTTCGAGACGACATCTCGAGTCAACGAAAGCAGCAATACCACTCGACGGAAGTTCTCCCTTTATTCGCGTATGTTGTTTCCAAATTGCAACGATGGAGCGAATTGTATGGAAACAATGTGTTGCCACTTTAGAGACGATCTGCTTTTGAAATTACCGATTTAAGATATTATATGCCGGTTTCGTTTTTTCCCAAACGTTCTTGTTTCGAAAGTGACGCAACTTGAGAATAGGATTTTCCAACGAGCACGAAGAATTCTCTCTTTGAGCATAGCGCAACGGATTACTTTGCTATATTATTGATACTCGTGAAACAGAATCCAGTGTTGTTTTTGTCACTTTGACTTTGTAACCGAAAATAAAAAATATTTCCTTGCACAATCTCATTACGGAACATCCCAATTTTTTATTTTCCTTTCGTTCAAACATCGTGCAAAAAAGTACAGCGACGTAAATTCACGAATATGGCGACTCGTAAATCGAATTCATTTTCTCGAGCATCTTACCATTTTTTAATAATGTGATAAATGTAATAATGTAAATAAATACCGGCCTCTCGGATAAGTCTCGATAAGTCTTTCTGTAATCAGGTTGCAATCTCAGGAACGATAAAAATATTAGTTGTTCGCGGTGAGTTATCCACTTAAAAAGTTACGTTTCGATCGAACGAACTCTTGAATCGTTAAAATCGTTAAAATCGTTAAAATATGTTTACCGTTCACATTGCAGCGTAATCCGACCTATAGTTTAATTATTATTAGAAAATACGGTGAAACCGACTCGGGTAAAAGCGATCTATCGTACCTCTAGTCGAATCCGATATAGAGCGACGTATTATATTTTTAAATAAATTAAATATTTATTACTTTATATTTCTTTCAACCTTTCCCGTATATTCGATTGGTTCGTCGCAACATTGCAAATTCTTCCATCTATACGGTTAACGGTTAACAACGAATGTTCGAACGATACGGACCATACATTCGGATATGAATAAAAATAAAAATGATAAATAACGAATAAACGAATAAAAGATAATGGCGCGCGTGTGTGTGTGTCTGTAGTAAAATTTTATGTATGCATCGCCATAAATTTATAATCCATCCTAAGATGAACTTCTCAACTGTACATGGTAAAGCCGAAAATGGAAAAACATCGCGTTGACAGGTAGGAAGCGATCCCTTGTAAAAAAAAACTACATCGTAGTAGAATAGAGAATAAAGTACGTGTTTCGTACGTGTACATACACGACTGGCAGCTTTCTCGAGTATATAATAACTTGTAAAAATGTCGCGAACGAAGAGGCAGACCGTCTTAACCGCGTGAAAAAATCACCTCCTTCACGCCGTGTAGCGTTCCCAATTATCATCCAATTGCGCGTATGTCAAGTGGCGGTTCGTTAATTAAAAATCGCTGCTTAACCTCGTGCAGAAAATTCGATTCGCCTTCTGTGAATATCCACGTCAGGATGCACGTAAAATATTCGATCGGCGGATGATACGCGTCAGCGATCGCATGTGTTCATGGCTAATGAAGAATGAAAATTCGAGACTTCCGCGAGCTGCAGTCGCGCGGGTATGCGAAATCATGATTAGGAGAACGACGATTCGCGACGCGTGCACTCGTTGCCCGATGAAATACGTTCGTTCCGTCCGACAGCGATGGAGAAATACGCGTTTGAAAGTGGGATGCGTTTGTCTCGGTCAGGAAATATGGATCGCGGAAAGGACTGGAAAAATGAGAAAGCATAGTTTCGGGAAAATTGGCAGAATTGTTCTTCCGCTTTTCGAACCGGTTATAGGAAACGTCTTTAGTATTTTTTAAGGATGTGTCGATGTTGGTATATGCGCAGAAGCGTTTCTCAGTTTCGTTATCGAATCGAGAAATTGCTCGGATCTCTTTTACACCGTCGTGGAAAAACGACGAACAGTCGTACGAGTGTCTATTGAGCTTTCGCTACTGTTATTAGTAATCTACGAATATATCAAATTTTTTGCGAAAACACTTTCTATAGAGTCATAGATTTGTTAAATTTCCCGATATCGATAGCACTTGATTGTTTGCACATTGTCAGCTATCGATTCGATGAAAAATGTGTAATTAAGATTTCAATCGTAGTAAGACGTACACCTCCGGATGAACTTTTCCGATCCGATAAAGAAATGATTATTGCGGTCATATGATTCGACTTATCGCGTTTTTATATCGATCCATATCCACCGTTCGATGCAATAAGTTTTTAAATAGAAGCAATACGACCATGATCGTAATTCTCCATTATACATAGTGCTACGACATACATAATGCTCTATTAATTTCTATCTGTATAGAAGTTACCGAACGAATGAAATTGACGCTTTGAAATTAGAAATTCGCCGAGAATAACGAATCAATCGCATATTACGCGTACGCTATTAATTTTATCGTCCCAACGATAGTTTGTATATTTAGTTTAGTTTGTAAATTTATTTATACTATATTATTATAACCGTTAATTTACGACGCAAGATATTTCATTCGACTCGACGAAATCGTTGGTTCGGTCTTTTTGTCAACGGTTATTTCGTCAGTTATACGTATAAAATTCGTACGAATCGAACAGAGCGATAAAGTTGAAAAATGAAAAAAAGAAAAACGATATTTTGGATAATACAAAAATTCTGCCACTTGAAAATATTGAAAAAAGTTTATTTCCCTGCATATCTATAGTTATAGCAGCTACCCACCTATTTAACGACGTAAAAGAGATACGTACCTGCTCCGTAACGCGACAACGACGAAACGCGTATTATAACGAGCTCCTACACCGTCTGAGCCGCATTTCGGTCATTTTATCGCCGCCGTAACGTCGATATCGGTAACTATAGGATCAAAAGAAAAATGGAACCAGCCAATTTAACGTGGTCATCGAAAAATTGTTCCGCTATGATAGCTTGGGTTTAACGAAGCAATAAAGCTCGTGATCGTTAATCCGTGAAATCTCGAATCGTATTGCATCCTTCGATCGCGTAATCGTAAATACTCTAAACCAGCGATTCCCAAAGATCACGCCCCCTGATAAAACTAGTTGCTTTCGACGGTCGTATCTGTTGTTGTAAATTTTACGCTCTACTCTATTCCAAAGTTCGCTGTGATTGAAAAAAAGTTTGAGAACCACTGTTCTCAACGCCTCTAATCCACTACGCCAAGTAAGTAGGTACATTTACTGCTCCGAATCTCGACTCTTCGTTCGATCGACGCGATCCTATCGCGCAGAAGTTGGTATACGTCATATTTGAACCTTCCGTATCAAGACGATTCTATGCGTAACGTGATTATCATCGGATAAGAGACGTATATCGTGTTACGTATTATATAGTATAAACGGTGACTCCAGAAGTCGATGCGACGTTGGAAACGTTATAAAGAAAGAGGAAAAAGAAAAACAAAAGAAAAAGAAAAGAAAGAAAAAAAAAGCGATGCTGCGCGCGGGAAAATGAAACTTTGTTAACGAACGCCAAATTTTCGAATCGCGAGCGTTCGCGAATACTTTCGTGACTCGTTGTACGACAGATACGCAGCAAGCGTAAAAGACGAGTAATTAATTTTCAACGCTGACCGTAATATCGTGCGATCGAGCCGTGAACACGCATCGCGTTCCAGTTCGGCGGGAAGATGACTCGCGTCACCGGATTAGGTTGGTCGCGACCGTTTGCCAACACAAACATCGTCGTTCTCCACGCTTCCATTTTTTGTCCCTGGTCTACGGCCTGGTCTGTCGACTAGGTGTCTCCTGCTATCGACCGGAAGCAATTGGACACGGAATTTAGGCAACGACAGCCACTTTAATCGCGTTAGGATCGCACCGCGAAACGGGCGCGTTTAGCAAGATGATCGACCACGGCCAAACACGCGACGCCTCCGTACTTCCGATTTGCGTTACTCCAAGCAACCGAATTAACGTTTATGAACCACTCACCGATCGGCGCGTCGTACGATCGTTCCAATTGCTCGATGCTGCTCGCTGCTCGTTGCTCGCTGCTCGCTGCCGAACAAACGAACAAATTCAAGTGGAAGATCGGATCGATCCTTCTCCAGGCTGTTTCGAGTAGTATTCGGTTTTTGAGACTGAAACTTACAAACAAAAAAAAATAGCGCGAATCGATCGGTTAAAAGAGAGGAAACAGAACGAGGAAAAAGAGAGAGAGAGAGAATCGATACACTTTGATATAAAACTTAAAGACTGTGGAATTTGTTTGTTGTATGGTAACATGTTCTATAGTTGATAGGAATTCCAAAGGAAGATAAGAGAAAATACATTACCGATTACATACTCTGATAGATAATTGTTTATTTTCGACCGAAGTAACTATACATACGTACTGTTTATACGATGATTTAATAAGAGAAGAAGACGCGAGTCGCTGAACATATCCAAAATGGTTCATTGCGTGATAGGGATAAGAAACGCAGAGAAAGATAAGAAAAGCCAATGACAGGTAAAAGACAACGGAAGACATACGGAGAGGATATCGTAACGCTCGTTTTCGTACGATCGACGAATCGTTCGAAGGAAGGTTTACGATTTTTTATGTAGATTATATTCCCAGTCGGATTATACGTACATATATTTAGTCTAAAATTAATAAATAACGGATAACTTTGAACGATGTACAAGCTACGAAAAGAGCCTTCTTCGCTGTAATGATATTTTTTCCAACGTTATACGGAACGTGCAACGATGCAACTATTTATTTATATTTCCTTGAAACACCGTCATCTTGACGATACATACTTGTTGTTGACGATATTCCTGATGCCGATTCTTTAAAATCGTATTCCCTTTTACGCCTTTAGGCTTTTACCGATAGGGACGACAGCTACGAAGAACGTAATGGTACTAATACCTAACTCTTCGAATACACGTGTAGTACGCATTACAGCCGGATACGACAAAAATCGCACAACTTTTCAAGATGGCCCGATTACAAACTCGAATAATTTAATTCTTATCGTAATATATTAGCGGCACTCGACTATCCGATTCCGAATTTTATCTCTCGAACGATATTGTACGCTTTCTACGTACGCATTCCGATAACGCAATAAACCATAAGCACATGACCGTTTGTCGATCGTGCGAATGAAAACGATTTCGTACTTTAACCTTATTTCGAGCAAAGGCAGTGAAATCAAGATAAAGAAATTCCCCGCTTCGATGTATGCGCTAATCCCGGATAATCGAGACTGAAATTCTTTCATAGATTATCTAGAAAATCCATTCTATCGAAGCGAATAAGAGTAGAAAAGATGAAAAATGAGTGCTAATTATATCTCCATAAGGAATCATTCTTTCATTCGTTCATTCGTTCATTCGTTCATTCGTTGGTCGTTAATTATTTAAAAAATTTCAAACAAAACGGAGAAACAGAGTCGTCTGTTGGATAAATTTTATTTAAATTTGTTCGAGTATTACTCCGTTTCCTGTCAGTCGTGGAATGATAAAACAAAGTCAATGGTAAGATAAAATTCTTGTTAAAATAAAACGGAAATAACAGTTGCCGATACCGATATAAGATAATAATGATGAACAAATTTCTTTTTTGAACAGAATCGAACGGATGGGAAAGGAAAAATTACAATAACTCCGTTTAACAAAGAATAACGTATAACAAAGAGACGAATAAAAAATTGAAATGAAATTGACGAACGAACGAGTAAAGGATCGGACCAATGGAATGGTACGGATCGATCAGTTTCGTTTTAGATGCTTTAATTTCGATGCTAACCAGGATACGCGTATCGTTATATTTTCGTAATATATGCGTCGATTTTGCTCGATTTAACACTTTTACGGCCACGGTTTCTCCTGTGACGCCACGGTGGTCGTT
Organism: Bombus affinis; assembly: GCF_024516045.1. Lineage (NCBI taxonomy): Eukaryota > Metazoa > Arthropoda > Insecta > Hymenoptera > Apidae > Bombus > Bombus affinis. The sequence continues at coordinate 16,746,333 of NC_066351.1, forward strand.
GGTGCACCTAACGGTGCACCGTGTTAAAACACAGCGTGCGGCGTTCCTGAGCGAAACGTGTGATTTCAGCGTGGCCGTCAAAGTGTCGATCGGACGATCGGTTAGTACCGAAGCACACGACGACGTGACGAGCGAATCAGGCATCGTGACTAATCCACACGCGACAGCACGCGTAACATTCCGCTGCTCAATAATTATCCCCCGTAATCGACGCAATTAATCGGAACGACGTGGGAAATACTCGCCTCTGGAGAGACCTAGGTTATCGTTGGCTCGTTACGATACCGATAGAAATCGAGTCGCTGATCATCGATACGATCGAAACGGACTAGAGCGAAACGCGGTTCGAGCTTTCTTCCCAAGTTCGGTCGAGTTCGAAACGATCGTGCCGTTTATCGCTGGAGAGACAAAGGGTCGAGAGTCGAGTCGGCTCATTACCGATTTCGCATTTACGTTTCCGCATGCTGATTCTCATCGTCGAATCGTTTCTTCTTAGAGATTCGATTTTACAAACCGTTACAATTCCACGAGTTTGCCAACTTGCTTCTCTTTTCCATCGACGAAGAACAAACGACGGGACGAATAGCAACGATATTACGAACGCGTCCGTCGAATGATTCTCGTTCGAATCAACGATCGACGCGAAATATCTCAATCGGTATCGTCGTTGGCCAGTATGTTATCGATAACGGTGTACATTCGAATTTCTATTCTATGCGTTTCGTTTATCAATTAAATAAGTGGAAATTAAAATGTTATACGTTAAATTGGTTGGAACCGACTATTACATCGAGTACCTGGGTATCTGGCCTTTAGGTAGCTGTGTTCCTCGATCAGAACCGAGCGACATGTAAACAAATATAAAAGTAACGACACAACCGTATCGTCGACGATGAATTTGAACTTTTGTTCGACGCAAAGTTTTAGTATGCGAACGAGCAGTGGCACGGAGTAGATCGAACCGTTGTCGAAACGACGCGTTTCGCAATATACGTACATACCGTGAGTGTGAAACGATACTCGTGTGGTATTTGTGCCGAAGTCCTTGAAAAGGCGTGTGTCCACTACGGCCAGGAAACTGTGAAATTTCAATCGATTTATACAGTTCGTGTCGATTTGGAATTGCCGGCTCATTCGCGTTACAATCGTGCTTTTAATCGTCTTAAGATAGAACGCTTAATTACACAGTTTTCTCTCAGTTATTACGTTTCGAGCGTCATTTTCGTCGACGAAGAAAACATTTACAACCGTTACAAAATTTCTATACGACCGACCGGCGAAAACCTTATGGCGAAACATTTTAACGAAAAGCAACGACTAACTTACCTCTGAAAGCTGGTACAGCAAACAATTTTCATATTACCAATACCACTGTAACGGCACTAGCGAACTCACGCTGCTCTACCAACGTGCAAACGACTTGTTCTCTCGAAACACGAATTTTCGAATAAATGGATAAGACGTATATATCGAAGATAAGTTGACGATAAACTCGACGAAACGATTCTTTCATCCAGCGGAATTTTGAATCGTTCGAAAAGTTCGTTGCGTATATAAAAAATTCTACCGTGTATTTAACGCGATTAAGAAAAATTATGCTGTCCAAAGGTGAAATGCCGGATCTGTATAGAGATCGGATCGAGTTTCGAAATAATTTTCACTTTCAACTAATCTATTAATTTTATCTCAAGATTAACTTAATTTTATATCAAGCCCTGATAGATTACTTTCAAATGATTTTTTATTTTAATTACCAATTAGATTAAACGCGTTTGATCGGCGAACAGAAGTTGCCGATGGATTATCTTGGAACGTTATAACGATAGTTGCCGAAAAATTGTCAAAAATTGTCTCTATCTCGATTATCTTTCTATAACACGTGTACGAAGTGTGGACCGTAAATGAATCGCCCTGAGCAAGCCTCTATTATTTCTAACGCGATTTATTTAAATAAAAAATGAAATAAGGAATTATCTTGTTCGATAGTTAGATAACGAAATATACTTTACAGCACGTCAAACTGCATCGTTATCGAAAAACGAACGTATTTCGTGGATAAATGAATTAACGAAACGAAAGCGACACGCTTAAATGAAAAATAATTTTATAAATCGATTGTAAATCGAACGAATAAAAAAAGAACAAATTTCATTAATATATATATATATATATATATATCTATATATATATATAATATAGCTTTAGATTCAAATTACGGGAACATGGCATTTGCGATAGTATTTTTCTTTTTCTTCTTTTTCTTTTTTTTTCTTTTTTTTCTTACACAGAAAAATCTTTCCTTTTGGATGTATACTATCGGACAAGCGATAACGTATCGGGACGCTTTACGCTTGAGAAAGTATTCCATTGTCTAGTTATAAACTATCTAATAACATCGGATTGCGTTATAATTGATATCTAATAAAAAAAAAAAAAAAAAAAAAAAAAAAAAAAAAAAAAAAAAAAAAAAAAAAAGAAACCAGAACGAGAAATTACAATTGGAAGGTTTGTCGTTGCAAGGGGGAAAAAAAGAAAGAATATGTATTAGAAACAGTGGTGTACGAGATATTTTAAATAGGACTCGTCTGGATAACCATGTTCCGTTTGAAATATTCCTAGCCGTTCAAAGTGTTAAACGCGCGACACCTTTAAACCTTCGAAGAGGAAAACGGATATTATATAGCGCAACTAAAATGAAAATATTCGTATATTTAAATAAATAATTTGTATCGTATCGTAACGACGTTTAACGAGTAAACGAGAATGATATTTGTAAAAGAAAAGAGTACGTATCGCTGTGTTAGAGCGTTACCGAGAGAGACAGTAGCGAGTTGCGTTAACGCGACATCAGTGCTTAGTGGTTAAAAGGGACGTTTAAGATGTTCGCCCTTGTACAAGGAAGAGCGTAAAACGCCAAACTATGGCAAAGCCGAATGACTCTGACAATGAACAATTTTATGAAGCTTCCAACGGAGCAGCTCCAGAAGCTCGGTAAATTTATAATCACCGGTCTGCTCTCGTATTCCGAGGCCGTTCGTTCCTCCGTTCCTCCGTTCCTTCGCGATTCTCGCGGATCTTGCTAAACGAACGAGTGGCGCGACGCGGCATGGCGTGGCGTAGCGTAGCGTGGAGTAAAGTGGTGTGGCGCGGAGCGGAGCGGAGTGAAGTGGAGTGGCGTGGCGTCGCGTGGCGTCGCGTGGCGTCGTGTCGCGTCGCGTCGCGTCGCGTCGCGTCGAGACATCGGTTGCGATCAGGGGCACGATAGGTCGGCTGGGTTAGGCTCGAATAGACTGTCAATGAGGTGTCCAGCTGTGCCCATCCTGTGCAACGCGGTAACAATTATTCCGTCAGCCGTAACGTTGTCCCTCCTTAGCCGTGTTCCAGCACTTTTTACCAGCCCCACCATTCGTATAAACATAGCGTAGCGGTGCACACTTTGCGGCGTTTAGTCGCTAGTTAACCGTGCTCGTTTCACAGTACATATTCGTTTCCACGCTTCGCGTTTCGTACGACGATCGACGTAGATTTTCAACCAAGCTGCCACGATTCTAACATCAACGAGGCCGATTAGAGTATCCTGTGATATTCGACGATTATCGGTAATGGTCGATTCCATTCTTTGCGGACGAGATTAATCGAAACGCGTGTTCGAAGAGTGTTCAAAGTTTCGTGGAAACGGAAGAATTTGTGCGGTGACACGAGATGAACAAGGCGAGTCCACTTAGTTCGAGTTTCACCTTTTATCGCGTGTATTTGATATATCGTGTGTTCTGTCGTGTCGACGATCTTTGGTAACAAGCGAGAGAATTATCGGTGAAGTTGAAAGATAATAGTTGGAAAGCGTAGCTGTTGGACACGGTGGAGCAAGAGGCAGAGCGATCGACGAGGAAAGAACAGAGGAAATAGGGAAGCGAGTTAGAGCCGGCATCGCGAACCTCGAATCTCGGTCTAACGAGGTGAACGAAGGAAGCTCTCTCGCGTTGTTGAACGTCGTCGGTGGAGAGGATCGTGACGGTAAAAGCGGGTCAAGGTGTCGAAGACGACAAGCGGTCGTCGAGATATCGGCGCGAGGTGTTGGCGAGTATCCCTGGAAAAACAAAGCGTCACGCGACTCTGTTAACGATCTGCTGGCTCCCCTATCAGGCGCGTGATCGTTAATCAACGATCGGGGATCATCGTGTTTGGACTTTCTCGGAGTCATCGTCACGCGACTCCGTGAACACTGTCAACGGTCGACAGGGGAACGTCGAGCTGTGATCGCAGACCGCTGTCGTCTCCATCGGCAGTCGATCGAGGAAAGCCGCTTCTTCTACACGATCCTCCGACGATCGTCCGTCGGTTTTTTCCTCGAGTTGACAAACTTTGTTCTATTCTCGATCGCGAATCGAACCAACGCAATTCTAACGTTCGCCTAACGTTCGCTATAACACGGTGCGTTTCGTTCGTTTCTCCTTGCTTGTGATCCAAGCTGTGATCCAAGTCGCTCGGCGACTCAAGCCGGTCGAACAATTTCGGTCGCGTTCGGCCAAATAGCAAGGATTTGTTCTTAAACGAAAGCTTTCTCGACGAATCTTACTCGAACTCTACGTTGGGTACATGGATTCGCGTTGCTCCTGTCGAATTCAAGACTTCGTGTATCAAGAATATCCCTGTGTTCCAACGAGAAACGTGAAAGTCAGTTGGATTCCTACGGCCAAACTAGACATTTTCGCCTCTGTCCTACGAAACATAGAGAAGCTCGCATAGCCGCTGTCTATCCTATCGAGAAACAAGGAGAAAGCTTGCCAACGGCGAGTCGATCTTTCGGCCGATGACAACCGATGACAGCCGATACAACCAACTGTCGTTCGATTCGTCTGCATACGATTTAAATCTCCGTTGATAGAGATTGTTCGAAATCGATCGAGCGAAACATCGTGAATCGATAACGACACGACTCCACGTATCGGATAGCTTTTACCGATTTCACCGAATACGTATACACGCAGACGCGCGCGCGCGCGCGCGCTCCAATATACATACATATATATATATATATATATATAGAAATTGGTTTCTTAAAGGGCACGTTCTCGTTAGTTCTCGAGGGCACCGAGATACGATATGGAAACCGACACGAGTAACAGAACGAACAGGTCGACCGAGGAGTTGGCCAAGCGACGCGTCTCCATTAGCGATCAGATCCTCGGCATGGATAATCCCAACTTTGATCATCATCGGCGCATAAGCGCCAGCTCCGAGTATAATTCCGATCAGGGTCGCGGCAAATCGATACTGCAGCATGGCAGTAGTAACTATGGTAGCGCGGAGAATATTCCGCAGCACAAGTTCGATCTCGAGAACGGCAGGATCAATGGAAACAGGAAAAAGTCGGCGCATAGCTTGACCAGCTCCATTAGGGACAAGCTCGAGTACTCGGAGGAGTTGGAACGGTAAGAATCTTCAGAATCATTCTATCGGAATCAAATCTGCGTCGATTCGCCGTCGTTAGCCGCTCTAAAGCGTTAAACTTCGACTTCCGAAACGAGCAACGATGGAAGAATTCCTTGTCCTTCATTCCCTCCACTTTTCCTTCGATATTTTTGCTAATAATTTTGGAAAAGTTCATTTTGACACGGCTTCGAAACGCCGACAATGTCGTAGTTTGGTCTGTTTGGGCAAACGCGTGCCATTTCAATGTCGATCTTCGATCGGTTGCTGGCAGAGACGATTTCAGTCGGATTTCTAGCTGTTTTTAACGCGTTTTCACCGCCAATTTCACCGCAACGGTGTTCCCGTTCGATTAGACCAGGTTGAATCGTCGGACAGTTTGAACCGAAGCGTTATAGATCGCTCGACCAAATAAATTTTTGTTCGTGCGAAAGAATCGCGTAGACCGGATTCCCTTATCTTGCGAAATGTATCGAAATTAGTTAAATACACGTAGATATACAAACAATGAAATTAATGCGAAACGCAGGAAACTCGTTTGCGTCGAGTTTCGTAGCAGGCTTATTAATAAACGTCGATCGATCGTATTTGGTAAAATCGGTATTTTATTATTACATGAAACGCGATAGCATAACGAATCTCGCAAGTATCTCCGAACCTTGATAGCGTATACACAAGTACGATTGATGCTAATTTTTCTAAAACATTTTAAAAACATGTTAAAAACAACAACCCGATGCGATATATATATAGCGATAGCGTACATATAGAGTAGGCGGGAATCTAGAAAGAATAGATGGCGTTCAGCTTTTAAAAGCAAAGTTCGCGGTAGCGTAATATTTTAATCCGTGCTTTCCAAGGCTCGAGTTATATAAGACTTTTAGTGACATTTTATTAAAATAGGCACTGTCCGATATTGCACGTTGATAACAAGACAGCGTCGTATAGTGCTATCTTTCTCAATAAGATTAGAAGAAATATTTATGATAAATACAAGTATTTCTTTTATTTTTCATATCGCGAAATCGGTTCAAGAGACCGATAAAAGGAGGACGTATGCGCATAAATCTATCTATTTATCTATGAGAAAAATATGTTTAAACGAGAGACGTTTTCCCGAAGAAAACAAACTTGGAATCTTTTTTTTTTTCTTTTTTTTATTATTACTAAACTTTTCTTGCCGAATATCGGACAAAACGTTTTATAATCTTAATACAACGATAATTTCAACGAACGTAATACCTGAACACTGTTACGCGCGCGTAATGGTAAATGGAGGATAAAAAATATCGTCCCTTTCATGGCACCTCGTGCCTCGCATCCAAGCTTTAAACGCTCTTCGCGCGACTGTTTAAGCTGTCGATTCCTTAACCGCCGTACTTAACACCGTACTCGTTTCTTAACGTTGTAACGTATTGTATTAAAGTCGATGACGTAATTTCGTAGTTACAGCAAAAAATGTACATAATTTTTCACTACCGATACTAAATCACACGATATCGCGTAATATTATATATCAGACGATATCAACAATAAGAGATACGTATTAACGTAGTAAAAACTCATACCGTAGAGTTATAAGTAAGCGAAAGAAAATAAAAACAGAGTTAGAAACTTGGAAATGCCGATACATCTATCGGCATTCAGTCTATCGGTTTAACGCGCGTACCTGTACATCGTTCGCGCCATCGTCGCGATTCTACTGGTCAATCTTTTTCCCCGAGCGAGATCCGCGTACTATCGATACGGAGACAACGAACGAAAACTATTCGTAGCAGGCAATCCTAATCGGGGGGAATTGTAACGGATCGAGGAAGCGTAGTTCGTGATGTAACGGTCGGTTACAAAGCGTGTCATTTCCAATCGCCTTGATAAGATCATAAAGATCATAAAGTCTAATGAGATTGAACGAAGCTCTACGCCAAGTTTCCTATATCGTCTGTTCGCCTGCACTCTACAAGCTATACGCTTCTGTTAACGCTTTCTGAATTCTCGACGAGCTCTTTGCTCCATTTATTTTAGGAGAGTCAGAGTCGGACAGAGTCAAAGTTAATACGAAGAATCGATTGGATCGGCGAAAAGCCGGATTCATCGCGTATAACTTCACGAGCGACCGTATCTTGCAACAGAAAGAGTTAACAGTAAGAGTTCTTGAAATCAACTGCGAAGCAAATTTGTTCGTTTACTTCGGAAATCGATCGTTCGGTGATAAAACTTCAAACTGCACGTACAAATATTTAAGGCCTCGTAACGAAATTCCAATCTCGAGCGGATTAAAATCCTAAAAATGAATGCTGTTTCGATCAAACAAGCGCGGATAATTCTTTAAAGAGGCCTGACTTACAGATGGTGGTATTTTAAGATACCGAATCTCACAGTAAAATATCGACATGGACGTTGACGATCGACGGTTGACGGTTGAGATACATTTCTCTCTCAAACTTCTCCTACATTGGCCTTATTTCGCTTTCTTCTTCCGTCTCTTTCGATGGCGCGTTTTACTTCCAACTTATAAATCGGCACGAAATACCGAGATCCGTTTGTCCCCTGCTTTGTTTCGATTTTCGCTCTTGTCGCGAAAATGCAATTACCAGATTTTTTCGATAAATACGTAAATATATCGTTCTATAGGCGTACACAGCTCGATATCTGCAATTTTTCGGCGCTCAGCGGCGCTGCTTTAAATAAAACTTACGTTCGAATAAAATTATTGTAAAAGCTGACGTTATTTTAATTGATACAGAGGGCAGATAGATGATCGAGGTAAGGGACACGGTTCGTAGAAACGGCGACGATGAACCGCTTAACGCGAGGGATCGTGACTGTGGTATCGTGTATGACAGCTGTACGCATCATCGGATATAAAGGATAAAGGATAAGGGAGTAAGAAAGTCGAGCAAGTTATTAATTTTTTATAGTATACGAATATAATATACGGAATATAAAGTACGTTGCAAGGATATATATAAGAACAGATTTGGCGTCGGTGTATCGATATTAGTTGCGGTTTCGTCGATACCGGGATTAGTATAACGTCTTAATCGGTCAGTAACAACAACGATGTAGGTTTGAACGCGTAGACCGTAACAACGACACGGATGCTGCATGATATCCAAACGTTCTTAAAAATATGTCAGCATCCGATCATAGATTACCAAGTTTTGTCAAACATACTTAGGAATTGCAACGCGTTTCGCAAGCAGAATTCACTCGAAGAATCTATCTGTTGCATCGATAGCAAATCTATCTATATTCTGATAAAAATATGCTTCGATTAGATAAATATATATATATTAATTTCGAATTTGAAGCTACTCGATAAAACTGCGAGTAAAGCTTTTACTTAAAACGAAAACGCTTATCAGATGGTCGTTTCCTTTCTATCGTGATATTCGCCTGCGCTATCTTAAAACAAACGAATAAGAAGGCAAAGAGGAAGAGAACGAAGAGAAAATACGAATTTCTCGTAATTCTCGGTCATAAGCAAACATAACGAAAAGCATAGAAAAAGCAATTCTATTGTAACTTTGTTCGGGCTCGATGCTTCTTTCAGATCATGGTTGTACCTGTTTTGCGCGCGATGTCACGGTCGCGACGATACGCCATCGTGGGAGCCGACGGGTTGGAGGAAAGCCTGTCCACAACCGTTTTGTCCAAGCTACCGAAAATTCGCTCGGCTATTGTGCCTGTTCCTGTTAGGGCTGCTGCTCTGGGGCATCGTGTATACGATGCTGAAAGATGACGCCGCCCCCGGTGGTCAGCTTTTCGGCCTCGCCACCCTTTGCCTAGCGGCGCATTTTGGCGGATGGTTATTCTCCTTGACCACGCTTCCTGCTCTAATCGGCATGTTGATCACCGGCATTATACTGCAGAATGTCGGCCTTGTCTCCATCGAAGGCAACTACGTCACCGTTGTCTCCAATTTGCGGTGAGTCTTTCTTTGCTTTCTACTTTTATCCGCTTTCTTAGTTTCGAACTAGACCGTACGGATGATTACGTATTTACGGAAATTTCAACGTACGAAAACGTACAATTCGTAAAAGTACGAATTTGCGTAAACACGATTACGATCGTCGCCTCTTGAACCAACTATGCGACGCTAGCACCCCCGATGTAATCTCGACTCTCCTCGTTATTTTCGCTATTAGTCATCGTCGCTTTTCGTATTTCTATTAAAATAACGGATATATCTTAAGTATCTTAATCGCGTATCTCCGGTTCTTTCGAGAACTTTCTAAATTTAGGCGACAGAAAGACAAATTATATAAACGTGTAATTCAATAAGATACATCGCCCTTGAAATTATTTCAAATCATTAATTATTATCATTTATGCATTTTCTGATAAAACGCGTTAATTATCTCGGGCTTTCGTGGTCGTATATAAAATAATCTCGATTGTTCGCGTCCATCGCATTTACGATTCACGAAGAACGAAAGTTCTTAAACTGTAATTCTCTTGGGTCAGGCTGTTTGCAACCTACCTTACAACCTACCTACGTACATATACGTCAGATACGTGTATACAAATGCCGATTATAAGACCGAGAAAAGATTGAGAGAGAACGTCTTCGTTTTCTACCTTATTTATCACTGTCTACTACTCTATCATTTTACGCTAATTGTAGAAAGATAGAGAACGGATGGAGTATGTTCATTGTAAAAGAAAAAAGAAAGAAAGAACCAGCGAAATATGGAACATTTAGACAACAAACATTCTATTTATCCACAATTAACGTACGCGAGCGAATTTTTTATCAAATGAAAATAGAAGCTGAGAAATAAGTAAAATTTGTCTATCCGGAGATATTGGTGAAATATCCAATAGAAAAGGTTTAACGCGATCTGTGACGCCGCGCTGTGATAACGCAGGGACAATGGATGATAAGAGAATCGATGCGTGCCATGAAACGTTGCAATTTACAAGTGTGAGCCACCGAGACGGAATGTTTGTACTTGGTTGAACGACATCGTTGACCCATCCGAGCTAAGGGGTTAATTATTACGCTGTTGCGCGTGACTACAGTTAGACTTAACTGAGCACGTGATTAAAATCATGTGCTGTTACGCACACATTACTTCTTTGGCTGAATTTGTAAATGGAACTTCATCATTTCGTAATTGAAATTTATTCCACCGCATCATGTGACAATATTTGTTCCTTCTGCTCGTGTGTGCCTCTCCGGAATCGATTATTAGCACGACTGCCGTGGCGGAAATATATTATCGTATCGGGCCGACGAATGTGCTTATGTCTGTATAAACATACGCGACCGGTAGCTTTCAATCATTTTACCCTGGAAGATAAAGAAACCAAGAGATTTAAAAAATATATCGAAAGGAGCGTAAACAAGATTAGAACGTTAAACGTATCGCAATTCGAAATTTTTATTTTCTACGTTAAGGAGTTGAAAAGTTTCGACTCTTTGAAAAGTACGGGACAAAATTACATATTTGCTTTATTTATTTTCTAAATTCGTTTTCTTTTCGAATCTCGTGGCTTTCGATTCGCCAGTCGCGTCCGAATCGACATTAGAGTAAAGCAATCTGCCGACTTGGATCCAAAGCCTACACAGTAAGCAACTCTATTAACGATAGGTTACATCGTATCTCAAAGCGGGAAATGTCGTATTTGTCGACAGCGATTCAACGATGAAACTGTCATAAGGAACGATCGATCGTATTACATCGTACGATATTTTATATATCCATACAGCTATTGGGTTGGCAACTAAGTGATCGCGGATTTTGTCGATACCACCTAATAGCAAAAAAATACCAATAGACGTGGAATTGTATCTTTAGATCGATTAAAAATATTGTATCGTCGTACGCTGTTATACGGTAAGCTACTTTAACTTTTGTGGCAAAACCACCGTCGATACGTGTTTCGTGTCAAACGATGAGAAGCGTCTCTCTTCTTTTCTTTTCCTGCCAACAGATAAGTATCTTCGATTCGTCGATAACCAATGTTAAGCGTCCATTTGGCGCGATTTTGAGTAATAAAACAAAAAAAAAAGAAACTTCCACCTTCTCGATAATCACCGTTCGCGAATAAATATTTCTAATTTAAATTCTGAAGGAACATTTCTAGAAACAAAATACTTCGTTAATCTGTGCCGATTAATTTCTCATCACGAGGTATCGTTCGACGCAAAATTCAGTTCCAAAATCGCGGAGAGCGGGCGAAAACTGCTTTCAATTTTGGGCCACTCTTTATCCGATTCACGGTATTTCAAACATCGTGACACTTGACGCGATAACATCTGACAATATTGTCTGAAACTTCCGAGTTTCTCTTCCTCCGTTGATTTTTATTGCTATTTAGACTGGGGACGAGAGGGAACGAGAGGAAACGAGAGGAGTTTGTTCCGATCGAGTTAACGAGTGCGTTTTATAAAGGACAATATGGAATTACGTAGAAAGGCCGTCGAATCGTACGATCGTACGATCGAACGGATTGATAGACGAGAGACGAGACACGAGACACGAGACACGAGGGACGAGGGACGAGCGAAAAACACGAAGGAAACTGGATGAAATTCTGGCCAGCGCACAACATTTCGCGATAAGATGTAACAGAGAGATTTTCAGTTCGTCGGCTATTTCGTGCGAGAGTGATGATGGATCGATCATCCGAGAACGATATCCAAGTTTTAAATCACAGTTTTCCTGCAAAGAAAAATTGTTACGTTTTATTTTCTTTTTCGTTTTACTCCTTCCTTTTTCCTTGGAAATTTTACAAAATAAGCGTGAAAATATCTGCTAAACTAATTCGAACTAAACTTTCGACTTTAAACTTTTTTTTTTTTTTTATTATACAGCAGATAGTTTGCCAGTAATTCGCATTTATGCATCGAAATCGAGCGCTCTGCGTAAATAAAAAACAATTTCGCGTCTCCTTATACTCTCGCTATCGTAATTAATAAATTAGCCACTAAAGTGCTTTAACAATTGTAAACTATCAATTTGCTCATGACGTAGAGCAAGCAAAAGATGACACTTGTAGGTGAAAAGTTGCAAGTGGATAGTTAGGATCGCGTAATTTCCTTTCGTAGTGATGTTTGTATGAAAGTTTAGAGCGCGTAACAAAATTTAACAGACAGACAGTAAAAAGATAGACAGGTAACTCTAACTCGAAAGATTTTGCGACGATATATCCTGTCCTCGATAAATCGAAGCAACTACCGTACTCCGCTTTAACTTTGTTCCATGAACGATCAGATTACGATATTTTCTTCGACGATTGCGCGACCGATCGTTATTTTCACTGGCGCGTGTGTCGCATAGAGAGCAGAAAGACAGGAGACTCGACGAAGCAACCATCGACTCATCGCGATCATAAGGTGGCCCCTTTTTAACGTCGAGGCCAACCAATGGCGATTGGTTGCGGTCATACGCGACAATGTCACGCGCGGCATAGTAATCACGGTCTTCGAAGGAGTTCACGGAGGATTCAAGGTGTATTCCCAATTGAAATCGCTTTTAATCCCCAGCTGTTTATCGGACAAATACGTTTTTGTCGCAATTCGCCAGAATCCTCGATACTCTCCTAAGTCCTAAAATCTGCTTTACTTTAGATTCGTGGCTCTCGGAACGTTTGTCGTTGACAAGAAATTTGCATTCAGCCGTTTTCTTCGCTTTTAAACTGACTACAGAGAGAGAGAGAGAGAGAGAGAGAGAGCCAGTTTTTTACATCAAGAAAACAGTTGCTTTACGTGATAAAAAACAGATTACATTACTCGATCTATAGTTTCATTATGAATTTAACGGTATGGTTTAAATTATTTTATCTTCGTCTCTCTACTTTTTATCGTTGCTTTACCAACGATATGTAAAGCGCATGCTATTATACGGAATGACATAGAGTAACCAGGGATCAGGGGAGCGGATACTCGCACAGGCCGATAAATGTCTAGAAACGAAGATAACGTCTTACGAACATACACCGTTCTACGTATACTTTAGTTTTCGAATCATGGATGTTTAAAGAAAATTACGCTCAACGCAAGCTGTTGCACGCCTTAATAACATCGAGTTTCGTACCGTTCGCTCGAAGGCTATCGTTCGAATCCACTTTACATCCTTTATCGCCGATCGTGCACGTTCGTGTTCGCTAGCGTCGAATCTACGAATAGAATCACTAGATAAAACAGTTTGTCAAATCGCCTAAAGTACTTACTGGCCTCGGTCCTATGTAACGAGCATATCATAGGCAGGTATACGCGAGTATACGCGAGTACACGCGTGTATACGCGTATATACAAAGTTCCGCACCATTTATGAAAGCGAATGTCATAGTCTTTTTGTCTACAATTTGTACGAGCTAAACTGCCGGACATGCTTCTTTAAGTCTGACAATTACCGTGTCCTACATCGCCTAAGTCGCAAGTATATTTGTTTGCACAGGGAAAATTTTGCCTAATAAACGAAATCAATTTATATATTTTTCATTTTTCTCTTACTTTGGCTTGGCAAAAATATCCTTGAAATTCTTGTCCTTGTTGCTTCTACTAAAAGTATCGAGCAGCGAAACCAAAAGGAAAATACCGTGCTAAAGATCTGTCGGATTTGCAAATATCTGCATCTATGCAAAAATTTCTTCGACCATCTCCTATGCTCGTTCGTTTACGCTACCGCGCGCAGCAATGTTTCGCTATCGATCGAACGTGTCGCGAAATTATCCTCGAAAGAGATCAAACTCCAAGAACGTCCATATCCTTGAACTCGAGCGATTATTACACGGTTTACGGTGTAATACAAATGGTTCGACAAATACCTCGATTGTCCACTATGGCGAAAAATTTTCCAGCGAACGTGCAACCCGACGATAATTCGCGTATCCCCCGGATTCCGGTTTCACAACGATACATCACTGACCAAAATGTCGGCTAGTTCGGTCCGACGATATAATAACAGCGCGTGGAAGCGTGGCGTCATTAAAGGCTCGTCTAATAACGTAGGATATCTTGTCTGACACGCACACGCGCGTTCCACGATACGTATTACGTGAACCGAATGTTACGAAATTCGCACGAAACGAGTAGCACGCTACGTCGTTGCCTGTTTCGTCGACGAAAGAAATATATGTACAGCGATATCCCGAATCAACACTAAGAAGACACGTTCGTTGTTGTTGTTCGAATTTTCATCGTTTACTTTACTTTAATCACTTTTTAACGTTTTTCTCACGAGCGAAAGGTCTGTGAGACGAATAAAGGAGAAGAAACTTTCGCTATTTTTCGTACGCGATAGGATAGCCTGAATCGGCGTTTAGTCGGTGCTTGTCATTCGCTATTCGTCTCGCGTAATAACAAAATCATGAACGTTTTGCATCGTCGCATTGAACACACATTTTAACTAATTGCAAGATACGTAACGCTTTGTCCACACCGACTAGAACTATTCGCGAGCTGCTCACGAGCAGAAACAGCGGATCAGCGTCGTGTCCACACCGCGGTTCTCCAACAACTCGCAAACAGCTTCTAAACGGTTATAAACTTATTGCTCGTACACATGGCCAACCCTTTGATACACCGCCTCTCGAACGAATAGCTACTATTCGTTATTCGCTAAAGTACCCACGCTGATCGCGATGCAACGTAACCAGACTACGAACAACTTATTTCGACAAATACCTCGATAAAATTGTTCGTCGAATTTGCCGATATCGTATAACAGGTTTATCGTATCAACCAAGTTTTCTAAAACGTAGTACGTCACAAAACACGATCGCTATGTCTTTCTTCGCGTCATTTTATATTCGTAATCATAAATCATAAATCAATCACAAATCATAAATCATCGTTTACGCACTTCCGGATATTGAATTATATCTGTACGCGTTGTATGTACGTGCGTACAGCTATACTCTGTCTAATCCCACACAGATGCCGCGACATAATCGAGATATCGTAGAACATGCGATTGACAAATTCAGTGGCGGAAAGTCATTGGGCGATCTTTACAATCGATTAAATACATTTGTTAATATGATATATTATCGTGCACCACGGCAAACACGAGAATGAGAAAAAAGAACGCGGAAACGAGAGAAAATAAAGAAGTAATGGACGTAGCGACGATATATAATCAAGGAGGAAAGAAGAAAAAATATGCGATGTTACGGGTCGTAAGTGACGCCGGTTGTAACTTAGCAATCGGCTGCGCGTCGACCTTAATAGACGAGTTTGTGCGCTAATCGGTCTTCCGTAGAAAAACCGATATCTTCGACGGATGCTCGATTGTAACACTATCGGACGTTTGACGAAAAAGATCAAGAAAAGCTAAACCGCGATTGGGTTTGATCGACAAATTCTCATCGCAAATGCGTCATTTGGCGATAAAACAATTTCAAGCAACGAAATATACATTTTTAGAGACGAAAGAGCGCAAATAACGAACGTTTTCAAGTACGTATACGACGAGGCTGTTCTAGGTTTTACGATTCGTAAAATATTAACGGTGGAAAACGGGGGCGGCGAGGATTTATACGTTTGACGCATGGCTGATATTCGTATATCGCTTCCCATTGCTGTATCACCGTGTGGCAGAGCTTGGATATGGAAACGCGTTGCATTACGCGTTTCTGTGTACGTACATACCGCAACCTAGCTGCGTATATCCGATTGCATCGCGATGATATTCGCATCGATATTCGAGCCGTGATTCTCAAGCCCCTTTGCCCAAACTTACCACCATTTCAGAACGCAACAAGAATCCGCGAGTACTGATAATAGCGGTGGGTGTGGTTCGCGAGAGTGGAAAAATCGAAATGGCCCCTGTTGTCCAGTAATATCGCTGCAACAGGATCAACGATGGAAATTCGAACGATCCAGGGTATTCGTAAAAAGAATAATTTTTAAGCGTTTAAAGATTCGATACTTTTAAGTTTCAGCGTGTAGCATACGCGTATAGCGGATGTAACGATGTAACAGAGCGTGTTAAGCGGTAAACGATTTTCTCCTTTTCTTCTTCTCTTCCTTTCTTCTTCGAAAGAAACGCGTCCGCCGCACCTGAGTTTCGTCTAGCTTGTTTCAACCTTCTCGTCCGATTCGTTCGTTCGTTTGATTCTGAAGAATACGAAAAGACAATGGTTATATATACATTTTTCTTAAGCGATTTGAAATATTTTCCAACGACATTTGTTCGATTTAATATTGCCGAGTAGATATATTTCAAGCGAATGTACGATAGCCGAAGAATAGAAACTAATCGCTTCCGATCTCGATAAATTTCAGCCGGAAGGTAGCAAAAACGTAACTGAATGAAAGATAGGAAATGTAACGGCTCGATGAGCGAATATAAATTTCAAGTAAAGTAGATCTAAAAGATCCTGTTAAAGGATAAATAAAAAGACAAAATTTTTACGCGTTTACGATCATAGGAATGTTACGGGCTTTCGTTTCGCTAACATTAGCTACGCGTTTCCATTTTTTTCGTCACGGTAACAATGTTGGCCTTAATGGTAGCAATAATATTTTTGTCTTGCTTTCAAGAAACAGTCGTTCTCCTTTCTTGTTCCTTTCGTTATTTACAAGCTTAGAAGCTTACGACACGAGTAAGAGATACCTAATATGCGAACGATTGTTAAAAGTGAGAAATAAAATACACTGCAGATTATAAATAATCGGCAGACCTTGTTTTCACCGTTTACGGTGGACGTTTACGATAATGGTCAGGCTACACCTGTGCCACAAGCGACGATATAATATGTAGTTTTATAACGGTCGTTTGCTTTGACGCTACGTTTCCTAAAAAAAAAAAAAAAAAAAAAAGAAAAATACCAGACTTTTCAGTGTCCGGCAATTTCTTTCGATCTGCTTTCGACATTCTACGTTTTCTTGTAAACAAAGTTACAACTTTGTATCCAAACTTAATTTCTTATCGAGTTTCAAATACGTGATAAAAGTGTATAGGTTAAATAACCTCTTATCTAAAGAACGATATGACACGAAGAGAAACGACGATATCCTTCTTACTTTGAATTAAACTATCAAGAGGTTGCATAATCGCCTTCCATGTTATTCTAATCCAGCTTTATTATTTAGCGATATAATTAACGATCTAGCGGTCTTAGATTTATATCTGGTCGTAAATCCACGATTGGTCGCATTTTCAGTAGTTTAATGAAACGTCGTAACAGCAAAGTGAAACAAAGCAAACGTATAAGCCAAGCACGTGATATGATTCATACGGAAAGAAATTAATAACAGGCCAGACCGGAACACATTATCCAAGGCATAGACGAGGCAAACAGCGCAGGCCGAGACGTTTTCACGAGCTGCAATCTCAGCGAACGACACGGCGTCGCGTCCTCTTGCCAGGAGTTACGAGAAAATTCTGGCCGGTCGTCGCGCCGCACCGCGTCCTCCTGCTTTCCCTTTTTCTTTCGTTCCAATCGCGTTTCGTCTATCTTTCCTCTCTTAATCTCTACGCGAGTATCGAAGAATTCGCGAACGCGAACTAGGAAAGATATTTAACAACGGCATAAACTTGTTCGCATCGCCGTACAGAAAATTGCTGCGTCTTCGATGCGACGGCCACGTTTTATTTACAACAGGACTTTTATCTTATCTATACATTTTTTAAGACGAAGCACGAGTTTCAAACTCAACCACTTTCTCACTGTACGTCAAATTCATCGTAACAGTTTCCATCAGAGCGATAATAAACTACATATCTCTGTATGTATAATTTTCAACCTCGCACCATTCTACAATTTCGTTGATACGAAAAATAGACTCGACTAGAAAACGATATCTCTCCATATATTTTATCGACGATTTAATGCAAAGTACGTTTATTGGTTTGAACGTTTATCGAAATAGCGCAGCGCCCCACGATTCGCAATATTAATTTTCGAAATTTTCTAAAAACCGAGAGTTTCGATGTATTTTTTTCTGTATGGTACACGGAACACACCGGTTGGCTCGAAAGGGAAGCCGTGTCGCGCACACGCTCGGAAAACTGTCAGGACGCTCCAGACCCACCGGGAATTTCCGTATGGAACACCCCGGAAAGATGGGACGTGAATGTAAAATATCGCCGTCAGATTGCTTTGAGACGATAAAACGTCACTTTCTTTAAGCGATACATCTTTTCGTGAACAGGTTACGAGCAAATAATGTACTAACTCGTCCTTCGAGCGAGCCATCTTGCGTGAAATTCTTCTACTTTGAGATAGAAAATTGTACGTTTTGGATATAACATGCAGCGGATACGATTGCGAGTGCTATGTACGCGTGTGCGCATTGGTAGTTACAGTTAGTTTCTCCACGTTCTTGGACAAACCGTATCGTAGGCCGATTTTTTCCTACGCAACGTTACGGCCGAGATATTCGACGATCGAACGACCCTTTGCGCGAGATATCGCATATCTCACGACCCGCTTTCGTTCGTGTTGCTTGGAGCGCAAGACCTCTCTAGCCACCCGATTATTAATATTTTATCGCTTCGCTTAAGGAATAAGGGAATAGGAGAATACAGGAATAAGGACATTGGTAGAATATGTAATCGTGGTATACGGATTAATTAATCGTAAAATTAGAATTATATTCAAATATTTGAATCGAAAGAGAAGACAGTATAGAAGCATTTGAAAACTTGTACGAGTCTAAAAGCTCGATCGATGCTTTTTGCATTAAATATCTGAATCGCTGATAAATCGTTGCTTGAAATTAATTTCTTCTTCTTCGAAAAATTATTTTTCATATTTTTGAAATACGCGCAAATTTGAAAACCGATATTATGGTTATTCGGCAACCGTTGGCCGGAATTCGTTCTCGCGTAAGGAGTTTGCGAGATCCGTGACGCATAGAGGTTACCAGGTAGGTAGCAGAGCGGATAGAACGCGACATCCGGGAGCAGTCTATAAAATTCCTTCGGGAACGTACCCGGCAGACAGCCATCCGCTTCGTTCTATCTCGTGGACTTTTTACAGGAACGTGGTCTGCGAGGACAAGATGTCGCGGCCGACGAAGACATAGAGCCGTCAACCTACGGCTTCCGGTTTGGCTTCTCGCGATTTTATTCCTCCACCGACCAGCCACGTGTCACTGAAACATTTACACCGTGTCGTAGAGCTTGTAGCCTCGTGATTTATGATATTTCTTACCCTTCTTTTTCCTTCGATAGTTGTAAAATCGATCTTTAATTTTTTAACGCGATTGCTTCCGTTCCGTCCTTTCTTTCTCTCGCTTTTTATTCTTAAAACGGCATCTTTCGCCACTCGAATAACTTTTAACGTATCTAGAAAGATAGCCGATTAATAAAATCGATTAACAATATCGAAAGGGAACACCGATAGCAATACCGAATAAAAGGTAAATGCCTTCAAATCGATTTAGATGAACCACATCTTTTTGCAAATACGATAAATTACGGATAGGTTACACGAATTTAAATTAAAGATTACGTTCTTATTATTATTGGCACGAGTTTCCTGGAATTTATTTTAAAAAATTGTACACTATTGTTTTGTAGAATTCTCGCTTGGAATTATATCGCTTAATAGATCATGTACTGGCAATCTTTTATTTATTTATTTACGCAAAGTTCTTACATTACGAATCTAGCGTTTATCATAAAGATTAGGAAAACGATATACGCGACGATATGATAATTTTTCTAATCAGATGCGTAAACGAATTACTTCCATATAGTCTTTTGCTCCGTGTTCCGTGTTCGAACGTTTAACCGCGTGTCTTGCAAATTGGCGCAAACATCGGCCTGCATTTGACGTTTAATCGTCGGTAGACGTCTAAACATCGACAAGCGTTCAACTTCGAATCGACAACGACGCTAGGATTGATTTGCACAGACCTGTCAAATTCGACGAGTATATACAGTTGTTTAAGAAGAAAAAACCACCAATCTATCCGATTCGATAAATATCAACTTTTATTTTCGTAAATCACGGAAACTTAATTTTACGTGTAAAAGGTGATCGATACGCGGGTAATTTCTATGGAAAAATTTCTAAAAGAAAACACAAAGATTACTAAACGATCGCTACGACAAAAAAGTTTTTCTGCTTACATAGCTATCGATGCATAGAACGTAGGTACTTTATTTGGAACAATGCCAAATCGAAATTTCAGCTCGCCGCCTAATTTGTTCGTTACATTCGAATCGTACAAATCCAAAATTTCGTTCGCCCGAAACTCTATACGGAAGACAAAACTCATCATCGAGATATTCGTCTATCCTTCGCGATACACCCTTTGAAATTCTGTGCTGCCGAAACGAAACATCGACAAAGCGATCCAGTTGATTAGTCGGCGACACAGAGGCTTTCGCGTTCTCATCGAAGAATCCAACTCTATGCATACTTTCACGGTCGTCGCAACAAAGTCGATAAGCGTTCGACCATGGTTCCGACCGCTTTGCCAGATCGACCGATGGATGTTTGCACATTGCACAGGTATAGAACGCGGCTTGGTCTATCTAAGCGAGCGTGCCGGTGAATCGCTTACGTGTTTGGTCAGCTTTACCCGCGTTACCTATCGTCCTCTATCCGGCGTAAACATCCGATCAGAGGGTTTATCATGGCAAAAGAGGAAGCCCAAATGCTTCGATTGCGCGCGATTGATCGGGCGCGGCCCATTTTCCCTAGTCGCCGTACCTTTGCCTCCAAACTGGAAGGAAACGAATTCGTTTGTCACCGTCGTCGTTGACGACGTTTCTCAACTTTCTCTCTTCAACTTCAACTTCAACTCAACTTTCGAACAATAACGGCCTAGTATACGCGCGTGATAAATTTTCTTTTCGACAAATTTCATTCTACATTTTCGACTTATTCTCGCACGCGAGAGAACCTGTCCTCCATTATTTACTCCTATTCGATCCGAGCGAAACTGTACAACGACTGGCTATCGTTCGTAAAAGCGTGTCGTAGAAATCGATATTTTGAACAACTTTTAACCGATTATTGGTCAGCACGAATTTACGAACGTTATCCTTCTTGCTCGTACGTTTTATGTAATTACAACTGTGCGATACGTAGATCTGAGCGAATTCCTCGAAATACGAACAAACGATCAACGTTGAAACGATAGAACGTTGAATAGCGCGTCGTATCGAAGCAAGTATTTCGGAAAGATGGCTGAATAACGTATTTCGTAAAATGGCAATATTGCGATCACGCGTATTCCGAATACGTACAGTGTGCATCTATTTTCAAATTTGTGCGATCGATCAAGCTATCGCCGTATGAACTGAAGTAAAACGACAGTTAGCATCGATCGAAATATCGAAATTTTACTTGTTTACACTTCTGACACTAGACTCACGACGCTTATTACGTTGTATAAAATTATTGTTACGGTTACGTCAGCCGAACCCTTAATCGCGTATATCTAAGATAAGAAACAAGAAACTAGAAAAATATCTACGACAGTTCCTTTATCAAAATAATACACCTGCATATGTATCGGTGTACTTCTTCTTTTATCATTAGGGATTAGCAACGGATAATCTTTTTATTACGCTTGTTAGTTGTTCGGTTTTCTATGAAAATAATAATTTCTAGGTAATTGTAATTTCTTTCTAACGAGCAACGGTAACAAAAAGGTCCTTTTATACCCACCTCGTACCTGTTTTCTAACTTTTATTCTGTGTACTCGCATTTCTTATTCTACCAATGCGTTACTGTGCAATGTTTTAATCAGGCAATCTCAAAGTATACGTACATATATTAATGTTTCCTTTATAATTCCTATCCTCCTCAAATTCGCCTATGATTTTATCAACGGTTCGATCGAACAGCGTTATTTAAAAGCCGTACGAAGAATACCGATAACTTTGTATACACGCGTAGCAACGAATGCTACTTGTATACGTAGCACGATCGAAATTTTGTTCAAAGGTCATCGCTATAGAAGCGCGTAATTGCCTAATTATCGCGCACTCTGATCTTAGGATATTTCCGTGAGGAAATGTTGTCGAGTCGATGATATAAGTAACAGGGTCGAGCAGCCACTAGAACATTGTCGCAATTTTCGTATGAAAAGTTGGTGTCTATCTACCGAACCAGGTTGCACGTATTAGTTGGTTCAACGTGCCGCGAAACACTTGTCCCCGTTTAACTGGCGCGTATTAATCCATTTTAAAATTCAGCTACTTTATCCGTACGTAGCATGTGGAACGTGTATACACACTGACGAGCGATGCACGTACACTCGAGGCTCTCTTTATCTCTTTATCTCTTTATCTCTTTATCTCTTTATCTCTTGGTCGGCTTGGCTTGGTCGGCTTCGTCACAAGTCGCTACTCGAAATCATTTCTTTTCGAAAGCTTCGAGCCAGTTGAGTTTAAGGGAGAACATTGGCTACGTTCATGCACATATTACGTCGATGATCCCATATGGATGAATTAAACGGTCGAGGATGAGAATTCACGTAATTCGTTCAACGCGTTACTTGGACGCTTAGTGCGCACAAACGTCGCTCGCGGCAAAAGTGCAAATCTTTTTAGCATTCGAGCGCAAATTTTATATTCTCAAAGCTTCCGATGAAAAAGCCATTTTTTTGGCTGTAATTTGATATTCTTATAGAAAAGGATAACAACGCTATCCTTACCAAATGCCGTACAAGTCGTAAGCCATAGAAAATTGGGTATCGAGAACTCTGTCTCGTTCTTTCGTTAATCCGCTTCGTAATCGTTCATTTATTCTTCTTACAAAAATTTCTCTTCCGATATTCGCAAGTCTTCCGTTATTGCGCAGCTACTTTGTTATATCAAGCGTATATAACGTCTAGTTACTCGTCGTCCGCGAGTTCTTTTAATTAACAACGTTTAAGCTACATCGCCCGGGGCAAAAGGTAGAAAAAACTATACGTACGTACCTTGTACGTAGGTACGCCTTGACAGGTAGACGAATATAGACAAAGTCGAAAAAGATCGTTGTCTCTATGTTTGTCCAAGCGCGTTAAAAAATAGTTCGTTTTTCAGCGTTGGTCACGCGACGCTAGATTTACGCCTAATACTACATACTCGTAGAACCTCGAGTAATCGTCGAAAGAACGACGAAAGAAGGACGAAGGGACACGTATCGTAAGAATAGCTGTCTCGGTGTTACTCTTCAATATTATTTAGTATAATATGACAAATTTACGTTAAAATCACACGTGTATGCTATCGGCAGAAAAATGTCTTAGAAAAAGCAACTTTTACATATTTATGACATTTATGATATTTATGATATTACGTACGTAGCGGTGCGCGTCTCGGGTTTGTTTCGTCCAAGCACGGCAACACAGCGTCACAGCTTCTAAGGTGTATTCGACGTGCCGTAAGGTCGACCGACCGTGATGAAATCCACGAAAACACCCGATCGCGTGGAAACCGAGCGGCAATCTTCCCTTCCTTCCAGTCGAATTAAACGACAAACGCTTTGGCCAGTTCGTTCGACACGAGTCACGTTTCGTAAATATAGTTTCGTGAACATCCGACGTTTCGCAACTACGCTTCTATATAATAAACGTAATTCTTTCAAAGATCCGAATACGACTTTTACAACGACTTACAACGACATTTCGTTGGACATCGACGCCGGAGAATTAGAAAAGCTTTTGTTTCATCTCGATGGTGCTTTCGTATTGCCAAGCGTGATAGAAATCACGCGTAAAAGTCATCGAAAATAGAAAGACGAGGAAATACGAAGAAAGGAAAAAAGATTCGGTCGTACAAACGCATAGTCGAAAATTATTTTAATCGTTATGTTTTCAACAATGTTAGAAGATACGTGTATAAACGAGGAAAAAGTTTAAGCGAAAGATAACGATAATTGCCACTAGATATTATGTAATACTTTTAAGCCGTTGTTTCTTTACCAATTTGTTCGCTAATTTCGCGAAAATATAATCGATCTGATACTTTCAAAGCCATTTCGATACAGAGGACAATGCTGTTACGTTAAATAGACGAAACGGTAAAGGTTTAGTTCTTTAAGTACGCTTTCCTGCGCGTAATTAATTCACCATCTACGCGCGTTTCTAAACGTGTTATCTAAAGCAAAACAGCCAAAAACAACTATCTCGTACAGACTATACGATCTTCTACGGTCCATTGTTAAATTACCATGCAACTGTCAGAATTGAAACTCGTATATCACGACGTTCAACGTGAATCTAGCAGTCCCAGGAGAAGCCGAAAGACAATCGTTCGTGGTTCGATTCGCAACGTGGAGCAATACAGAAGCCGAATCGCGTTGCGCTTCGATATTGCATCGAGGTATCCGCACCGCGTCCGACCCAAGCTATTACGTCTACGCAAATGTTCCCGTGATGTAAATCTGTCGGGGAATGGCCGACCTCGAAATTGCACGGCCTAACCGATACCGCGGCAGCTCATTAGCTGGTCGCTCGTTTCACAAGCCGCATTTTCTATCTCGAGCAAACGATTTCCAATCTTCTTCGTCTTTCTCTCTTTTCTCGACGCGATGCCGAGCCAACCATCTATATTAACAAATATAAACAACTCGTACAAACTCACCTAAACGAAATATATTATACCTATCGTTAGAGACGTTAGGATCCGAGCGATGCGATGAAAATAAACGAGTGCCCTTTAAAGTGGATGAATTTGAACAAACGCGAGCGTTAATTTTGTTAAACGCGTTTGCGCGATTCAACGACTCGTGGCTGTGCTCCATCGTGTATTATTTCATGGATTCGGTATTCATGAATGGTCTCCTCTTTTACGAGTCTTCTCTCCTCTCACAAACGAACAAGATGGATTGGTCGTAGTGGGTGGTAGGTAATCGGCAGGCTTCGTCGATCAGTGATCGGTTATTTTATCGAGATTCGTTTACTATACGCGCGACGAGAAGAGAGAAAGGGGAATCTCACCTGTCCGATGGAGTGTCGCGGTGGAACGATGTTTTCAAATAGCCTCTCGGGGGAATATTAATAAAGGGTGCTCTGAAACACGTGGTAGAACGCGCGTGGAGGGTCGGTTGGTGTGAAAAAAAGGGAGGGAAATAAATCGAAACGGTGGAATAAAACATCGTGTACGAAGTTTCCGTTGTCGGAAACGTTGATTCACGGAGAGCCAACTCTTTCCCTCGGATGGTTATTTGCAAAGGTATTCTAGTTGTCCTGGCATGTTTACGCCCAGGGTGGAGGGTAGTTGACGTGGTTCGAGCTATTTTTTTTTTTTTTTTTTTTTTTTTTTTTTATTAAGGGATTGTCGAGAATCTCGTGGAATCAAGAGTGCCAAACTGTCGAACAGCAAAGCTCGATTTTTCGGATATAAACCCGCGTTCTCTCTCGAACGTACCCGTATTTACTCGTTCGTTTCTGATACGATATAATTCAGTTTGTTTAATTTTTCAGCTACCACACCGATGACCAAAGCTCGTACGAAACGATTAAAAGAGATATATGTATGGGTGTGCGTAGATCTGGTAACGCTTAAATATTTTCAGCAATTTGTGTCAGATCGGTAGGCGTTTCGAATCGTCGTGGACGCGTCGCGCTAGTCGATAAATCGAAACGCTGGATTCGCTCGTGCCGTTGCGTTTGCTTGTACACCTTCCGTCGCGACTTTTTTCACAGTTTACAGGTTCCCAGGGTTCCCGTAACTGGAGACACCGCGTCAAGACCCGACTTAATCTCTTGCGTCTTAAAATTCGCTAAAATAACGGTAAAAATACGATATAACGGAGAATACAGAAATTGTGACAAGTTTCTACGAACGGAAGAATCGCCGATCTCGTTTGCACGTTCGTAGCGAGACGATCGAAGCAAGTCGAACTATCAAATCCTAGATCACGTCCTTCCAGATTGCCTTCGATCCCGGCGGCATTCTTTTCAACCTGCGAGACCTAATGACGCGTCGAAGATGCTCGTTAAACGAACTTCTTGGCTCCTCCGCGATGGCCGATTCCGCGAGTCTGCGGTGGTCCATAGGGGCCGTAAATCGGTAACTATCGATTTTTGTCTCTCCTAAGACAAAAGCGACACAAAAGCGACGTTCGACTTTGAGATTAAAAGTTTCCTCATAAACTTTTACCGTAAAACACATGGCGGTGTAATTTTATTCCACGTATATTCTATGGTTTTCGAGATTCTCTTTCCCTTTAAAGTCATCTTCTCGCAAATCGATACCGATTTTACCGTAAAAAAATGTTATCTTATCGTAATGACATAACGTTGTGTTGTTATTACAACTCGGTTTGTAAACGTATCGCTGTATATCGACGATAAATCGGCGAAAAGTGGCGATGCCTTTCTTTTTTATTAGATCGGTTGCGTACGAACAAAGGTTACAAAAGTTGGTAATCTGGAAGATTATGTTATCGAAGTGATTATTATTATACTAGGAGATGCGAAACATCGTCGTATGCCATGCGCTTCGATCGCATTGTCTATGACACTCGTAGAGTGTCCGTATTTTCATCTGCTAACGGATTACGTATTAGATTCGTGTGCCTTTCGATTCGCGAATATTTACGAGCTGTAGCAAAAGACTTAAATACACGTAAATAGATATTTTTCCGCGCTGGACCACGCGAATCGTACATTATCGTTTACAGGTTCGGTATAGGAAACGTAGCGTGAATTATACAGGGGGTAACTTATCTCGATATACGGTAGATGCGATGTCAGTTGCAAAAATTGTTGAATTACGAGCGCACCGAATACCGAATACCGAACACGAACTTGTCATTTTCTAGCTTTATATTATGGAATAGAGGTGTATTATCGCGTTTGAACGTTCGAAAGTTTTAGAGTTTTAGCGAAGGCAGGAGATGAACGGTGTTCGCGGCCATTGTATAAACGGTAATAAGCTTGTAACGTTACGTAATGGTGGATGGCTTCGTCGTTGGCACGCGTGTATACGCGCATTACAGACACACACCGACTGGTTGCACGTACCACGTAGCGATTGTTTCCTCTTTAAGTCAAATCTTTAAGTCGATCAAAATATCAACGTTTAGAGAATGTCCTATATTTTTATTACCATTTCAACTCGGCCAGTTTTAATGTTAATCGTCTATAAAAAGCCGAAGCAAGTAATTCCGCGTACGCGACTTGGAAAGAAAATGCCGGGCCGTTCGATCCTCTAACGAACGCGAATTAATAACCCGCAGAGAAAAATAGATATAAAGCTAAAAAGAGTCGCTACTATTGCAGACACACGCGGTTTTCGCGTGTAATCGATTCATCGTAATCATCGATCAAGTGGCACGATCGGGGTCCAAGTCCGCAAGCTCGTTGACGAACAAAAATCGCAGACGCGGGAAACGTGGGTGGCATCGATCGCGCGGATCGAGATTATCGAGGGCCACGCTGGCATGCCAGGATTCCTGGCGTTTCTGGGTTAGAGGCGTTAAGGCCAATTCGTACGAATGCATGCAGGGTACGCGACCCGTACTTGCTTCGATCGATAACGCCTGCCACGCTCTCCGTACACCTTATCCAAAGCGAATTTAGAGTCCGTCGCGGCCGCCGTTGTGGCTTCGATTATTCCATTATCGATTACTATTCGTTGGGGCGTTCGCCGGGAACGACGAACGGACGAACAGCCTATGCTTGTCGGAATCAGATCGTTGCTTCGGTCTAAAAAATACTTTTCAACGTAAAACTGTTTAAACGCGGACTAATTAACTAACTAATTAATTGCCCGAAGCTACATCGCGCGTCTGTCATTTCACGGAGGCTCGTAAATAGAACGCTCGCGATTTAAGAAAAAAGCTCTTTCGTCCAATCGATCCGAAATTCGCTTTCTTCGCGTTTCAACGTTCTAAGCACCATATTTCTAACCAGACTTTCACGCAGCCGCTACAATTATTTTTAATCGCAATCGTACGTAACGTCGCGTTATTTACTTCGTAACGAGTACCGTACGATACGATAAAATGAATTTAAGCTTCGGTAATTTCGGTTATCGAGGTCGATTTAGCGGCAACCTCTTTAAACGGATCTCCACCGATATAGAGGTATATAGAGTGGGAAAAGAAGTCGAAAGACAGAAAGAGAAAGAGGAGCAGAATCGGAAGGAAATGGAAAATACGTTAAATTACGCGTTAATTAATTGATATTAACGCGTCGTACTTAATACATCGTACGTAGCGTACACAGACGAGCGAAAAGTCGCACCGGTACACGCGCAAAGTCGAAATAACACATATATAGGATACGTGGGCCTCTTAGGTGCAGCGTGCGTTCTGTAAGGTTGATGAAATTTTCGGCAGAATGCAGCCGATGGTTGGAATTCGATAAGACCGATGCGACGAGTAGCGAGAACAGATTCGTAAGTCTAGTGTCGGAAAAAGGAGGTCGGGGCCAACCACTGCCGAACAACGAACGATTGGATCTACTGGGGCGTAAAGCTTGGTGGCTGGTGGGTGTTGTTGTTTTCTGCGCATTACAGCGAACCATTAATTCAAATTAGAGCACGTTTCACTGGTTCACCGGTAGCCCGGCATAGATGTAGGTCGAGTGTTCTTCGCGCGACACATTTTGGCCGCGGAACAGCCAACTGGCCAACGAATGCCCGCCAAATAATAGTTGCTGCCAAGCAACGTTTTCTCCACGTGCTATTGTACTCTCGCAACAACTGCTCTTCCTCTTATTCCTCCTCTTTTTCTTCTTTGCTTTTATATACCGCGGTTATCTTCTTTTCTTTCGAGAAAACAGGGACAGATGGAGAAGAGGCAAGCCAGTAAAGAGCATGAGAGAGAGGCTAAAGTTTTCATCGAGCTTTTGTCGAGCCGATGTTTTCGATTAACTGCACCGGTGATAATAAAAAATATAAATAATATAGCAAAGTATAAATTTTCTCGAAAGCTCCACCTTTACGCGATGGAAATTTTTCTTTCGCGGCTTCTCTCCTACGCCCTCTTTAACATCTAATCCGTATCGAAGAATGAAATTGTCAAACGACGGTACTCGTTATACTCGGTATTTCAAAGTCGCACGATGCTGCCATAGATGCTATAGAGGATTAATCGTAATCATCGTTTACGTAAAACATGGCTACAGGCTTTGCCCAAGGAGTCGGAATTTTGAAATATTTAGATAACCGCGTGGCCGAAGACCGGCAATGGACGTTTTCCAGCGGGGCTCGATATTCGGAGTAAAATAATCGTGAAAAATACGATACATGTACATTACGTGCTACATACGTAGCAAGGCAACAACCGTCTAACGAGCTTTTTGCTGCAAGTAGAAACATCGAAACATCAAAGCGTTTGCTTCTCATATCGACATACCATTGGTGTGTACATCCTTGTTCGAGCGAGAAAATATCTTTTCAAATGGAAGATACACACGGAGGAAATCTTTGCTCGCGATAGAAACAACGAGATGCGATATTTATTCGAAGAGTTTGTTTAACATCGCCTCTCAAGAGCTACATACGATGCTAAAATCAAAGTTTTAACTATTATCGGGCGTTCGACACACCTGCGAATCCATGGTTGCTGCGAATTAAATGACCGATTTTACGATTTTTACATTCTACTCCTCCATTACTAAAAATATCGAAGCACCGAAGATAACCAGGTTATCCAATACCAAGTACGAAAACCTATTCAACTACTCGAAAACTACTTCTTTTAGCGATAACGTACGGTAACGATCGGTAGACGATTCAATTTCAGTTTGATCTTAATTAATTGTCGTACGATTAACATTTCGCGTTACACGACTATCAAATGTCAAACGTTTACGTACGCGTCACGATAAAACTTAATCCGTAGCTTCTTTTATCGAACTGACGCTGTTTGAAAGCCTACTTCGATGATACAAACGTATCTACAAAGAGTCCGTTACGACGGATAATTGTGACTCTATCGAAAAGAGAATGTAACCACGTTAAAAATATCAAAGCCTTATGTCCGCGAATTGCCAACGAAATCGGAAACCCAATCGGAACTAGTCGTCTCGTCGTTATGTAAATGAAAATGCACGAGGCCCAGGGAACGCAAGGTTGTTGGAATTTCGAAAAGCCGGAGAATGTACTCGACGAGAAGTCGAGTCTCGCGGATAGTTAAAGATGCCACCGACGCTAAAGACGCAAGTTTGCGAAACCGGTTCGCGGAATCGGACCGTCCAAAACTTATCCTATTACGAGTTTCTTCGGCGAAAGAGGAACGGGGACGAGAAAGCTGCGTTTCGCTCTGTGCCTGAACCAGTGCCTCTGCGAGGCATCGGCAATCTCGAGAAAACGCGTCGAATTTTCGACGCGCTATGCAAACGGAGGCGCAAACTCCAACTATAAGCTGCCCCCTCTGCTTCGAGACAGATTCACGTGGGATACGTTCTCAAAGTTGAAACACGAGTGACCTGGCTGAAAAGCGCAACAGCTCCTCTAACTTAGTTGGTTCGCGAGCAAACGATTAGAAAGTAGTTAAGAGGATACGCTTTTAAAGCGCGAAATCCGTTTAACTCGCGTCATCGGTCGAGTTTTCTCAAAAGTTTCGCGACATTCTTTTACCTAAAGTTACCGCTCTGAATTTAGTTAACGTTAACAACGAGTGGCCCTAATTATCTCGAACGTTTAAAAGTATTGTTCGATAAGTTTGTTAAACGAGACTAAGTTTGAGGTCAGAATGCTTTGCCTCAGACGAGATCGAAGATCTGGTTGAATTTAATTAGCAAATTAACAAACCGATAGGTAACGTCGTAAAGACTAACCGTGCTAATTAAACGAGAGACTTTTTCGAAAACTTAAGGACATCGTCGAGACTCTTTTGGAAAAGAATTCGTCATATTCGTCACGGTAAAGATCGAAAGATCAGTCGCTAATCCTCGTGTTTTCTGTTACAGAAAGGTCGCTCTAGTTATTATCCTTACCAGAGCCGGTTTGGACTTGGATCCAAACGCCCTGAAAAGGTTGAGAGTTACGGTGCCGAAGCTCGGTCTAATACCATGGGTGGTCGAGGCAGTCGTCGTAGCTGTACTAACGAAATATCTTCTTAATTTGCCCTGGATATGGGGTTTCTTGCTTGGAAGCGTAGTAGCTGCTGTTTCGCCAGCCGTCGTAGTACCTTGCCTCTTCAGGTTACGTGCCAAAGGTTACGGAGTTGCCAAGGTGAGATCAAATCATTTCTTTTCTTTTTTGTTAATATCTCTATCAGCTCTATCAAGCGAAAATTCTTGCTGCATTATCCATTTTAAAGAGCGACGAAAATCCGCAACGTACTTTCCGTATTCTTCGAAGCAGCTTCGTTCGAACAAGAGCGAAAATTGCGCGAATTAATCGCGTCGCGATGCGTCGGCCAGACGTATGCGTTCGGAGATAATGCCCGCCAAGTTGCATCCGTTAGTCGGTAGCGCGATACGGTGGGAACACTCGTGCGCCGTAAACTTACCGAATGCACGTCGACGCTAATTAAATTTCTTTAGGACGCCGGTACTGCACCATCGCTGCAATTTCGCGTTTCCTCGCGGTGCAATTGCGCACGACGGGACGCGGGAAAAATTCTAACTCTACTTTGTTTCAAAGTAACCTTTGTTTCATTTCAAATGTACGTAGCTAGCTTTCCCATACGATTCCGTGCGACTTGCAGTGCCAGCGACATTTTCTTTGGTAGATTGAATTTTCCCGAATCGAGGAATAAAAACGCGTTTTATACGGTTAGCAGGACCTTGTAGTTGCATCCGTGCTATTCAAGAGATTATAAAACCACGTTAATTCAAATTCGTGCAAAATATCGTTGAATATAAGCGACGAATGTAAGAGAGAACGAAAAAGAGACTATATTAAAGAGACTATACTATATTTAACGCAAATTCTTTTTCCAACTATTTAACATTATGATTTCTTTGTAATTTCATAATTGCATTCTAACGTTCTAACAAACAATTGTCTCCCGAGTAACGACATTTTTCTCGTATTCTGTACGTTTCAACATGTTCAATCTCAGATATCGTTTACAATATTCTTGTAGCGGACAATGTTTGATAAATACATTTCGTTATCGTCTCTGGAGAGCCCTCGTGCGCAACCAATTAATAGTTAAACGATCAACGCAAACGGCAAACGCGCGTGTCTGTTCAACGCCAAGGCGAAAAGCAAGTCGAAGAATAGTCGGCTGCGTTCAAGCTACATCTATTTAGTATCGTGATCTGTTCGCGTCGTTGGATTACTTAAACCTTGAAAACCGCGGAGAGTCGGCTTTCCAAGAACAGAAACGTTTCCTGGGAAATCTAATACGCCTATAATCGCCGATTACGATAAATTCGGGGAAAACCGGCATACCATCGAATTAGACGGAATCGTAGATTAAACAGCACCGGCCTGTAATCGTACGGTGATCGTTAGATCCGGTGAAATCTCCATGGTCGAGATCCTCTTCGATGCGTCATTGGAGGAGGACCCAACACCCCAGAATAGAATAAAATACGAAATTACAGGTTATTCGCGTTACTTCTTCCCTTCTCGTTTTTCGACCTTTTCGACCTTTTCGACTTTTTCCATCGAAACGTCAAAAATGATGATCATTCTTCTTGTTTATTGTTCGAAAAGGACGATCGAACGATCAAAATCTACAATGTTATACAATTATACGATATGATAAAATGATAAAATCAGTGTTATACAATTAATAAAATTGGCGTAAAATCTGCTCCTATAATGCTTCTGATGCGGGATTAAAGACGTTATTAAATTAATTAGATGAAAACGATGCGGCGGTACTTTTGCACGGATTGAAGCAGGATGGTCTCAAATTCGAAGGATCTCTATTTACCTCGTATCAGATAGGATTACAGGTTCAACAGCGTTTCGTAATTGCGGCGGATTAAACTAGCGGCTGGATTTAGCCGGATCTTTACCGATGCGATTTACCACATAGGTTACGTTTTCCTATCAGTTGTGCTTCTGTAACGATCGTTACGTTTTACTGTTGAAGAAAAATATGCAAAATAAAGTAGTTTAATATCGCTAACGTAACAATGAAAATTGAAAATTTAATACCGTGGTATAAAATCCTCATTGCACGATATGTAACAAACAAAATTACAAGAAACTGATTGCTTTTGTCAAACTTGGATCAACGATTATTCCATGTTTGTCCATTTACACGCGTTATCTCGTAAACGAATCGAATCAAAATGAAAATTATTCGTTCGAGTTATAAGCAATCTTGCAGGCTAGCCCAAATATCTTAAAACAGAGATATATAAAATGCACATCGATGCAGAGATTAATTTTATATCTGATCATTTATTTCCGATTGGATTGGAAAAGGAGGCTGACGATCGAATTATAATAATTTCCTAGTAACATTTTTTCAAAGTAGTAAAAATTTGTCAAAGAATTTATACGAAACGAGTTTCAACTAACCGTAACTACGTACAACATGCTCGTTACTCGACTGAAATAACTATTTCAGACATTACCAATACGTTTTATCGCGTTTCTGTCGGCTAAATTTCATTGTTTCTCTTAATTTATACCGCCGAATTATAAAACCGCCGAAGAAACGCGCCTGAATAATCACGAAAGACAATTTCTGTCGCGGATCGTGCATCCTTGGAACGATGCTACAAAGGTTGTCGAAAATATCGTTTGCGGATGGCCGAGCGATCGATATTCAGACGGTAGTCTTTATTCACAGGGCGTATTCTTGCCTTCGGAACGGCCTGTCAGTAACAGTTCTTATCGACAAATCGACGTATTCGTCAAATCGCCAAGGGGCGCGAGGCAATTTCCATGAATGGCTAATTCGGTACCACAGGCGTCTGACCATAACGCCCCGTCGCTACTTGTCCCACGTTCCAACCTCGCTTTGACAAATTTCGCTTCGGTATGCCTTATCATTGAAAATAATCGAGATGACCGTTGCCCAGACCATCGTACGCGTTCGAAAGACTTTGTAGACGAAATCGGACATTTCGAATATCAGGAATCTATAGTAAAGCTCTAATTTACCATTGGAAAATTATGGGGAGCACAAGACTTTCTCTATCCTATCGATATACATATATACTCGAACTGTTTGAATTATAAGCGAAAGTAAATTATTAGATCTCGACAGAGATTGGAAACAGAAGAATACATTTAACGAGAAACGTGCAATCAACGCGGTGAATGAAACGATAAATTATTAAATTTTCACTAAATGCGAATAGCGTATGCAGAACTGATTGAAAGGTTTATCATTGCAAGGCGATTTGTTATGTCAACAAAATTCCATTTATAACGATGTAATATTTCATGGAAGAGAAACGATTTCTCGCGTGTTTAGACATTATACGCTATTACATATATTTTCTAAAAATATAGATCCATCGTTTACAAATATATGAGTCATCGAATTATTTTTCCCCAAGATTGTACATATTACGAGGAAAAATTCAACGAAACGCCATCGCCGTCACCGAACAGCAAACAAACAGAATCATTAAAGACAGCTCGGATGCGAAGTTTACAGTCCAGGGACAAAAGTTGGCACGTCCGGAAGATTTGACGCGTCGCAACGATACGGTCGTGTTTAAAATGATAATGTGAAAAACATTAGCAAGAA
Source organism: Bombus affinis (assembly GCF_024516045.1). Lineage (NCBI taxonomy): Eukaryota > Metazoa > Arthropoda > Insecta > Hymenoptera > Apidae > Bombus > Bombus affinis. The sequence goes on from NC_066351.1 coordinate 16,781,244, forward strand.
CGAACTGAACGACGAAGAAGAGCGCAAACGAGGAGAGAAGGAGAGAAAGAGTGAAAGAGATAGGAGAAACAGTGGGAGGACTTAAATAATTCAGTTTAGAAAATGGAGTGGAAGCTGTTTGAAGAGTGCAAAGGCCATTCCTGGCAATGTGATATTCATGAGTCGAAAAATCTAGACGAGACTTTTTGTTTATTCGTCGCTCTTGTGGTGGAAGCAGCCGCGCAAGCGAGAAGAAATTAAACGCTTTGTCAAGAGTGTGCCGAGTAATTCGCATTAACCGCGAGATCAAAAAGGTTCCCGAGGAATCAAAAAGAGGAGGTCGAGACAAAGAAAGGAGAGGGAACCTTTTCTTCGTTCTCTCGTCCCTTTGCCGCGTGCTACGTACATGTTCCTTGTACCGTTAAGTAATCGCGTTTCTGAACGTAATTTCTGTATTAGACTCTGGAAATAAATTTCAAACTTTTTGATCGAAGATGTGGCGTAGATAGAGGTAACTTGGAATTGCGAAGACGTGACGACACGCGTGTTGGATATTTGATAGTCGGTGTACGCGATCGTGTAAATGCTATTTTAGTATCGTTTAGAATATTAGAGGCCGTTGAGTTTTTATTTAAGTCGAAGGTTTATCGTAGATTGGGTTAGTGGGATTTCTTGTTAACCGGTACTCGACCGGTACCGGTGATTTTATACTTTACGCGATACGCGCCACTGACAGCGTATCGTACTACGTGCAAAATATAAAGTATACGTGTAAATATAAAATTAAATAATTTAATCAAAATCATCAACGTCTTGAAATAGGATTTGGAACCGAGCCTGGCAAATTCGAAAATGTGCCCATTTGCCATCCACGTTTAAACAAACAGCTTCTCAAGGAACAAATTTTCAAATTCACCAACTGAAATTTAAAAAGCGGACAACTAATTTTTAAGTATAATTTATCGCTTGCCCTGTTTTTCCACAAAGTGGATCTCCGCTGGGTCAATGGTCCACGCAGGATAGGGCTGCGAAAAAGTCTCGCACCGAGATACCGTTCGATCGGTAATTCGTGAACGCGATAAACGTTTATATACAGACGGTCGAACAAGAAAAAAAGCAACGCGACGAAAGATTTTTCAAATCTAACCAAACTTTCGAAACGATCGCGCAAAAGGAGAACGTACAACGAAACAAATGTTCGCGGAAATGGCTGACGAATCGAAATCCCTTTGTCGACGGAGCAACTCAACGCGATTTAACAAGTCGTTGGAACGATCGTCAAACTTAAATCCCATACGAGATATGGCTTTTCGAAAGAATCGCGAGAGCGTGATCTCGTTAGATTCTTCCTCCTCCTCTTAATTCTCTTTCGTTTCATTTTCCCCGATTCCTCCAACTCCGTTTCCTTTCTATCTATCAAACGGCGGATTATTTTCATTGACCTCGAACGTTCCGGCTTAAAGTTCCTTAATGGTTTTCGAAGTTACCGCGATGGAATGTGATTGCAGCCGATAACGAGGTTTCCGCGAGTCGCGGATGTTGTAGTCGTCGTTGGAAAATAAGGAAAGTTACGGCGGTAGGAGATGAAAAATACGGAAACCGTCGATTTCTGTCGGGATGCTGTTCATCTCGTGCCATCAAACTCGGTAAGAAAATTGACCCTCGAGGATGGCTAATAATCCTTTTCTTCGTTATTTCGCCATCTCCTGGCGTGGATATAATTTAAATTTTACTTCTGTAATTTTAACATTTACGATTGGATATCCTTTACTCTTTGGATATCGATGATGTCTTTGATTGGTGCGGCCGTGTCTATTGAAACGGGCATAAGAGAGCCGAAAAACAAGCGTTACTCTTGAACAATACATCAAGGATGTGATCAATACACGGGCGTCCAGGAATAATTCTAAAGGAACATCCGCTTGAAACGACGCGTTATCGAATGCCGCGTACAGTCTTTTATATTTATTAGACGATAGTCGCTTAAATTCTCTCTCCCTCCTCTCTCTCTCTCTCTCTCTCTCTCTCTCTCTCTCTCTCTCTCTCTCTCTCTCTCTCTCTCTCTCGATTGTATATTCGTTCCAGCATATGACAGAGCAAAGGTACCGATTACCGCGGTAACGAGATTTAGTCGCACTTTGTTTCGCTATTTTTCTTGATTTCTTATGAAACAACGATTCGCTGTTTTGCACTTGAGAATTATTGTTATTGTAGTATCGTGGACAAAAGGCCTAAGATATCGGCCGAACCGTATACAATGTTGCGAGAACCGCGGTGTCGTTGGGTACAACAATGTATCGTCGATCTTTTCAACTGAACAGTTTCGTCGAAAAGGCCTACGTGACCCTGGCCACGAGCGTTTTCGGGACACGTGCGCTATAGGGCGGGGAAAAAACAAAAGAGACGCTAAAGACAATGTTAGTTAAGACGCAGGCGAGAACGAATGCAAAAGGCGTGCAGTATGAGTTGAGAATCGGGAGCGTGCGAGTGCGGATGCCGAAGACGAGAGTTATAGAGAGTGATTTGAGCGAAATAAGACTTTTGTGTTTTAGTTCAAGTTGAACATTTATCGTTCTCTGTCCAATTAATCCTTGTTATTTTTATTTATCTTAATAAATAGTATTAGGAGAATTTTACAAACCTAAATTATCCTAATCCCATCCTTTTCCGATACTACATTATATACATATATATATATTTCTTTTTCTTTTACAACGTAATTATTATTACGTATTAGGTATTAATCGTTGTTTCTGCGTTTCATCAAATCGCTAAAAGCGTTTACAGATTTAAATTTAATCGTTGCTTGATTTATTTTTCGATCAATAGTCTATAATCGCTGCATCGAGGTACTTATTCGATCTTCGTTATTGGTTTCACTTCAGGGCATTCCAACTTTGATCATCGCCGTGTCTGGAATCGATGACGCGGCATCAGTGGCGATCCATGGGATAATAAAGAGCATCATGTTCTCCCACGATGCGCTCTGGTATCAGATCCTCCAGGGTCCTATTGCCATTCTCGGAGGTCTTGGATTTGGAGTCCTATGGGGTTGGCTGGCTAAATATGTTCCGGAAAAGGGAGATGTAAGTACGCTAAATTTTACTCGCTTTCATTACATCGATCATACTACTCGATCGATGATCAGTCGGATCGATCGTCTTTCACGTTTACCGTATCTTCGAGATCGCTATTCGCGCTCTATATCGACTCTTCTCTGAATCTACGTTCGCGACAAATATGCCGTAACTTCGACACAGGTACTGGTACGTTGCCGGTTTTATACGACACCTACAACGTATGCATAAAAGTTTGGATCTGCGCCTTCGATTTTCATGAAATTTAAACACGTCGTAAACCCATCATTCCGAACCATTTTTTCTTTTTTTTTTTTTTTTTTTTTTTTTCTACGCTTAGAAAACCGCCACACACGTTCGGCCACACTCTAGTTTTCTAGAGTTTTGCAGGAAATTCGAGCACGTCGCACGACAGCGCGCAACCGCTTGTCTCTGCCGTATCCGCAAACGTATCACGGTGATCGGCAAAAGTTACGGCGAACGATCCGTTATAACGCGTAATACACGGGTCAAAACGAAGAAACGCGAAACAGCGAGATGGTAAATTAACAGGTTCGACACACGAGGCCATGGTACCGAAGGCCTGACAAACGAACATCGATCCCGCTGTATACGTAGACGATATATCGAATTCGCTAGATCGCTGGACCGCTAGATCGCGACGCAGACTGTACGACAATTTCGTTAGGCGCATCCTCGCGTCGCTTTTTCATTCGTACGACAAATTCTACGAATCGTGGACTATTCGCGACGATTCACGATGCCGTAACGCTTGACCCGATCCCTGTGCAATAAAAGATGATGCTTTGGCACGCGGCCCTCGATTCCGCTGTTTAACGGCGACGCCGTGCTCGAAACAAGCCTCGCGAACGATCTCGATAGGATACGGCTGGCGATAGACCGTTGCAAACTGGTTGCGCGGAAACGGGATCAACGAGCCGAGCCGTTTTTCTTTCCAAACGAAAGCGGGTCTAGAGACACGGGGCTCGAGGAAAATTGGGCCGATTCTTTATTTCCCGACTCTTTGATCTCGCGTGGTTTTGACAGTACCGAAAGTGGATGACGATGCGACCGATCTATATAAAGCTTACTCGTAACGCGTACCATCTGTCCATCGATTAGAAAGTTATCGATGACTAAGATCATCGTGTAACAGCGGTTTCGGCTGTACCGTTAACGCGTTAAGGTTGAAAGACGCGCATTGATTTCTCAAGCCTGTTTCATTTGTCTAGGCGATAGGCTACGAAAGATACAATTTTCATTCGTATTCTTCGATATCGAAAACAGTGATTTATCGGATAAAATAAGATCGCTTCTGTCCATCTTGTCGGACACGCCTTCTCTCTTTTAATAATAATTTATTATTTATTCTACGGTTCGATTTAGACGAGCGTACGAAACGACGTTACGACAAAGCAAACTGTGGAACGTTGATTGCTTCTACTCGCGTTCGACGATTCGAACGATTCCGGCTGGCCGACGATGGAAGACCGATAGGAAGAACGGTAGGAAGAACGGTAGGAAGAACGGTAGGAAGAACGGTAGGACCGATCGGTACGAAGGCGACTCGCGCAACTCGACGTGCTCGTTCGACGATTCCAAGGATTCTTCGGGCCTTGCTACGTTCGACCGAGTTTCAACGCTTAAAGCGTGGCTGCTGGCGCGAAAAATATGCGTGCCGATCGATTTCCACCGAACGCGACAACGTTCGATCGGCACGCTCGTTAGGTGTATCGTATCGGCCGCGACGATTCGCGCGAAATTCTCGTTCGCGCGGTACGATATCGGGCGATCGTCGACCTTGCCACGAAGCATTCTCGCGTTTACGCTCGTTAATGCCAGTTCTAGCTCGGTGGTGCCGTTTTTCATCGGATACGTGGCACATTCGCGATTGTTGACGATTCCCTGCAGACCAGCCGCGCTTATATCGCGAGATACCGGGCCGAGCCGGCGAGAAGCAGCCGACAGAATTTATTATTCGCCTCGCGTCCCGACGTAATATACGCTGGTTGTTCGCGCGAACGTACGATCCGACGCGATGTGCACGTTATCCGTCTTGGCCCGCCACGGCGCGGCTGAATCATCAATTCCGCTTATTACCTTTCCCCTACCGATAATTATTACCGTTTGCCGTTTGGCTAGTAATATCTTCCGCTCTGTTGGTCGTTGCTGTTCAGCGAGATCGTTAGATCTTTGAGGTGAAAGATCGAAACAGATCGTTCAGAAATAACGAGTATCGTCCACAAGCCTGAGATATCAGCGATGTAATTTTCAAGTATTTAATTTAACTTTGAGTCCGAATCCTAAACGATTCTGTGCCGTTTCTTCCACTGATTTCGACCGCTTTAGTCGTTCGTTTCGCTTTTCTATCATAAACATGCTTTTGATGATCTTTTATTTGCTTGCGAAGCAAACAGCGATATCGCAAAAATTATCGAACCAAGCGATCTGTCTCTCCTAGGAGTTGAACAAACGGTAACAAACTTTTTCCGCAGCCACGAGCCAAAACGAGAAAGAAAGGAAAGAACGAACCGGTGGAAAGAGAAGCAGACAAGGAACAGATCGATTTCCTACGAGTCGTTGAAATTTGCTTCTCGTCAGAGTGGCTCGTTCGCCGCGAATTTGAGAGAACCGTGGTGGAGATGATTTAGAAACGCGAGAGAAGAAACGTAAAAGCGGGCCGCCCCGCGGTTGGATGGATCGACCAACAGGCGGCGTTTCACCGACGTTGCCCGTTCTTGCCCCTTTCGCAACCTTGCCAACGTTTCGCCAAGAAATACTCTTCCCACGCGATCTCTATACGGCAAAAGAACCTGCAGAGAGATTTTTCTCCTTTCTTGTTCCTATTTCCAACTTTTGCCAACAAGAACCCAGTCCTTTCGACGTATGATAACCGGAGAGCCGAATCGTCTCGAGAGCTTGATTCCCATTGAAATTTTTGTGCGGATAGAAGATTCGTTAACGGTGGAAAGAGCGCGGTTCGGAGGCTCTTTTTCATCGCGTTTGGATACTTTGTCGAGGGAGGTGGACAGAGCTGGATTCTCGACCAATTGCTTGAACAACGCTGCCGTTTTCGTGCCGATCGTACGATCGAACAACTTCGTCAAGACATATATATATATATATATATATATGGTAGCCTGACTTTGGAATTCAGGATGTTTCGCTTTCAGAAATTCGTCTGTTCGGAAATTCGTCTAGCACATCCGAATTATCATAGTATTTGATCTCGGTTGAGTTTCAGTATCTTTACCAAAGGAAAGAAGAAGGAACAATTTCACGGAATCTTCGATCTTCTTTTCGTTGCTTCTGTATTTGAAAAACGTGACACGGTTTGTTCTATGTTGGCAAGAAAAATAAATAAAATTTACACATATTGATACGGATATACGTATAGAGCCGAGAGCATAAGACGAGATATTTTCGATATTAATTCTTTGAAGAAGTAATCAAGGTAAAGTAACGAATGGCCAAAAGGTGCCGATTAACTCGCTCCGAGAACCCTTACCTTAGCCAAATAGCAGCGAATGGCAATTAACGTATCGTAAAGCCAAGTGGGTACAAGACACCGACGAGCGTACTCGAAGATTTATGGGTCAGTTTCTCAGGATTAGGAAGCCGTGTAACCTCCTGTACCATCCTCCGTATAACCTACCTGGCATACCACCTACAACCATTTTGCGATCGTACATCAAATCTGCTTGTTCGTCTCAGCCTCCGTGAGACGATACGGCTTAAATCTGAAAAATCGGCTTATCGTTGTATCTCTTACGTATTTATTTTTATAATTAAGTTTATAATTAAACCATCGAGCACGCAAGACCAAGTAATTCGGCACTCGGATCGTCTTTATCCAAGGACCACTGATTCTCTCTCTTACGTATCGTTTCGTTTCTGTTAGCTAACGCGACTAACAACGGATTACGTTTTGCTCTTCTCTTGCCTCTGACAGACTACAATTCAGAGCATGGAATATTGGTTAAAATTCACAGACTGATGTGGATCCTTCGAAACGGACAATAATTGGGTAATAATCGGTAATAATTTTCAACGACAGAGCGAAAGCTTGTTTCTATTTTTACGAGTCGAAACAGTTTCGCATATCTGTACTTGTGACAACGTTTTAAACGCATATTGCCGCTGTACTCGATTCATTTTATCGACTAGAGACAAAGACAGAGAAAGACGATCCTTTCAGCATACAGCGTAAATGCTGTACAGAAAGAAACGACGTCTTACAGTATCCGCAAATTATACAATTTTTATAATTATACATAACTATTTTACAATTATAATTACAGTAGCGATTCGTAGCGAACGAATTTTGTCGATAATAATTAATTACGCTCGTTAATCGCAAATAGGCACGCTTTAATTCAAAACTGCTGTCAGACATATTTGAAATTGCCACTAATTAAACACTGCCAATTACTATGTCGCAAATTCGTGACATTCGACTTGGTAACGTTGTTGCAAACAGCTGACAGGGTCAGCTTGAAAATAATTAGAGTAACGGAATAATTTTCGTAACGAAAATTCGACTCAACGTTCGATGAACGTCGATACTCTACGATATTTGATCCAACCAAAAGGAAGAAAAAGCGTTTCGATAAATAATGATTTGGACACGACGCTAACCACCAAGTTGTTGGAATCGATGAAATGGAAAAAGCGGTTATACGTATACGACCTTGACAACGTATTTCAAGGCCATCGAGGAGGTAGTTGAACGTTACGCATATTAGCAATTACGAATAAATCGACTTCGTTAATAAATCGACGAAGAATTCGTTCGACGGTGATGTTGAAAAATGGCAAACTGCTGGTCCCCTTGCCCGGTACGATAAAAGTTCCGTAGCAAAAACCGTTTTAACGAAATCAAAGTGCAACGAGATAAAATTGGCTCGATGGTACAGAACGTAAATTTATAATGACAAAATAGTGGACGCGTGTATCGTAATTCTCACGAGGGTCGAAGCACGCGATACGAGAATTCGCGACAAACGATAAATACAGACGAAGATTCGAATAGATCGAGTGCTGCTATAAATTTCATCTCGGCAAGGCAGGACAAATAGTCTGGTAAGAAATGCGATTTCCAACGGTGTTTTGAGGCAAAGCCAAGAGAAAGCAGTGGAAAATGCGAGAAACGGACCAATAGGTCGATCGGCAGAATCGCACACGATCGTCTCTGTTCGAGTACGTTTCTGCACAGGGAATAGTGGACCTAGTAGTCGTTATCCTTATCGATATCGATATCGATACGATTGTCTATGGAGCTACCGATGTATCAGATACGAGCGCGGTACTCGTACAGATTTTCCCTCGAAGTCATTTGGCTTAAATTAACGAATAGAAACATTCGACTTAAAAATTTAACATCTATAAATATAAAAATCTTCCAAACGATACGAATCGCAAACTCCTTCCAAGAACAAACAGCTACTGCTTAAAATTCGCTAAAATTAAACGCTAAAATAGCGTACGAATAGCGTAACAGGAAGAAAGAAACACGCTTGCATTCGCCATAAAATTAAAATAAACCTTTAATGGAAACTCTTTTAATGCCGCAAACCCGAACGATCGTAACAAAACTCTAGTTGACGGGTATGCTGGCTGCAGCGTGAAATGGATCGTACGTCCAAGGGGTTGGAAGAGGACGAGCTCGCCATCTTGCCGCGTGGCAAGAATCTCAAGCGGCGAGTGTACGTCTTTCGGTGACGCGTAGGAAGGTGTCGAGGGGCTGGATCGCCGGTCTATCGCGCAACTATTCGTAACAACTCGAGCAACGATCGTACGATTCTCCGATACTCGAAAACGACTCTGTTTGCTACCGCGTTGAATTTTACTCAACGTCGTAGCGGTGAATAACGATTCGATAGGTTTGGCTTTCGTCTATATACATACGCGTGTATGTATCGTATATAGGAAGAAAGAAAGAAAGAAAGAAAGAAAGAAAAGCGTGAAAGCGATAGGTGAAATGATTAATGAAAAAATTAATTGGAGGAAATGCGTTGATTTGCGTAACGGTAGCGCGCCAACTTCCGCGTCGTTGAATATCGTTGGATATCGTTGGATATCGGATTGGGGCAGAGTTTGTTGCTCTTGTAATCGAAACTTCTCCGAGGACGAAGGCTAGAGCTGCTTATATAACTTTCGGTTTCAGGGATACCTAGACGTAGCTGGCATTTATCGCGATAGCGGGGAAATAACGAATCGGTACTTTGGCCTGCCATCTCCTACACGTTTAAAACGTGGTAGGAAAAAGTTGTCGAGATTGCTAATTCCTGCGGCATACTTAGACATCGTCGAAATCGGGAACGCGTCAAGATCGAAGGAAGCAAGCGAAAAGCGTCGCTTAAGATGGTTGCCCGACGAGAAACGCGTAGCTTTAACGAAAATCGACACACGGTGACGAGGATATTTATCAGGCAAAATTTTCAAGAGTAACATTTGGAGAAAGAAAGAATTTGGCTTCGATAACGCGATTGGTGACAAAGTTTATGAAAACCCGCGTCACCGCCACCTGTCACCGACGAGATCTGATACGAGGCTACGGGATTGCAATCTGTCGTGGCGAATTCCAGATCCGACGACACCTTGAGAAGAAATTAAAAGACCGATACGACGGCGAGACGATTGAAATTTTAACGCGACAGACGCAGCGATTATTCCGATTAGCTCTCGCGGATAGAAATTGGTTGTCCGGATAGATGAATTATACGCGTCTTGCCAACTTGAAAATTTTAATTATATAGGGTAATTATTAGGTAGGGAATTATATTACGACCTTGAAATATGTTTTTCCCATGCACGTAACCGCCCCGTTTCGCCTTCGTTTCCGAGATATTCGCGAAACCTTCAATTAAATTTACGTTGCGGTTACACTTGGTTCTGGCATATAGATGAGCGCATTTTTATATAGTCCAGACTTAAGCCCTAGTTATTACTTAAACTCATACCGATACCGATCGTCTTTCATATATAAATAAAAAATAGATAAATATAGATATAGATAAGTTGATTGGGTTAAACGACCAATCGGATATTATACGTCTATTATTAACGCACCACTCGAAGAGCTGCCGTTTATTGCCATTGTTAGCAACTAACATTGCTAACGTTAATTGCCACGCACCGATGTACCAGTGTATCGATACGATCGAATAAAAACAGAAATTGTTGGTCGAAACTTCGCTCATCGAAATTTCAATTGCCTTGGCAAAAGATCGATTGCTCTTCGCGAAGAAAACAATGTTTCCACAATGTCCGATTCGCGATGCTCTCGCTTAGCTTTCATCCGGCCTTAACCACGAACGAAGCTGAATCCGCTCGTAGAACGTAGAAAGCACGTAGAAAAGTACGTAGAAACCAAGCTCGTAGAAAAAGCACACCGTTTCTGCTTGCTATTTCTTTCGCGATCGTATCGCGGAACCATGTCGATCGTATCTCGTCTTTGCACGTGAGTCACGTTGCTTTACGTCTATTTAACCGGCTGGATTCCTCTTCCAACACGACCGATTGTGTCCAGCAGGCTCAACGAACGTCCCAACTACCGTTAGAATCGTAAGCCTGCTTTCGATCGTTACCCCGACTGACTTTCTTCCCTATCTTCGCAGATTTTTCCCACACTTTTTTCCTTCTTAGAATACGACTCGTTCAACGACGGGAGGAACGAATGCGAATGTCACCTATCGATCGAATTCTCTCTATCGGGCATAAAATAATACAAAATACGTACGCGTACGTTCATCGTGCTGCGCGAACGCGATAGCGCGATAGCTCGTATTATCCGCAAATATCTATTTTCCAACCGTTTTTATCGTTATATAATAATCAGGAAACCGAGTTACGTTTGATCGCACGTTCGAAGAAACTTTGTCGGTCGCGCGAACTAATCGAAAAATTTGCCACGAGTTTAAGAAGATATCTACCCTCTGGAACTTTTAATCGTCATCCCAACTAAAATCACGAACCGAGTAAAAGTAAACGATCCAAGACCCAATTTTAAGTAGGACTTGGCAAAAGTTCGTTTCTCGATGTTGACGAAGGATCCGCTAGCTGTCGCTGGACAAACGTGGCTGGATAAGTCCTTTATTTTGCTCGAATAATTGGAAAACAGGTTCGTTTATCTATGTTTCGTTCTCTTCTCTTCTCTTCTCCGTTCCTCCCATTGATTTTCATCGTATAAGGTTTTTACAATCGTGAAATAGTTTTAATTTCTTTCCTTGCCTCGTATGTTTATAATAGACAAGCTATCTACCAAACTTGTAACGACCATTTTAAATGGTATGTAACTATATGTATATATATCTAGGATAAAGCAACGATACGATTAAGAAAAATGGGAAGAAAAGAAGCAACGATTAAGAAAAGTATTGCACGTCTTCTTGTGTCGATCGAAAACTGCTTACACATATACACGCGACATTACGTTGCACGATCGATTTTTACAAACAGTCATCCTTCGAATATTAAACATCAGCTCGTTAAGGATGCGTAGCGCTACCTACGACGTAATTAATCGTTCCAGATTTACGTATCGCTGTCCTGCTAGCTAGACGAATCAATCTGTTTGTACGACGAGGACAACTTGCCTATTGTACAGTTGCGTACGTATTATGCCATCTAGAATGTCCATGAACGCACAGTGTCGCCATTAGAGCGGAAGTAATTTCTGCTCCATTTTTCAAATCTCAATTTCAATCGCATCGTTGCTACTCGCAAGAATGGGATGCAGTTTACGTAGGCGGACAGTTACGCGATTCATACTTAATACGCGCGGTGAATATGGTTTAGATCCCTAAGAGGCTACTCGCCGCAAAGTCCTCGGTCACGACGATCCGGTAGAACGTGCCTATCATAAACCTAAGCAAACTTTCATCCTTCGTTAAATTTCTACGTATTCCGTTCACCGGGATAAGTAATTATATTTGCCCCTGCAACCAATGCCGTGCCGTGATTTACGTTTCAGTGGCGAATAAAACGTCTCCCCTTTTCATTTATTATCCAACTAACGGAACAATTTTATTGTCTGCTCGTATCCAACGCTCGTTTCTACTTCTGGTCATTTTCAGATTATACCAGTTAATCGTTAATTACGAGTAGTAACTAATCGACTAGAGATAGAGAAAAGCGTTGGTTCAGTGGGTAGCTTCTAAAGTTCACGAGACATCCTACATCCTACATTCTACGAATTAGAATCTGTCTGAATTAGGATCAAAATTTGACGTGCCGTTTAGTCTTAAATATCCATTTAGTCTTATCGAATCTCAATTGTTTTCTAAAATCGGTGTTACATCGACTCTGTGTGCCCCAAGTTGCGTTTCACGTCGAAACACCGACTTGGACAACATATCGTTGATGTCGCCACTCGCGACAAATCGTATTAACGTTTATTACGGTGAGAATCGCTGGGTCTTCCAAACGAATCGTATCGCGTTCAGATCGGAGCAAGACCGATATTTACTACTCGCTACTGGAACCATTTCGATCGGCTGAAAGAACAATTATTAACGCTTGCGCGCGAAACGATCAACGTACCAAATATCGAATTCTACGCAGACGTTAAACAAAAATACAACAAGCCAGACATGCGTCGAATAAATGGTCAATAATAATCGACTAGTAGCGACTAACGAACTGCATGGTGTAAATAGGACGTGCGCGCAAAAAGAAGGGAACGGCGGAGTGCGCAAGAGGCGCGAAACCATACCGTAACCGTACCGACCATTGCGTAGTTACGGATTAAAAGCTATCTTTAAATCCCATTCTTCCGCCGGAAAAAAAAATAATCAAGGCGAGAGAGAAATGTCCCGCGATACGCGAACGTCGATCCCGTGACAAATCATTTCCGCGACGAGAAGTCGGGTTAGAACGCGACAGGTGCAAACGAACGCGTGCAACGAACCTTTTCCCGTCCACGAATACGATCGTACGCAACAAGATATCCGACCGAGGGTTCGACTCCGGAACAATATTCAATTTGCACGCGTGACGCGTACGCGCCGCTGTCCGCGAGATATCGATCGCAAAAGGTTCGAAATTGAATCGAAGCCGGAGGGTTAGCTAGCGACGCTGCCAACGGCGTTTTATCGATTCGCGCGAATTAAACGTTTGTGTACGGATTCGGTCGGAAAGCCGGCCAGCGCTTGCTTGCCGCATCGCCACCTGCATTGCCTCCCGTGCTCTTCCGCCACCCGTGCGATCAACCTCTTTCTTCCTGCAATTCGCTTTGAATCGCCTACTTGACCGATTCTAGATTCGAAAAAATCGCTCTCCGATGGCCAATCGTGAAAGAGACTGACGGTAGACGATGGGAAACGCTGCAAGAGGAAAGCAGAACTTCGTAACGAGGCGTTCTCGATAATCGCGAATGACGATCGAATGATAATCGCATCAAAGAGTTGGATTTACATGTATATGTTCGAAATTTCTCTGGATAGATTTGTTTTGTCTCGAGATTCCGAGGTAAGCGCTCTTGCGTGCAAGGACTGTGGTCCCCTCGTAATCCGTTTGTCAATCGGCACCGTTACCTTTCCCGCTGCGTGTTTCCTCTTCTTTTTCTTCTCTTTTTCTTTTTCTTTTTCTTTTCCTTTTTTTTCTCTTTTCTTTTAAACCGTATCGTCTAAACCGTATAGTTTACGATTACTTGATCATATCGACACGCTGTTGGCTATACGAGACACTGAGAGCAACTCGAAGAATTACCGCAAATACGCTATGGAAAATGGACTTTCGCGGTAGAGGAAGATCAAACGTTTATCGTACGCAAAGGGAAAACGTAACGGTACTTTCCGGGTGTTACTTCCCAACGGATAAGGTATCCTGGCAGATACCTGCAGCGGCTGAGACTCGTTGCTTAGATTTCAGAGAAACGTCTCAAAACAATGACGGTGCTATTTCCGTTCGAAAGAATCGGAAAAGTACGGGCGAAGGCTGCATATAATATACTCCATCCGTAACACGAAGTACATACGTATTTCGCAATGAGCAACCTTGTTGTATACAAAGACGGTTATTCGATTATTCGAAGAGCAGAGGCATGCGAGAACTTGAAATTGGTAGCATTTCGAGGCTGGAGAATATCGCAAGATCCGACAATTTCGTACCGCTGTTGGCGTTGGCGGAAAATATTTTCGCCAGTCGACTAGTCGGCGAAAAAAGTTTTTCGCCTTCTCGTCCGAATCTCTGTCGAACGGCCGTGTCGTATTTTGGTTCGGATAATCAAGGTTTTACCATATCGATAAAAAATGTAATTCCATTCTGTCGAATAATCGTTCGATTTAGCGAACACGCTTTTACCGTACTTGAACGTATTTTCAAAGACGTTCGTTACATTCGCGTTTTAAACGATCTCTCCTTTCTTCTCTTTGTCTGGCGTTCCTATCTGTTCTCGGTTTCTCATCCGTACTTTCGTAGAGTTTCGAAAGCTCTCGATAGATTTGGCCGAGGAGAGATAAAGCGGCACGACGTTGGTTCGCTTTTCTATCCGTTCGGCGTCTCGGAACGCGGCAGCACGGAAACGAAATATCGTTGCGAAGAAACGTAACTCGGCGTACATAGCATCGAAAGCTTACCGAAACACGCAAGAATTAGAATATTTTGCCACAATAGCGTTGAGTATCGAACGAGTACGAAATCCTCGTCCCGTATTTCTCTAGAAAAATAACCTTTTACGTCGCGTCAATATAAATATCGATCCTTAATCGCTCTCTCGGAGAACCAATAAATTCCTTCGGTACTCGCGAAACGAGGTTGGTAAAAATAAAAATGAAAAAACAGAGACAGACAGAAGAATCGTATGCATAGAAAATAGCAGCGAGAAAAATCGTGACGATAGTTGGTAGATATTGGAATCGAATCCTTTTGACTACGTTTCTTGTCAGAGATCGATCGCGAATGGGAAAAACGGAAGGAAAAGGAACAAAAAGAGAGAGAGAGAGAGAGAGAGTGAGAAAAGAAGGAAGACGACGCGTCGCATCGTATCGTGAAACTCATTCGCACGGTGGCAACGGTAGTAGGACTCTTGGTTCCATCGAATACCAGATACCGAGCTTCCCCGTGGATGCTGGGTGCTTCTAAAAATTTCAGATTGCTTTCGAGCGTTTAAAAGTTCGCCTCGTTTCCTATATATTCTTAAATTTCAGCGCTTCAAATGGGAAGCGAGTTTCGTGCAATTTCTGCGAATTTATTTCAGACTAAGAACGATTACGATTTTACGATTCAAGATTTTTAAACTTAATATAATTTAATATAATTAGGAAAAAGCCACTTGGATAAACATTAACTTTAACGGGAAAAATTGAGATTATAATAAATTATAATACGAAATCGACTTGAACGATTTAAAGAGAGAGATTTTATTAAATACTTGTTGAGCGTCGAGCACTGCGTCGTATTTGAAATATCGTAGAATACCGTTATTCGCGTCGTACAGCGTATAATTGAAAATAATTGGAACCGACAAAAGCGAATCTAGCAATATTTTACAGCCATGTAAAAAGTCGATAAGACATCGGTACGTAGCACGAATCGTTCGGGTTTGTTAAATGAAAGAATGTAAAATATCCGTATAAATGGATATTTTAAAACCGTATATATCTGTGTACGTGCATATACATGTATATCCGTATAGGGTGCCCCAAGCTTCGACGATCAAACTTCGCCAGTAATGTTCCTTGGGTAGAAATAAAAAAAAAAAAAAAAAAAAAAACGATGCTACAGAAGCATAAATATGCTTTATCATCGCGCCACCAAAATACCGTCCCCCCTTTTCAATACCGTCGTAGTTCGCCATCGTAGGCAGATGCAGTTTATCACTCTGTGCTCCGATACTCTTTTCAAAATCACGTATCATCGCGCATTTACTCTATGTCTAATATTTCTCTCTATATTTCCATAAATAATCGATGTTTCAAAGGACAACATACGAACAAATCATATCAACATATCGAGAGTAACGATATTTCATTTTTTCTGACGATAGCTTTATAACGTCTAGCTTCCACAAGGTAAATTAAAAGTGACATCCCCTAACGCGCGACAAAAATAATATTCGTCGTTCGAAACTCTTAACTTAATTTCGCTTTCTACGTGGAAAAAGAAACGACCTTGGTGAAAGTTTACAACGACGCGAACGGTAGGCAGACAAATCCGTGGCGTTATTGAATTAAATTCCAAACGAAAGTGGATCTTCGATCCGCTCGACGGTTCGTGAAAAAAAAAAAAAAAGAAAAACGAATAAAGGGGGTCGGGATGTTGGCGTCTTATTCCGTGCAGCTTCACAAACTGTGGCTTACCCTTAACGACTCGCTCGTTAAAAACGGACGGATTTACCGTCGCCGACGAAATTGCCCGGAGATGAAGCGAGAGTGTAACTGGAAAGAATTCAGCAGAGAAAAGAAGCCTGGGTAAGAAGCAGAGTGGAGCACTTTCGAGGAGGTCAAGGTGAATAATCTAATTGTCGACACGAACGGAATCGCGACTCGATCTGTTTGGTAGACGAGATTAATCGGGTTCTGGTTCCAGTAAAACTAATTTTGTACATTCTCTACGAGTTAGTTACGTAGAAGTAATTAACTTGAAAGTTCGTTTATTCGATGAAAATTTACATGATAAATTTCTTAGAAGTCTCCGAAACAATGGCCGTTTCGTTCTGTACGTACCTATGAATCTCTGAATAATCTTACTGGAGCAAAGTAATTCCCGAACAAAAGGAACAATATAAATCAGGCAAAAATCTATCGGTCGAGTAAAAAGTACTTACAACATAGAGTATACGGTATATACGGTTACATTTATTCCGATACTTTCTGTAGATTTTTTTTTGCGAGCATCGAATTTGCTAGTACGGAAACTTTAGAAATGAATTCTGATTAAGTTAGACAACGTCGAAACGATCATCTTCGAAGGCCGTCCTAATCGATCTGCTCGTTGGGCATGTTTCAGCCTTTCATGGTGCCTATGAGAGTACTGATGTTATTAGGAGGTGGGTTACTGGCGGTATTCGGAAGCGAGGCGATCGAGCTAGGAGGTGCTGGACCTTTAGCGGTAGTCGCAGCGGCCTTCGTCAGTTGCTACTTTTGGCAGACACAAGGCTGGGAAGTCGACGACGTAAGTACATTTACATATTTACAAGGAAAATTCGGTAAATGTTGCGTTCCTTCTAATTGCGCCCTCTTATTTAAATATACGCACAATGTTCTAAAACGCGTCGATCAAAACTTCTTAGTACATTTCGCATATTTAGAGAAACGCAACGAAATTTTATACGTATATCGATCGGTTCAACTTGTTTTTATACATGCGTGTATATATGTATATATTATCCATTAATATCATATCGAAAAGTGTTCAGAAATCAACCTCGTAATTAAATACACAGACAGATTTCCATGTCATTTCTGTTCTATCTTCTTATTCTATTCTTCTGTTCTATCCCCCCCCCCGCTCTTTGTTTATTCGTGAATTTTATCTACAACTTGGAAAAGTTTACGAAAATAATTTCCGTATAATTACACATTTATTACGATTTAAAACATAGGATCTTGCTAGGTTTAAACGCAAGTATAGATTTATACGCTACAGATGTTGATGGAAGTGACGCGTAAAATTTATCCCAAATCTTTCTTTTATTTTTTTCGCGTCTCGATACAATACGTGTACGATACGATACGGTACGATATAGTATTTCTCGTTCTATCGCATTCCCAATTTATTTTTAGCGTAGAATATTCTCTTACCATAAAAACAGACTATTTTATTTAAAATATGGTTTCTTCCGTATAGCGAACTTTTTTACCGTACGTATCCTATACATTAACTTTCGATGTTAGAAAATCAATGTTTCACGCGTGACTGTTATATCGAAATCAGTATTCGAAACCAAGTCCTATTTTATAGCTTAATACGTTCGCAAAATATGTTTATTGATTCTATCAATATTCCGACAAACCTACAAAAATATAAAAGTATGTTCTTGTATGGAAGTCTATCGGATGAACTAGTTTCAGTTCCGAAATACATATATACCCAAAGTCTTCATAAATAAAACAATTTCAGTTTGCGCGTGCTATTTGCTTTCAATTTAATCGAATCGTAACGAAACTACAATAGTAAACTCGAATATCACCAATCGCTTCGTTGAATGTCATAGATGTCCCTCTCCTCCTTTAAACGAAAATGAAGCATCGATAGCCCCGATATAGCCATCGTTAAATCAATTACCTTCGACCCAATAATTGCAATAATTAAAACTAAACTACCCACTTTTTCATTATTACTACGGACATTAACCCATTTCGTCGTTTTTCCTAAGAATATCTATTCTTTTCTTTTTTCTTGTTATTTTCTATTCAATTGAATTTCACCACATATAGAGAGAAAATAGATTCTCCGAAACAATTAAATAAATATGTTGCACAATTGGATCGTTCTAAATGGCCGAAAGTAAAAATGCTAACGATCGATTTCTGTTAAAAATTAGGAAAGAAAAAATCTTTCGTGACGGCGGATCCCAATGCTCTTGCAAACTCGTCAAACTTTTCGATTCATAGCCAGACTCTAAACTAATTTGTTCCAGACAGATTCCAGACAAAGAGAACGATATTTATTTTAAAAGATATATAAAATATCTTGAAGAACATGTTTCTATATCGTATCGTAAATCTTACAGAAAAATATTGGTTGCTACATTAAACGATATACTATATACGATATACGATATACGATATACGATACGTTTAAAGAGAGTGGAGGCTTTCCAATCTACTCGATTATATTTGTCCTTTCTCATCGACGGGAAAAATTCGTTAGGATGAAAGAACTTTGACGAAAGATGTACCTTTAAATTCTGCTAAACTTCGATTATTACTTTATCGTAACGTTATATTTTCTCCTGACGCGGCCTTGGAATAGAAGAAACGTTTTTTACCGATCCAATGGAAACTCGTCAAAATTGAAAGCAACCATTCGATTCTTAGCAAAGGCCAAGCAACCGGCCAGACCTAAAAACGAAAAGAAACGAAAAACCGTCGTAAAATCGCTAAACGATTGGAAAGTCGAGAAGTCGGCGGTCGCGATAATCCCTGGCGTTCGTGAAATATTCAAGTCGGCGTGGCGCGGCGTTCGTTTCGAACGTTGGGGTTGCTGGACACGTAGCCATCGGTATGTCGCGCTCACCAGCTGGCACGTATTCTTCGTGACGCGACTGTGGCCAGATATTGCCAGCGCATTATGACCGATGCTGTCCTCGTCGTTTATTTCGAACGATTAGCGCGACTAAAAATCGACGATGCCAATAACGATTGATCGACCCGATGCGATGCGGAGCGACCGATGCCAGCTGGATAAAAACTGTCGTTCGAACATCGTAATACACGATTTTTCACCGCCATCGACCAGATTAACAACTGTGTAAACAACTGACGATTATTTCTAAACAATTCGAACAATTTCCATTCCTCTCTTCGCAAATTTTTCAATGTAATTACCAAATGTTTACGCACGTTACGAATATTCTGCAATTATATATTACATTTACCTTCATTTTGCCGAAATTTGCTCAAATCGATGATATGTTCGGGAAAGAGATCGTCAATTACATAAACAAGATATTATTATTTTATTTATCTGGGGCAAAATGATTTCAGCACAATTGACAACCTGTAGAGTAGAAAGCTTTCGTTCGATCGTTAAATTGCGTGGAAATGGTTAAAGCATGGAAACTGACTAACATGGGAACAATACCGTGTTAATAACTGCGGATGGAGCAAAAGCTTTTCGAGATCGCCGGTTCGGCTAAATACGTGTAATGGAACGTCGATAATTAGTAGACAAAACGACGACATCCATGTTTTACGTTATTTCAAAATTATGATTCTCGATGCTCGCATCATTTTCGATACATTTTTCGTAAGATATACGACCAACCTATCGGACTCTCGGTATTGCTGATTACTCGTGAAATGTGCAAGGAAATTATATTTTATTTCGTGCAAATAAAACCGCCACAATTTCGGAATCCAGATCAAATTCCTTACTAGCTATCCAAATAAGACATTTGACGTTAATAAAATAAAGAAAGTATCGATAAAGCCCAGGGAAAGCGTTATACGTATATTTATATTTGCGCGAAAAGACTGTGACTCAAAGAAAAACTAAACGTACAGAACGCGAAACAACTTTAAGTTTAAATGTTAATTCTTCTTATAACTCGGATAGCCGAGAGAAAAAGCCGGACTAGAGTAAACTCGACTAGAGTAAAAGTAACGAAAGGGAATACATCTGTACGGTAAGTATTTAGGTGAGTACTCGACGGTTGTTATTACGTATACTCGAGAAAAATGCGATCGAAAAGGCAAACGAGCTAAGAGTCTAAATAACGTGCGTGAATAAACGGCCTTGAACAAAATGGCGGTATAAATTACGATACGTTTCTTTAAAAATTCTAGAAATTTCAGCAGATTCCGACTGACTTACCTTTGCCAGACGGGTTGGAAAGTTTGAAAGGGGCTGCTACTTAAAAAGGCGAAGAAAACGATTTTGCCGGACTCGGCTTGATTTCGAACAAACCAAACGAGGAAACGCGACAACGATAATTTTGTCAACATAAGATAACAAATATAAATAAAGAAATACATACGTTCGACATGGTTTATTTGCTAGCGAGTATTACAATTGGCAACTGGCAAACGCGATGAAACGTAATTTGCTCGAAAGTAAAGTGTAGCCATCGCGATTCAAATTCAAAGCGGAAACTCTCAAAACTCTTTCTTAAATATGTATATCGTCCGCTGTATGGGGGATCGGCCACGGTGAATCTTGAAAATCCAAGTCGAAGTTCGTTGTTAGCGGACACCGTTGCTAACCGGTGCGACGATCTTCCACGTCTATCGTCGTTAAGGCGAGATCATTCGGCAGAAAATTCAAAGAACCGCAACGATCAATAAGGAAATATTTCCGATGCGCTTAGCAATCGACACAGTGGTAAAACCTTTATTCCCTCGACGGCACTGAAACAATTATTCTTAACGACAGACAATAACGCGCCAACGATAATTCTCCTTTTTACTTAGTTTTATCGTTACACGGATCGTTTTATTTTCGATAGTAGCAACAGTTCAGCACCACGGTTGGACGGTGATGAAAGTACGCTGTCGCTTATCGCCACGTCCCATAACTCGAAGGAAAAATCCGTTTCCGTTGACCGGCGATTCCGTAACGGCGAACCTGTTAATATTTTTCACACTTTGCTCGTAAATGCTTCGACTCGGAGGCTCGGCACGTAGCCAGTGTCGCGGTGCCACGGTCAATATCGAAATACGATTTCGCTTTATGCACAGGTTACGTCTCCGTTCTGTCAACGTTGATCCTCCGATCGCGAAATTGATCAGCCCGAAATGCGATTTCGACTCGACGAATATACCACGATTTCGCTTGCTGCGGACTGTCACGTTTCTTCCGGCACGACGATGACCCGTTCGTCTACGTTGTAAAATTCGATGCCGAATCCATCGGTGTTCTCGCGTGGTTCCACTTTTTCCATCTGCTTTCGCGTTTCCATCTACAGCCGCGTCTATTCTTTCGTAAAATAAAGCAAATTTACCTCTTTTATATTTACCACGATTCACCTCGTACATTCTCCCGTTTGTTTACAACGTTTTCACGAAAATCGTCAGCCGTTAACTGCGACCGTCGCCTTTATCGCCAAACATCGCTTCTGTTTTATTCCAGTCACACGAATTTTACAATGGTACGAGTGGAAATTGAAATCTATCCAAGTTTCCAACTCGCGGATGCGCGATCCTCGTTCGATCGATACTACTACTATAGTTATAGTTTCGTGATCCGTTTTACCATTACGCGTAACCGATTCCTCCCGTACTCCTCCCGTACTACTCCCGTACTCCTCTCGTACTCCTCCCGTACTCCTCCCGTACTCCTCTCGTTCCATATCCAAATAATATGGAAATATGTCGATGCACATTCGCAAACGTCACGTGAAATTCGCACGTCGCGCCACCAGTCTCGATATTTACCGTCGCTGTTTACCTGCAATCTAGATTACCTAACGGTAACACAGCCGCATATTGATTTATTTAATTTAATTCCGCACAATCTCGGTATTACGAGCGACGTGATGCTTTTACGACGTTCCGGTAATCACAGTTTTCCCAGATATTCCATGGACATTTCGCGATCGTTAAAGACGCTCCAGTGATTCGTAGAGGCAACGAAGCAACGAGATCGATGAATCTTCTGTCTGAATTAGATAGACGAGCGGTGAAGTAACAACGGTGCTCGACAGTTTTTTTCGACCTGATTTTCGGAAAAATTGAGCAAAGCTTTAAACGACATGTACAGAATCGAGTATCAGATGAAAATGATTCACTCTCTCTCTCTCTCTCTCTCTCTCTCGGACAAAATAATTGAATTTTTAGTACTAATGAAATATTTTTGAAAATACGAGATAAATTCATAGTCTTTCGTTGGCAAAGCTTGTAACATGATTACGAATAAGCATCGAGCCCTATCAGGATGAAAATATCGTAATATAAAATATTCTATAATTATGGCGATTCGAAGCGATGCGTCAAGAATGACAGGTTGCAAGATGAATATTAATATATGCAGTTGTTCCCTTCTCTAGTTATTAGTTGTGAAAAATACTTTGAAGCCACACCGCTTCTCCTCGGTGTGTGACGGCAAAGTCTCCCTATTTCCAAAAACCGCAGATTCCGACTTTTAACTAAAAAAAAGACACGACCGCTAAAATATTTTAACTTTCTTTCGCTAATCTTTCGATAAACGCTCTCGCGTTTCGCGTCTGTTTAATTTTGTACGAGAGACACCGGATGCATTGCCATCTTTATCCCATTTCGATACTATCTATCAAGATCTATCAATCGAAACGATCCGATTCGAATAAAAACCTGGACCAATCTAAAATTCTCGTTTCGTTAAGCTACTTCTAACTTTGACCAACTCGATCAAAAAGATTCCAACGTGCGGATCTCGTTCGACGTCCGACGAACATTTTAATGATATTTCCTCGCGTTGATCGCGACAACAAACGCGTGGAAGAGTCCGGTTGAGAACCGCGAAACGCTGTCAGCTTGCGTCGATTCGCTCGCGACAGCTTAAATCCTAATGAAAGGACAAAAACGGTACTGGACGGTTTCGAGTCTCTCGATGAAAAGCGACGAGAAAATCCGAGTTACGTTAAACGACGTTTGGGGAGGACGGAACGCGGTGTCTTCGCGGTGTCTATGCTAAAACGCAAGAGGGAAAACTGAATTTCAAAGTTTTCTCAACGTGAGAGGCTTTCGGCAGAAAGGCTGCCAGCGAAAATTTGATTCGTCCGCGACGGAACGAGGAACGACGCGCTTCTTTCGCTGCGAAAATAGCCAACGTTCTAATTCCTTGAAACTTTCTACTGGTTCTAGCGTTCGATCTACGCCGATATTTAACCGAAATTTCGTTTAATTCTCGACGAATTCATTTTTATACAGAGGAACAGCTTTGTAGAGATTGAATTTTTCGTATCGTTGTCTTTTATTCTCTCTACGGACGTTAGTTTGATCAGAGATTAGATCGGAGGAAGATCAATCACGCTCTTACAATTGGTCCTCGCATACACGCGTACGTAATACGTACACTCTATTTCGTCCGTGCGTGACATACGCGTTTATACCACGGTTCTCCGTTACGATATACATATTTCCGTTCTCATATAAATTCGACTCTAATTACTTCAGAGCCTAACGTTCGAGTCGAGTAGTCCTGTATCAACGTTTTCTGCGATTCTCCGATTTCGCACCAGGTTCGTTCGTTTCTCTCGACCTCCTAACAACTCCCCGACTTTCCATCGATTACGTACATTTTCCAACTTGCTAGCAGCTCCTCGATTTCGCATCGACGATCGTCTACGCCACTATCTCTCTTAGCGTTTCTAAACATGTTCTACGGCTTGCTAATCTAGCTTCGTCCCAGGTTATGTATTCCATAAAACGCGCTGTCCCAAGCTGCCGCTCCTAACGATTCAGCCGACGGTCAACTAACGTTCGACCCGTTCCACTAAACCAGAAAATGCTTTG
Source organism: Bombus affinis (assembly GCF_024516045.1). Classification (NCBI taxonomy): domain Eukaryota; kingdom Metazoa; phylum Arthropoda; class Insecta; order Hymenoptera; family Apidae; genus Bombus; species Bombus affinis. The sequence goes on from NC_066351.1 coordinate 16,805,398, forward strand.
ACTAGAAAAGTTATCTGAAACACGCGCTCAACGATCAAACAACCATTTGCCCATTTCTATCGCAAAGACTCAATAGGATTATCGAAGCGACGAGTTTCTCCAGTTGAATCGAATTTTTGCCCAACGACGCTAAAAACAAGACAGGAAGCGCTGCCAATTCCTAGAAAATATTTCTCTTCCCTCGATCGGTGGTACCTCTTTCCGTCGAACGATTCAACGCGTCGATCTCTAAAAGAGTTTCTAAGAGAAACAAAGACACGGATCGCTAACGGACAAATCACCTGTCCGCGTAGGAAAAATATCGCGACCAAACTTACGGAATGACCAACCGGAAGCTCGCGACAAGAAGGAACGTCAGGCGTCGTACAGTTGCCCGTGTACCGCGACCTTTAGCCCTTTCTCCTTCCGTTAGCTCAAACTCAGCGGCAGCTGGCAGCTGGCAGTAACAAAGTTTGTTTCCGTTTAAGGTAAAAGGGGGAGAAACGCACGGGTTTGTGGCGTATCTGTCGTCGAGGAGATGAAATTGCGGATGGGTTTGCTGGTTTCCAAGGTAGTTTACAGAAGGAAGGTTTGTCTTTAGAGTTTGACGAAGCCTTTGGATTTAGTTACGTTCTCGGCTCTCGATTTCGCTCCATGTTGGATGGTGGATGGATATTGGAACGGTTCGGTACAAGTGTGTCAAGGTTGTACGCGAAAGCAGTTTCTCGTTCGAGCAACGCGTATATAATACACGGAGAGACATTTTCTCGACAAACCTTGCCATTTTGAAACGATAAATTGAAACGGAGTGTCTTTGAAGCAAAGATAAGAAAGATAAGAAAGATCGCGCAACTAATTTCTCACTACGTTCTAATGCCCGTGTGTATCGGTTTTACGAATACAGAAAGCTATCTCTCCCACGAAGCTGAAGTAAACGAACGACTTTGCGTGTACGAAGAAAAAAGGAACGAAACGGCAAAGCGACGCTGAATCGGCGATGAAAAGAATGCGACGGGTTCGATACGACGACGATCGATTATTTCGTTAATTATGCGAAATACCGAGGGTTGCTCTGGTTACAGGTCGCGCCAAAAGCCTCTCGCCAAAGCGCTGCTAGCCGCTGGTAAGACGACGGAAACGAGAGAAGAAGGGGAGCAGTGAGGAAGCAGCAACGGGGGAGAAAGTAGAAAAAGAAATACAGTGGGCGAGAAGGGAACGGAGGAGAAAGGCGAAGGGGTAGAAAGAGGGAGTTGGTCGTTTCGGTGGGAAACGAAAAGAACTGGCAACGCACACCCGCTGATTAACTTATTCGATCGGACCGCGTTAATTAACGCATATCGGGCGTACAAGCGATACGATTCAATTACACGAAATCGACTACGGTCGCGACGCGTCGCGTCGGCTTCTGTCGATGACGTACGACAAAATTGATCCTTGGCTGCGGTCGCGTCATGTCATATCGGTGCATCCAAATTCTCGCCGTTTCTTTTTTTTTTTTCTTCTTCTTTTTTTTTTTAATTTTCACCGATCGAGAAAAGAAAGGTCAAACGAGTTAGCAACGTTTCTCCTAAACTTTGCAATTTTATTATTCGAATACGCGATTAATACGCAACCCTTTAACGGTATCATTCTCCTCCATTTTACGATAGCCGAATTGAATCGAATACGTTAATACGATATACTTACTTCGATTATATAATACGATAGAAATATTTGTAACCTTACCATCAGCCACGACACGATTGTGCCATGATTGTACTCAAAGTAGCGATCTTTTCTTTCGATCGAAACTTACATTAAATATTTGCAAGATTACTAGAAACATAAATATAACGTTTAGAAAAGATTGTACAAATTTAAGGACGGTTCGATGTTAGTTGGCGAGCTTTAAGACTGGTTATCTTTGCTTGGAAAACGAATATTACGCGAAATAATTCACGATAAACACTAAGAAAATGATTCGACACTCGACACCAGTGAAAAGTTATTTAATTAATATAAAATAATTATTTGAAAATGCCGAATCGCGGATTGCCAACTGCGCGCACGCGCGCGCGTCTGTTCTTGTTATTTATTATATCGTACGAATAGAAAGTGAAATGCGAATGTCGCTTACTTCGGGACTTTCGTTAAAACTTGAAACCAGTTATCCCCTCTTACTTTTGCCTTTAGTTAATAAACTACAGAAATAACGACTCACTGCGGTTGTACAAAAGCAATTTCGCTCGAGAAATAACTAAAACAAAGTATCGATATCTGGTAATATTCATCCGTTTATGCTCGGAGAAGCGATAAATAAACAAATTTCGATATCGCGGTGAAAATCACAAATATCGATACGTATTTGAACGGGGAAACAACCTACGATTGTATGACGACGAGCTACACGTCGTGCGGCTATTCTACCGGAGCTATTCGATGCAGAGAAATTATTTAGTCGTTCTAATGACTGAAGGTGAGACGATAAAGCCAACAGCGCGTTGGCTGCTGTATTAATGATGTTGATTTACAGCGAGAAAGAGCGAAGCCGTTAAGTCGACGTTATTAAGAGCCGCAATATCCAAGGCGAAATATTAATGATATTGACGATCTATCATGACAGAGAATGGAAGAATTACGACGCCAGCCAGAGCGAGCTAATTGTATCGTGGCGATGCCATGTACCGAGAAGCCGTGATTCATGAGAGATTCGAAGCCTATTTTAGCCGGAGATTTCTCGATGAAAATGCCTGTAACGTGAAACTTTAATTATCAACGGGATCAGCTTTCCAACGATATATACTTGTCCTTTCCTTTTATCGTGAAAATTTCAAACTCCTGTTAACGATCCATATATAAGACGCGATAAAGAATTTGATCACGATACCGCGTGCTAATTGGTGAAAGTAACAAAATGACTATGAGAAAGACGAGCGAGGAAAGTGAGTTATCATTATGTTTGTTAAAATTGAATTTACGACCATAATAACCAAAGATTTTACTTCGATTAAAGTCTACAACCAAGGAGATATCGGTACTACAACGTGGTAAATTATTCCAACTGTGTCGACTGACTCTAATATTTTAATATTTACAAATTAAATGTACATTTAATATTTAATATTATCCTCTCCACTTGGCTTTACGATGCTTTACGATGCTTTACATTACGGTTGTCACAATTATTTAGCAAATCACGGTCGTATTTGTCGAATGATATAGCTCGACTATAGGATATTAGAAGGTTTCTCTTAGTTCAAGTTAGATGCAACCTCAACGATTTAAACTTGGATAATTAAAATGAGCCAATATTTATACGTGTTATGTGTGTAAGATATGCATAGTAAAATTAGCGTATAAAGATTAGAGAAGAGTAAAGTGAGAGAGAGAGAGAGATATATATATATATATATATAAATAAAAAATAAAAGATAAACTAGACTGATAAGTTTCCTCTTTATGCTAATATATATGGACTATTATATCAGTTCTGGCTCGCATAGGTATATATTTCACGTTTATTACGTTCCAAGTTGCATTCACGCGTTACTACTACTTTATTCGTCGTATTAAATTACAGGAAGTAGCATATCGTTTCTTGTAAAAGTTTAATTATCGCGCAAGATCGAAAAGCTCTTCAGCCGGTTGTTGGTTTTATGAAATATTCGTCTCTCGTGACAACGATAATCCAGCTTGAGAGCTGGATCTGGGCTAATGCAAGTTTTAAAGGCATTGCGAACAAAATTAATGTCCATACGATATAATATAGAAACTGGCGACACACCAAGATCCCGGGGGTCGTTACCAGGTACATAAATCAAATGGTCCGATTACGCCCGAATCACTGCCGTGCTAGTTCATTTTTTCATCAAGGGACTCTCTCGTTGATCGCAGAAAGGGAAATTACCTTTAACGTTAATTTTATCGATTTCGGTAATACGTTATAAACGTCCACTACATATAAATATAGAAGACCCCCGAACAAACAAACTGTGGCGGATTTTGATAAAAAAAAAAAAAAGAATCTGTCCCACGAATATACGCCGAGTTGAAAATGGTTGTTCGGAACAATGGTAGAAAAGTGCAAGGGCCTGACTCGCAAGGACCAACGCAATTCCGTAAAAGGATACTCTCCTATACAAGCTCTTGGCGTTTTCGACACACTTTTGTTTCTCCCATTCGCATTTTCACGATACGATCGGTGAACGCCTAACGAACGTGTCACGGGTCACATAGCGATACCCACCCGTAAGAGGATTAGTTGCTGGCCAACTGTTCGTGTATCGCGTTTGTCTGGAAACAAATGACAGCAAACTATCGCTGATATCGTTTCGAGTAACGAAAACTCCAACAGCGGATATCACGAGTACTTGGACAAACTCGAAACCGTCTAGTCGTTCCCTGAAATTTCCCTCTTCAAAATGATCTACGTTATTTTATTATTAAAGGTTTCTCCGACGAGTGTGCTTTTAAACGATTAACGATTGAAAAATTGTTGATTTAATATACGTATATCGCGTATATCGCCTATATCACGTATATCACGTATATCACGTATATCACGTACGTCATGTATATCACGTACGTCACGTATATCGCGGATATATCACGTATCACGCAATACGTATATTGGTTGAAACGACAACCTACGATATGCGTAGTACGATAACTATACAACTTACGATATATTTTTAAAAGCAGGCGTACGGTGGTTGTTACGGTCGGTCGCATCGATATTCGCAGACCGGCCGAAACGTGTCCGGTTTTACGCTGTCTCTTTGTGCTTCTCTCCTTCCGCGCTCGCTACGCCAACGTCTTTAGCGCAACGTCATAAAGCGCCAAAAACAACTATTTCGTTCGAAACGTTACACAGCCATCGAAATATATCTCAGAAATATCGTGACTCGCCCTACGCGTGCCACTTCGAGAATTATGCTCTACTATAATCAACTTGTTGTTCTTCGCTATAATCTGATCGTAGAAATGCAATTAACAGAATATGATACCGTTAGCTACCGTCGCAGAACCTCGCTAATCGTCGCGCATTCTCTTTGCAGAACCCAGTGGCAACAGCCTTTGAGATCTTCTGGATGATCTGCGAGCCGATTCTGTTCGGTGTAACGGGTGCTCAAATCAAGATCGACGAACTGGAGGGGAAAACGGTGTACTTGGGCGTAAGCTGCCTGCTAGCAGGTATAGTAATTCGCATCGTGGTGACCATTCTTGTCGGAATCGGCTCGAAACTGAACCTCAAGGAGAAAGTATTCATCGCTTTATCCTGGATGGCGAAGGCGACCGTGCAAGCCGCGCTTGCACCCACTACTCTCGATAAGGTGGACCCGAATGACCCGGAACAGGTGTACTATGCCGAGACTATGGTGACCATGTGCGTTCTGTCGATTCTGCTCACCGCTCCAGCCGGTGCGATCATTATCTCGCTGACAGGGCCGAAACTTCTAAAGAAAACCACGGTTCCTACGGCATCCCCCGAGGGCTGGAAAGCACGCAGACCCTCGATTCGAGACATTTCCATCATCAACGAAGACCCAGACCTCGAGGAGACCGCAACCGAGAGGAAGGCTTGAGGCGTTCCCCTTGAACGGGCACGGACGTGACCCCTTTCTCCCTATTCCACTTCTCTCCGTAGATCTTCTAGCAGGCATTTCGCATTTCGTTTGTATTTTATTCGGTTACTTTGTACGTCTTTCTTTGTATATCAAGTTCCAGACTCGGACAAGGAAATGGAAAAAGGTGATTGGGCTCCCTTGACGAGATCATGGAAAACGTACGTGCAGGTATGCGTTTGTGCGCGTAGATCGAAATGAAACGAATCTGCGAAATTGCAACGGTCAAGGTTAGCTTGACGATATACCGTCTCTTATTCGTAGATACACGGTCATCGTTGATACTTTTATTTCCGATATTTTCTGCTCATCCGCGGTATATTCGCCAACTATGTCTATTTAGAGCACGACGCGTTGTTTTTCAGATTAGATCTTTAGTTTGTACATTCACGGTCGGTTGTTTGAAATCCTACATAGGTCGTTTAGCAGAAACAGTGGGCTGTTTCGAATCTTACGTAGATAAATAGATAGACGGGGTTGGATGAAATGTTTTCGACTGGCCACCTTCGACGATTGTTATTATCTTCTGACGAACAAGTCCTTTGTCTTATTATTTTCACTCCCATATCCGAATAAGGTAAACTCGTTAGGCAATAATTTGGGTAAAATGGTTGGCGCAACGTCAATCAGAATCGAATATCAATCGTACCAGCTACATTCATAGAGATTAAAAAGCGTATTAATATCACTTTTAGATCATTTTCTCAAACATGCTGATCGTTGTTGCTACAAAATGAACGGAGAAAATGTACAGAGGAAGACTTAGGATAATGCAGAAAACTGCTTTATTCCGACAAAATCTGTCCTCGATACAGTAACAATAATAATAAGAATGATAATAATAATAATAATAATAATAATAATAATAATAATAATAATAATAATAATAATAATAATAATAATGATGATGATGATGATGATGATATAAGCAGAGAAAGAACGTTCGTTAAATTGAATTCGATCGTTAAAGATAATAACCCTATGGGTCAGGGGTAACAAAAAATTAAGCAAGGAGGAAAGAAACTTTTCTATATTATCTTAATTTTTGTCTTTTCCCGAATCCAACGGTCTAGAATACCGACACAGAATTAAAAAATTTCGTTATCATGAAAACAAAAAGAGAATAACACCGAGATACATTCTCGCTCGTCCCCGCTGGTCGCAAATAACGGAATGCAGCGAGAAAGAGTGGAGAGTATCCTCTTTTTTCAAACCAATACATCAAATTAATATTATCTGATATTACTTAACGATCCTTTTTGATTCGATCATTCTCTATGCCCAGTCACCGCAAAAAGTTAAATCAACGTTCCCTATTTCTTCTCTTTACCGTCCAACATCACCACAGAAACCGTAACATAACGTATAGATTAAGAAACTTTGAAACGTATCTGAGCATCGATATGTCTTCTGCTTCGAACCGTCAGCTGACATCTTGATTCTAGTTCGAGAAAGATAACTTTGCGTAGTAAAAGCTGCGATAGCAGGTTGGATGGAGCAATTTATCAACGAGCTTCGTTTTCAGAAAGTGAAATCTTGTCACGACCTTACAACACTTGCCGATGCGCTTATACGAAATCATACGAAATCATACGAAATCATACGGAATCATACGAAATCATACGAAATCATACGAAATCGCACGATATCGCACGATATCGCACGATATCGCACGAAATCGCACGAAATAGTCGAGAAACGTGGCATCGTTTCTGAAATTCAAGTCTAGATCTGTTTAAACGAAAAGTACCAACTTTCGTTCTTTTTAGCGTTTAATGTGACCAAGGGATTATAATACTTGGATAATTAGCGATAAAAATAAATAATTATAAGATAAATACGATAAAATGATTCGGTTTGATGAAAAGAAATGTTACTGTTGGCAAAAATAATCGACAAACAGTTTCTTACGCGTATGTAATCGACGAATGTTGACATTTATTGCAACACAATCTAAATATGTAAAGGAATGTAAGAGAAAATAAATAAAGACTGTTGTGATTTAATAGGTTTTATCATCGATGAAATTTATCGACGATCTACAGTTTTCTTTCTTTTTCTTTTATTCGATAATCCTGCGATAAAAATCGACGATCGTTCGCGACATTTTTTAGGAGAAATATCAAATTATACGCGTGTCCTTTGCTTTGTTTTCATAAAGTATACTTTACAACGAAATCTACGATCAAAGTGTTTCCTTTTTCTTCTTCTTCTTTTTCTTTTTCTTTTTCTTTCTCTCTTTCTTCAGGGATCTCCTCGTAAAACGTCTGCCTTCTCACGATAATAAGTATCTTTCGACATACATACGTATATTTTACAAGCGTATGTATAAACATTATTATTGTTATTTTTCATTCGATACAACGATGTTCAATCTTATAAAGTGGGATTTATAAAGAACCAAAATATCAAGGTATCTTCGTTCGGAACAAGTTGTCTCAGATCATATACACGTATTGGACAATTATTTTAGTACTAATTTTGCTTCATATATCAAATTAGACGAAATCTAAGAATTATCACCAAGAGAAACATCCGTTCGAAGCAAAATATTATTTCTTGTTATTTTACGTACAAGTTAAGATCAAAATAAACTAAAAACTGTTTTGTTTGTTATCTATATGTTAAATGTAAATTTAAAAATATTTGACTATATCCCGATTAAATTGCGATCGAAAATTGCTTAAATCGAAACACATCTATAGAGAAATAAATAATGTAAAATTGGACTGCCCATAAGAATGCCGAATGAAAGCTCTTATTTCTCCCACTAAACGAATAACGTTCGTTTAGATCCGAATTCCAATTTCAGTTCAAATTCAATCGAATTAAATTTAATCGTTCGACGGTGTTACGGGTTGCAAAGAAAATGAAGAAATTCGTGCGATCAACGAGAACAGAAAGCATTTGTTAAACTAGTACGTAATATTACTGTAAAACTGTTCGTTATAATTTACAGACGTTTGAGAAACCTATACGTCTCCTTGTGCGCGCGTATTTAAGCGTGTAAATATCTGCGAATATTAACCGCCTGTACAATTAACCTTGAATACGAGAGCGAAAGAGGAACGTAGTGGAGAGAGGGGAAATTGATTAATCGATCGACTGAAACTTGAAGTAAACTGTATTTGCGCGTAAATTACTCGATTAATTAATTAGCTCAAGAGCACCTCGGTATTAATCTGCCAGAGGGAAGAGAATAAAACTTTGATTGTGCAGGAGAATAAAATTTTACTATTAAACGCTAAATTCTGAATCCTATTATATCGTTACGTTAATATTAAAGGCAATAATTATAATGTCAATTTTTTCGTGGTTCTCGCATTGCTTCGTGGTCGTTTCTTCGAAATTGTTTCAATCTTTAGGAATTGTTAGGGATTTACCTGCTTCGGTTCTCTTGAAGCAATTTCTTATTGAAATTTTTTTCGAATATATATTCTTTAATCTGCTTATTTTACGGAAACAACGTAAAAATACGTTGCTACGAAGACATCGAACTGTAGATCGTTGTTTCCGTTCGCTTCGTTCTTATTACGCGAATATGTTTAACGCGATAAATGCAAAAAGACAACGTGACTGGGCATCGATGCGATGGACGGGAAAAGAAGCAGGAAAATTAGAGAGGAAAAATCGGCTTTTCGAGACTGGAAATCTTCGAGCCGGAAAGCGAGACGGAAGTGGATAGCGGCGCGAAAGAACGAAGGTAATAAAGAACGATCGATACCTCGTAACGTAAATAAATCCACCATGTTGTTTACTTTTTACTATAGAGCAAATATAGGAAAACAAGAGTACTTTTCGCTTGAATGTTTCGACTAATAAACGACTGTTTTTATCCCGTTTGAAAATGCCGAACCAATTCCCCAAAAAACTCGAGAATATGGTATAAAATATACATGGAACACGCCGACCACTCGCCAAGTATCTTTGTTGGCATAATTTTCTGTCTCGAAGTAAGCTATCTTGTCTCGTATCTAAAGAGCGTTGAAAAATATTTTTCACAGCTATGTCGGGTAATTGTACTTCCGAAGCACAGGGCTCGGATCGGTGGAGATCCGTTTTAAAAACATCTAGCGCGAAAGTGAAAGCGTACCGCCTCATCTTTGATCGTTAAACCTATATTTAATAGCTAATATATTAATAAACACTCTTACGCGCGCGATACGTTACAAGAGATACCATAAACCGATATTCGTAGAAAACGTTCGAATGCAACACGGAATGTTGCAAAGGTTCGGGCAAGTCGTGTAAGATTCACAGTAATTTCCTGCGGCTGTTTTCAGTTTGTAAAATCTCGAATATAGTCTGGCGCGATTATCTTGCTTCCATGTGCATCGAATAATCGTCGCAACGTTCCCTCGACTCACTTGTCAACAGACAAATTTCGAAAAGAGCCGTGTACGAGCCGTTCGTCCGCGTGATTCAAGGCCGGTTTTAAAACTGCGACCATTTTCCCCAACGGTGCATTTCCCCTTTTCTTCGACGATTATAAAACAAAGTACCATCGCCGTTCTCTGTCGTTGAATCATCGGCGCCAATTCCTAAACTTTCTCCTCACCTATGTCGATTTTATACAATATAATAGAGATATAAAGCCGAGAATATAACGTAACGTTGCAAACATGTACATAGTATAACCTATACGTATATAGAAATAATACAGTTACAGTTACAATAGTTACAGTTACAGTTACAGTTACAGTTACAGTTACACACACGGAGAAACATGAACAACGAATAACGAATATCATTACGACGTATTTAAAAATTTCGCTTCGTTAGAATTTTGGCTCCTATTTATTATTCGCTACTATTACGTATTATCTGCCGTTGCTAAGATAGACAAGATGGATCAGACTCTAATAAAGGTTGTGTTATTTTATGTGATTCGTTGAAATTAAAATTAGTTGAAAATCAGTTTTATACGGTAGAAAAGCTACTAAAGCCAGAAATAGGTAGTAAAAGCTTGTTCCGTCGGATTTATGTAAACAGCTCCGCAAACAACGAGTGATATTAATTTTTACCATAAATAAAACGCGATAAATTATTATTCTTACGAAAAGTTGAAACGAGCTTGTTTCCGTTTAAATTTTACCGAAACTCGACGTAACGATTTACAAATGCTTTGCTGCAAAATTTTTCGTTCCCTTTTTCGGCGGCAACGAATTTCTTTGAGTGGTTTCGCACGCCCCTACGGCATTCCATTTCTCGTCGTTGGAGAAACGTTTGCTAATTACCAAAATGACAACGATAGTAAACGATAGTAAACGATAATAAACGAGACGATTGGGAGAAAGGCGAAGCGACACAACCTGAAACCAAGTACATACGAACCATGAAAAGAAGAAACGCAAGGAAGTAAGCTTTGGATCGAGCTTGAAACACGTAATAACGCGTGATTCTCTGTGGCGGAGAATTTTATATTCTTTGGTCAAGGTGTCAAGGTGTCAAGCTAACTCCAAAGCTGGACGTTAGCGTGCTGTTACTCGCGCTATTTCTTACTCTGTACGGATCTTGTAGCGTCGAACTGGCTTCGCGTTTCTTCTTCGAACCGTAGCCCAGTCGTTTCTTCAATGCTTTATGAACTCGTCGCTTCACCACGAATAAAACGAATATCAAAACACCTTGAAGACTGTTGACCACGTCCGTCACATAGAATAATTCATCCTGATACTGGACTCCGGTGTATGTTTTCAGCAACCTAGAGACCACCTCAGCGCCCCAGGATATACCCATGACGACAAATAGCTTCACGTTCATGATGAACCTGAATTGGTAACAATATATAGCGTTACGATCGCAACCTATTGGTGGTTAAGCGAATTATTAAATTAATCTCGTAACAACATCTCGATTAGATGATATTTTCTATAATTACTCGCTATCGTTACAAAATAGAATTCCATTAAATTTTTCGTCGTCTTACTACTAACTTTACTAAACAGAACGTTTCCACGTACAATTACACGTTTAATCGATGCTTGCAAACCGACATAATACTAGGACGAAAGGCGTTTAAGGGACAAGTAAACTTACTTAGTTTTGTCACTGTGAAATCGTTTGCTCCTAACGTCTAAACACGAAACCCTGCTTATCTCAGCCTTCACCTTGTTGCATTCCTTCGCCGTGAGAATAAAGAACACCATATTCGTTATCAATTGGATGGCGACTGGTACCGTGAAGAAAACTATTTCCGCGTGTCCCAAAAGCGCTGCAACAACAACGATATTTCCAGTAGTAAGTTGCTAACGTTTCGTTCGAAATGGCAATATAGCTATATCTGCGGCTCTACTGGTATCGTACGTTGGCGGCCGAGCCGCGGCAACTCGAAATTCCAGTTGAACCGGATAATTGGTAAATTCGATGGTATTGCATTTTACATATGGTATATCATTTTGTTAATCACGAACTTTCGTAGACAGATGCGAATGTTCGTGGTTGAAAAGATGCCTATACGAAACGTTTTCGTTTGAATTTGAATTTTCTAAACGCACAGAAAGATAGTAACCTGAAATTATTATAAACAGCGAGCTATTCGAAGCTTTTTTATTTTAATTTATCTCAGCACTGGTCCAAGCACGACGTTATTTTTCCATCCAATTCCATTCGACCCGATAGAGTATAACAAGCCCGATAAAAATGACGTTCGTAATTGTCACATCTTGATCCAACCTCGTCTTAAGCGTTTAAAAAGAAACGAGCAGCTTATCGTTTCTACGATAATTGATAACTCACGGTTGAACCAACAGCGTTCTAAACCAAATTCAGGCCTCAAATTCTCTGGCAGAATATGCGTCTGGTCACTCAGGATACAGATGAACATGATGAATATCGACATGCCCCACGCATATAGACCGTATAACAGGAATCTTTTGTTGTGATTTTGACTCCTGATACTGTGTACTTTCCTGGCAAAAGAGATTTTCGAATGTTTGAAATTTCCATCCGTTTTGGTTAAATATTGCGAAATTGCAAACAATATCGCTAGGTTTACATATATATATATATATGCTTATATAGGATAGAACGTATAATGTTATTTTATCTGTGCTATTTCGCGTGCCTATAATATTATATCATATATTATAGGGTTATATTAACCCTGGGCTGTGATCGCGCCAAAATAATCTTTAAAATATTAGGCTGAAGTATTTAGAACGTTTGCGGAATTACGGAAACAGCGTTATGTAGAAAAATCGTTATACAATGAATTATAAATGTTCGTTAATCGAAAGAAGAAAAGAAGAACGGAGGAAAGAGAAAATGACAAGCAAGGCGACGAGGGGTAAAACGAGTTAAACGAGTTAAACAGATAATGACAAAGCGGCAGAAAATAAGCATAGAGTACGCGCGTCACACGTTACCGTGTACGTGCGAATTCAAATGAAAAATCAAGTAAAAAGAAAGGCGATTTGGAAATAGAAAGACGAGACTGCATAGAGGCAGAGTCTTTTTCGCCCGTTGATCGGAGTTGCGTGCACCCGTGTCTTAGACAATTTAGGCATAATAACGGCCCTCTATGCAGCGTTCCTATTTCTTTCTATTTCTACATCGCTTGTTCGGCACGCGTCTCTATCTTCGCGTCTTCGTGAAAAATAAATGAAAGTGATAGATTTATACATGAAATAGGCCATAGCGCGGCAGTATCTAATAATTTAATAGTCGAGGAGCAGCGTAGGCCCATTTTACAACGACATGATCATAAACATCACGGAAATAAATCTATGAGGAATAAAATATAGGAAGAAGTGGCAAGTAGCGGTATGATTTAGCCGGCGCAAATGCGTCTGTATCGCGATCGATATAATTACGGTTTAAGCTTACCGGCAAATATCACGCTTAGCGGAAAATATCGGCCCGATGATTATATTTATATATTTATATACGTGTATATGTATGTAACCAGGCAAAATAACAACTGGGAAACACAAACTTTTACTACAACGACTTAACGTCGAATGGGAAACTACATGCTAAAATCTTCGATAAACCAACATCGTACGCGAAACAATTTCAAATATTTTACACCTCTATACGTTTTTTAAATGCTGAAATGCATCATCGGTTTCGTAATACGTCAAAGAGTATGAAATACAAATGCCTGATATTTTTCTTGTTCAAATACTTTAGTTTTCAACGAACAAATGTAACAAAATTCTGTATAACCTGCAAATTCGTGATCGCGATAAAGCTTATCATAGCGATTTATTACGCGAAAGATGCTCGAATCTAACGCGTAAAGTATTTTTCGCAATAGTCTCGACAATTTTTGCAGATAAAGATTCCCCTTGATCGAGGGCGCTTCGTATTTTCCAACTAATTTTCTTTCTACCATTTCAATTTTGATTTATAATTGACATTTATTCGATTCAGATCGAAAACCTACACGAAAATTCTAACCAAGCAAGAAGGAAGAAAGATGGAAAAGACAGGAGAGAATGTAGAAAGCTTGAGCAACGGGTCCGAAGGAAATAACTTAAACGACTAGTAGTAATGTCTTACCCGAATGTCTGCCATATATCGAAGCACATGACGTTCAACCAGGAAAACGCCGACATCATGGAGAAGAACGTGATGTACCCTAAATACGAAGACAAACGCTGATAAATAAAGCATACGCTCCTGTTACGTCGATCAACGATGTAATTTCTTGACAATCTTTATGCCATAGTTTTCAACATCTTTTTGCATAATTTTAATATGTACAGAGTATGAAAAAAAGAGAATGTAAAAACCACTATAGCGCGAGGCTGTACCCTCCGCCCCCCCCCCTAGGATCGGTGAAGATTTGTAAAAAAAAAAGTCCTCAACCTTGAAATTCAAGACGAAATCCTTTTTTATCGTATCGTCGTACGCTACTCGTCGTGAGAATCGAAAGCCAATCGAAAGGGGGGACCACGGGATGCGACTCTACCCTCTTCCGTCGAAAAGAATGTTCAACTTTCGATAATTCTTGAACGATTTTATTCGCAATGTGTTTACATCTGTATAAATAGGTGCGCAAAAGCGCGATACGTTCATGATAGCGCGAAATGCGTTAACCATAATTTTTGGTCGAGATACGAAATTATTTATCCTATTGCGTAAATTTATGGCTCGAAGTCCTTTTGTTTGGACAATTTTACGTGAAAAAATTGGAATTTTATTTATTTTTATTTGCTAAAAACTTTGCACGTGCAGTTCTAGACCTTAAACAATTTATATCCGATAACTTGGATATTTCGTACGTGTTGTTTTACTTTTATTTCGAAAACTATACAAAAAGTAAACAGCATTACCTACTATACCGCACGGTGTAATATTGTCATTTTCCGCTGTTATCCAAGGTATTATGGTTAGGCAAAGGTAACCTACCAAAAGGCTCGCGATATGGCACATCAGAGTTTTACCATGCAGATTCTGAAGCACCGGTAGAGAAAGGTAGACGATCAGTGTCAAAAATAAAAAGATACAACTGATTCCCATAAGAATAGAGGAAATTATCAATCTGAAAAGAAAGAACAGAAACGATTATTACGATACTAAGCGATCAGAACGGATATAACTTTATATTTTTATTTCACTTTCATCCAATTCTATCCAATTCTATCTAATTCTATCTATCTCTATCATAGGCGTGGTATATCACATTTTAACGTATTTATTTAAGGATAGTTCCAGTATGAATCTCGTTTACATATATATATATGTGTGTGTGTGTGTTTATGGAAAAATACTTACGTCTGTAGAAACGAATGCAAACTGATATTTTTTACTTTGTCGACGTTTATACTATACTCGTAGGTGAAAATGTCGTTTCGTTGCAAGAGTAAAAAAAAAAAAAGGAAAAAAAGGAAAAAGATCACGACTTTTGCTATAACGCGCTTCATAGGGAAAATTAACACGCTCTGAATAATTGTGTGCAAAAAGCGCAAAAAGCGCAAAAAGCGCAAAAAGTCGAAAAAGTTGCCTTCCAAAACGGTATCGCTCGTCTATCGACCGCTTGCGAATCACGGTTGATAGAGGGACGGTCACTCAACATATGTATATGCATATTTGTATAACACCCGGTGCTTTTTCCACCTTTTCTAACGACACAAAGAGTCGCGTTAAAATTATACGGTGCATAGTAAAACGAAAGGATCGAGCCTACAAAGCGGACCGACGATATTAAACGACGATATTAAATGTGAAATATAATACAATGGAAACGCATCGTAAATAAATAGTCGACGATTTCAAACGTTCGCATAACGAAATGAAAACTTACGCCACTCAAAACGTAAGCTGGGTATACGTACGTATACATGCGATGAATTTATTTAAAAACCGAATTTACGTCGATAATTTACGTACTTACGTACACAAAGCGAAATACGATCGTAGACGTCAAGTGGCTACATACCTTTAAACGGCAATGTGTTACTTCTATACATACGTACTACGTATATCGTGTATGTTGATATTATATATACCGTATAATATATGTATAAAATATATAACGCAACAAGTATATAGAATTCTATTTCTATTTGAATAATAATGAAAATTAATTCTTCCAGAAACGTGTGTATGGTTTCACCGCGCGCAACGACCAATAATACCGTCCTAATACCGTTCTTTCGACAGATTTAACGGATAGTTCTGTTATTAAACGATCTCTAATGATTAAGCCAGCAGGCTTTACTGGAACATCATCGATCGATGATCGAGACAGCGCTCCAACAAACGATGGTAAACAGCGGAAGAATACAAGAAACAGATATGTACAGGCATATGTATATCATATGTATATTATAGCGGAAGAAGCGAATGAACAAACACGAATGTATAGCCACTTCGTTGCGACTCGTATGACGACCGGTGAATGGCCGCCGTTCTTCTATTCATCAGGCAAATGGACTTGTAGCATTGTTATTTATTCTTCTGCATCAAGATATATGTACGAGCGTATACATTGTCACAGCATCACTGGCAAACAACCTGGCTATCTGGCATTGATGCAGCGCAGACACAATACGCGCTGCCGCGAAAGATGTGGAATTCCGGTTTCAACGGCTGACCAGCATCCCTCTCGAGAGCAGTCCAATCTTTTATATCGTCAGTTTCTCGAATAATACACGACGACGACGACGACGACAAGACTTTGAACATTGCGCGCGTATATGTACAGTCATTCGCCTAACACTCGCCAAACACCCCCTTTTAAAACGGATCAACTTTTTTCAAATTCGACTTTTTCGAAAGAAACTGCAAACACTTGGTTTAGGCGAATGAAACGAAATAAGATCAGACGGACCACGTGTAAAAAGGACTTTGAAGAAATTCCAATCGGTCGGGATGGCGAAGAAGAGAATGGAAATTTAAACAACATACTTCGTATGATTTATATCGGTCGTACGATACGTAGATGCGCAATTTGATCGAAATCGGTTGATGCGGAAATAGACGAGCGACAGGCATCGAAATCAGGCATCGATATCGGTAATACTAATAAAGCAAAGCCATAAAACGGAAAATATTTTCTTTATTATTCGAGTCTAGTAGAAAGTAAAAGCCCTCACCTGGCTGCATCGTCGCCATCGTTCAAGAAGCAGATAAAAGCTAATAAACCGTCGGTATTGTCGGTAACCAGACTGTCCACGCAGTACATGTCCGGTGGTAACCAGATTGACGGACTGAGTTTGAGGAATCCGTTTGATGTTACACCGTATGTACCGTTCATGTTTTCTTCGTAAAAGTTAGCACAATCGAGTCCAACCCGCACACCGTATTCTGAGGGATAAAAAATGCAGGTTTAAATAATGCAAGAGAATGACAGAGGAAACAGAGAATTAGTTTTTTTACACAGATCGTTACGTTTAGTATTAATTTACGTTAGTACCAATTCGTTAATACGTTGGTTATTCTTTCCGACGATATACATAAGTAAGATTAGTTGGTTCGGGACAAGCTACTTTCGTCACCTTTCTCTCGCAAGACTCTATTTCTTAGATGAGATATTTTCCTCGATTTCGTCCAACTTGTTCCATAAAAGAGACAAAAAAGACACAAGCGCAACGATACTATTTTACGTCTTTTCTCGTCTTTCCTCCTCTTCCCCCCCCCCTCCCCCTTTCCACCGACAAGTTTTACAAAATTAACATTCAAATATTATTCAAAATGATATCATTTCTACGCAGTACAAGCGTGTAAAACATTTTTTTATACGTAGAGAAGAATAATTCGCATCGATCGGTGTATAAGAAAATATATACACAGTCTTATCGAAATAAGAAAATATATACAGAGTGTTTTCTTGAAAAAAGAAAAAAAAAATGCCAATAAGCTAGAAAAGAGAAAAAGATTATCTCAAGGAGAGAAGATCGCGATAGAATGGCAATATTCGTCGTTTCGAACCAATCGATTTTATTCCGACAGAATCTTTTGTACCGATGTGTAAGTAACTAATTGCGAAATAATAACAACTTCATATATATACAACTTGGTGTGTTTCGGACGCTGCATCCTCTATGTTTTCGGTGCAACACAATTCGTTCGAAAAAAAAATAACCACGTTCACGTTATATACATACATCCATATTACTATTATACATGGATGTATATTAATTATTACGTATCACCGTACTATATTGCGTTCTTTTAAAAATGTTACGACCTTTTTGCAACCGACGCTACGCAAACGACGTTAAAGTTCTCTCCAAACGTAACTTAACTTAACAGCCAACCGATCGTGCAACATCGCGATACAGACCTGTCATATCCCAAGTTCCTCCGGTAATATTCAAGATTTCCTCGTAGAAATTTTTCTCCGACTTGGCAATGTGCGAGCAAGTGTAACTGCCGCCATCGTCCGCATCCGTCGGACAACATTTTTGTATACATCGGTGGTCCCGACAGTATTCTACCTCCTTGCACACGCGAACTACGAGCCGGCGTTTCGATCGCAAGTACGGCATCAATTCCAGACAGGAGTTTCGTTCGGTGATGGAGAAACTCTCCGCGGATTCGTTTTTTCCTGTCGCCAGTGTCACCTAGAAAATTACACGGCAGCACTTTACGTAATCCTAAACGAGAGGCGACTGATTCGTACGAGATTCAAAGATTCGATATCCGCTGTGAGAAAAATTTCCACTGTTTTCACGTTCGCGCGAAGAAAACCGGATACTGTGAATCGCTCGAAAGTCTTGGCAAGTTCCGCCCGGCACAAGCGGACGCGTTTTCAAGGTATCGGCGAGAAAACGCGTAAAAATTCGTCCCTGGTACGCGACAGATCAAATATCACGGCTAGATTAAAGCGGAAGAACGTGAACGTAAGTCGCGATAAGACGCGACGTAAGTCGTAAGCGAAAGCAGCAGACGAGAATCGACCAGAACTTTAGCGATTCTTGTAACGTTTTTGTAACAATTGAAAAATTTAATTTGATCGTCTCGTGTGCGGAGCCTCTCCGTCTAAGATATCGCTGATATCCGCTATATCGAATTAACAGTGTGCCACGACGATATAACATATTCATTCCTATCGATATAACGATATCATCGAATCGACAATGTTATATTTGATATTCATTTACGCAACAAAACGTTGTCTTCGTTTACTCTTTTATTTACTCCTGATCCTGTTTCAGCGTTTCAGATCGTTCGAAGAAAATACGATACGCGTCGATTGCTTTCAACAGAGGTGTTTGTATGTTTCGATGTTCAATGAAATAATTTCGCAACAACGTAAAACAGTTACAGTCTGGTGCCAATCTGATGCACGTTTAGGTAACACGGACAAGCAGAAAGAATTTCCCCAGCAAAATTTTTACCGCTCTTCTTCACTTTTTCACGTTTCATAAAATAACAGATGATGATCTGTCCGTATAAAGTTTCTCTTAATTTAACTTTTCTTACAATACAACGAACGATATTACGCCAATATAATACGGTATAACCATACTATATTCTGTTCTTTTAAAGATGTTACGACCTTTCTGCAATCGACGCCACGCAAACGACGTTAAAGTAACTTAACTTAACACGCATAACAAGTATTTGTCGCATAATACGTTTCAGTAAAGTAAGATCCGGCTTGTCTATATAAATTTCTAGAAACGCTTAAACTCCAATGCGTTTATGAAAATTATCATTACGTGATTGGAATTTGTTAATTATTGCCAAGATATTAGTAGATTAATTACTATTATAAAACTTGCGATTCTCTACAGGCAACAACAGTGTTTTCCACATTTCAGATTCATCGCAATCTCTCGTTTCTATCATTCCGAATAACGGTTCAGACGCGTTAACGAAAATTTCTACAACAAGTTGCATTCCACTTTTATCTACGAATCGATACATATTCAAATCGTTTCATTTCTAATCGATAAAATACGAACCGATACATTATCGTACCATTGTACTATACATCAGCATAGTATAATTAGTGTACTGGTGTATTTCAAGAGAAAGCAGCACTGTTTATTCAACCAGACATATTTACTAGTGTTGTTCATCCGTGCAGTTACCGTAATTCTGTGAATCTTTATCGTAAACAACTGATCGCGTTAAATTAAATGCAAAATTAGAAAAAACATCTAACAACAGCATTCTATGAGAAACGAGTCTTGTTCTGTCACGGTAATGCCGCGTTACGATCTTTTATGCTAAAAAAAAAAAAGTGTATTATTGTCGTAATCCATCATCGATGTTTCCGATGCCTCTTTAATTTTCTTAAACGGAAAAAAGCATTTAGAGGTAAAAGCAAAATTGAAACTATCGAGCAGCGGCTACAACGGCCGGGCGCACTGTGCATGCAAGGACATGCTCGATTGCAACTAGACAGTTTCGTTCTATCTGATACCGTCCGCAATGCGGTCCTTGGTTTCATCGGCGGCGCATCGCTGCTACGCCACTGCACATCGGCGTGCCGCCGCCGCCGCCGCCGCCGCCACCGCCACCGCCACTACAGCTGCTATGTCGCTACCGCTACCGCCACCACGCCCCGTAGATTTATTTACAGCGTTCGCATCCTTTCACCGGTCGGGATAAAGGCTCTGACCATCTGAAACTACATTTGCTACGTCGTGTTGCGCCACGCTACACTATGGTAAACAATATTTATCGCCGGACGACTAGGAAAAAATCGTAGCACGAAACGTCGCTATGGATGTCGCTGCTATCGTCGGTGAGTATCGTCCAGGAATTGATCGTAAGGGTACGGATCGTCAAGTACGGATGTTGTATTTGCATTCATACGAACGATGCGATTACAGGCGAAGTGACGGACGAGAAGAATGTTTGGAAACATGGTCGTTGAAAAATCTTAGGAACCATCTTTCTAACAACGATGATTATGCCGTAGAGGCGAGCATCCTAAATAACAGAGCTACAATTTGTGATAAAAAGAAAATTCTACTTGTTACGTTACATTTACTCCGACATAAGTCCGACATAAATAAAATTGCATACGCATATATATGCGCATTAGCATAGGATTGCCATCCTAATAGCGACAAGATAGTAATGGGAAAGATTTGTTTAACGGATGTGTTAACTTTAATTTCGTATAACTTTAGTTTCGGTTATCATATAAAAAGAATGAAAACAGAAACGCACATGTTACAGATAGAAAACATCCTAAATCCATCTGCAGCGTACAAATTCCTTGAAAAACACGTAGGAAACAAAAACACCTTTATTCTAAACATTTATAGAGAGAAAGAGAGAGAGAGCCGCGATTGTTGGTGATACGAGGTCCGACAGAAAAAGACGAGAATGACCTTACACAGCTTGGAAACCGAGAGTGGTAGGGTAGAGATAAAAAAACAAACAGCTATAAAAGATGTTTCGACTACCGATAATGTGAGAAAATTCAGCTCGATCGTGTCAGTCGGTACAACTTGACGCATTTTCAAATATAAGCGTGTTTTTACGCTCGGTTAAAAAATGTCGGATTGCAAAAGTTAACAACCAAGCCGTTGCTCACCCACGACGCATTGTCCGCCAAACAAATTATTCACTTTTAACAAAAACAACGCCATACGCGCGAGATCTCGCCTCTTGCGATTTCTACCTATTCTCCAAGATCAGAAAGCGATGCTTAAAGAAAGCCGTCTTTCTGTCGGTAGACAGTGTGAAAATAAAAATGAAAACAGCGGCGTTTGTAAATTTGAGTCTAGTTACTTGAGACCTAACGATCAAATCGATGATCCTTCGCAACTTGGTTGAACGTGCCTACTCGCACGATACGACTTTATCTCTCGAATCGTGTCGACCTTTGTCGATCAAAATTACGAAGCTGGTAAATTACGAGGAAAAAGGAAAGCCTCGATAGAACAGAAAATCTTGCCGATCCAATGGCTGCCCGATTTCACGCGCGTCAGATTCGTCTATATTTTCTCCACCCTCCTAACACCTTCCACCAGGCTTGAAAATCTCCCAGTGACTCCTCGATTTCGCATGGAATTCGTTTGCGCGTCACCTTTCTCCCAGAAACTCGCCGCCAATTTCGCATCGCATTTCTATCTCCCGCGGCTCGGCCATCTCGCGCCAGATTCGCCCGCGAGTGACTCCACCCTACAGGCTCGCGGATTACGCATCAGGTTGGTCCTCGAAAACGATAATTCTCTCGTATAGTAAGTTTCGTTACAAGATTAACGCGATTAAACTAATCGTATCGTTCGTCAACCAAAGTATCGCAATAGCTTCCCCATGCGGAATAAAAGGAAAGTAGAATTTACATCCGCGAAAACTATGACTCGGATTTTCAAATTCAAAAACATCGAAACGCGAAACACTTTTATCCGTACAAATATTTTTCTATAGGTTTTTTTACCGCGATTGAACCGGGTGGGAAAAAGTGCTAGCTAAATAAAAAATTTCATAATACAAACTTCTCCAGCCATCGTTTATCCGTCGTTTATCCGTCGTTTATACAGTGTACGCGACATAAGCGTCTCGTGACAAACGCAAAATGTAAAAATCACGGTGGGCCACTGAAAATATTCTTTTAAAAAGTCGGACAGTCAAATATTCTTTCAAATATTCTTTTAAAAACAGGGGTCGTAAATATTGGCCGTGTATCTGTAAATCTGGCTCGATGTCGCAGTCTATTTTCGACGACACAAAGGGTAAAAGATGCCTAAGGGTATCGTGCCCTCAGAGGTGGAAATATCGGAAGGGAAAATGTAACTTGATTTTGTCGTTTCATTTCGTTTCGTTTCGTTTCGTTTCGTTTCGTTTCGTTTCATTTCGTTTCGTTTCGTTTCGTTTCGTTTTGTCACGGTCGACGTACGAATTAAAGGGGACCGACAGAATGTCTTCTTATCAAATTCGTTACCCGTCGTGGAAGTTTAAAGTTATAGGACACGAACCATAAAGTTCAAATATCAAATCCTGCACCTAGTCGCTTCCGCTTCTGGATATCGAGCAAACGTTATCGAAGCATATACTGCAAAATAGCTGAGCAAGCGTCGCGTCCTATAGTTAGGAATGAAAAATAAAATTTACTCGTATAAAATGTCGTACAAAATCCGTTGGAACAAGTTTCCGACCTTCTCGATAAAATAACATGGTCATCGGAGGAATTCCAAAAAATTGCTTCAACATTGTATTTCGATCCGATAATCTATTTTAAAGAAAACCTCAAAAAAGTTATCTTATACTATAAAAGTTATCGTGTTAAACGACGATTCGTAGTTTGTTTATATATACATAATTATATATACGTAATTTACCTAAAAGTACATATGCAGGGAAAGTATGTGTTAAAAATAAAATTCGATTGTGTAATATACATTAATCGACGTACCTATGTATATAACATAAAAAAGGTAAACGCGTTAAACGTTAAGGAATGCATAAAATATTATTATACGTTTACATGTTGCTTTGGCAGGTAATTCTTTAGGAATACGTTTCTCGTTTCGATAGAAAAGGAAATGAAAGGTATACCTGAGTGAGAAAAGCGGGTGTAGCAGGAATACATACACATCTGCAGTTTTAAAGTACCTACGAGACAACATAAAGATGCTATTCAAAGTTGAATAGTTAATCTTTTTAATATCTATAAAAGATCATAAACAACACGAGATATACGAACGTAATATCCGTGTCGCGATGTTTTTCGCTTTAAGAGGAAACCAATTAAACGAAAACAGCCATTAAAAGTCCATTACACTCTAAGGACAAAGCAAATTAAAAATCCATTACGATCTAATACCACGCAATTATTAAGTAGAATCTCCAATTCACAAAAGAGAAGACTCGTGAACCATCTATCGCGCGATCCATTAAAATTCAATTTAAAATAAAAGACGCGTCAAATACGTAGGATATGGACTACTTGATAATTTCGTAACATTGCGTATTACACTTTTCGTTTCTATACGACGGATAACGTAATTACGGCAAGTATACGATAGGCAGTCTGCTACGGCACGGAATAAAAGGCTCAAACATGAAAGATAAGAGGATCGAATTGGAAAGCACAGCAATGGATAATCAACAAAAGGCCGTTCCCCGTACGAAAATATACTATATTTAATATATGAATATAGTAGCCTTTTTAATGTGTTGTTTTCATGCTCGTTGTCAACAACGAGCCGGCGTTAGATACGCGTTAGGTATTAGACAAATTTTAAAATTCAATTTTCCTCCTGACAAGACTTGAGACGAAAAAATGGTAATGGAAAAATGGTTTCAACGTTCAGGCGTTCAGAACGACCTGTCGAATGTCTCGCCCGTCTAACTGGCAATTTGGTAAATTAACGCGTATTGAACAAATTTTCAAACCGAATTTTGTCAAAAACTAGCCTTACGATTTGATTTTCGTATTATCTATTTCGAAGTGAATCTCCCCGACTTTGCTTGTACCATGAATTTAGATGCAACAGTATATAATACGGTATATAGCATATTACTGCGAAATCTCTAATAAACTAGAATAATCTACATACTTTTACACATGGCTCTTTCCAAAGTTTCACCGATATTTTACTTTATTATAGTACTACAACCTACTTTTTATACTTTATAACACGAACAAACGGTGCTGATGGATATGCTGATGAATATAGGCCAAAAGAAAAAAGAATACAGAAGAATAATACAACTTACGCTATCCTATTTAACAGAAAAATGTATACATTTCCATTCGCGTTGGAATGTTTCTTTTCTCTTTCTCTTTTCCTTCTTTCCTTTTTTTCTTTTTTTCTTGGATTAGAAATATTTGTTTCCCCTGTTATTGTAAACAATTTACTATACTAATTATAATATTATATAGTAAAATATGTAATATCTTAATTTTAATAATATTTTGCCATTACCGCACCACGTGTAATACTCTCGGATAGCTTATTAATTTTATTAGTAAGTTAGAACGTAAGTCATTACGTTAGAAAGATTAACCTAATTTGTTTGTCTAAATCTATTTTGTTTAATCGTGTATATAGATATTTCCTTTTCTTTTTTCCCGGATCTCTCGAACCCTCGATCAGATCGTCGTAAGGAAATAAAAATCCGTGCTCTCTGTGACAAGGAGAAATCTTTCATCGAACAGCTAATAACACGTTCGCGTTTCAAGATATATTTGAAATATTCGATAATTAGAGAATAGAAAATTCATCGAAAATGAAACAATCTATCGAGGAAAAAAGGAAAATACACGAAATACAGATTGTAACTATATATAAGTGCTGAATACGATGAGAAAAAATCCGACGAAACAACGAACCTAGAGAAAGGGACAATGACGAAACCGTTGATGCTTGGCCGCTGCTGCAACCTGGAACGAATTAACGCTCGCGTCGCGTCCCAACTTTGTTTATTATAATTTAAGGCGTAGCTTCTGCATGCGTGACTTCATCGTTCGCGTAACTAAAGCCGGAAATTTCCTACCTTTTTGTTAGATAAACGCATCGATAAATTCAAATCGTGTGGGTGTCTTGATACAGTGAAATTAACGACTACTTTTATTCACGCTCTATCATACTATTTCGAACAATATTCACTTCTAATCTATGTATCAAGAGGTAAAACAACAATTTCCTCTACTTCTCCACTATTTTCCTAATACTACGTATATGTATCTCTTTTATGAATATCGAATAGTTTCAAGTATATACAAATCTATTATATTCGACTGAATATTATATTTTTTACTATATATATATATATATATATAGTACACACGCGCGCGCGCACGCACGCACGCACGCATGCAAAAGTATACAGAAGCGCTGAAACGTTTGTGAAAAAATATTATCTCAAGCAGAGAACAAGCAGGAACATCGAGATTGACGTGCCCCTAACGATATGCTGATAACGATATCTTTGTAAATGTTATAGAATTCAAATAAATGCAACAAAGAGAGTACAGTTGAGCAAGAAGATGCGTCACGTAAGTAAATGAACGGTTGGAAAAATATACATATAAGTTGGCTATCCTTGAAATTTGTTTCTCCTCGTGTAACAGGAGGTGGTTTTTCCCCCAAATTCCAAGATCCTTCGACCAACTCATTTATCTTCTGACCTTCGTTGTTACAGATATTGTGGCTCCGAAAAAAAAAATGGTTTGAATTTAACGATCCGGATGGTATAAATTACATTATTACATTATTATATTTTATAGTATAATTTCGAAAAATTGGGGCAAGGTGGGCAAGTTTTCTTTTCTTTTCTTTTCTTCTCTTTCCTTTTCTTGTATTTTATTCGTTCGTTCTAGAAACTCGATTGAAAACTAAATGATTAGGAAATAATTAGTTATATATAACGAATTATTCGTAGATTGGAGATTGAAAAATGGAGAATGTGGCGTGGCGCGAATTCACGTTCGAATATCCACTCACCTGTAAAGTTCCATTGATGATGTCTACTGAATCGATCTCGTGCGTGAAGATCGCGCCTGAAGAACATTTGGGCATGCCTGTATGAAGCAGAAATAACTCCAGGTTCGGAAAATGCTCGTCTTCTCGTAAGTAATCAGCGAGTAACGGCAAGAAATGGTTCGTTTTCGAGTAATAACGATCGAATTCACAGCCTCCCGTTACTACGCTAAAAACTGTATTATTCGAGCAACATTTTCTGACGTTTAAAAATTCCGATAAGGATGGTGCTTTTGGGAATGGACGTGTTCGATCCTTGTCTTCGTTCGATTTACAATGCACGAGTGTCGGAACAACGACCCGAGTGATATCGTTGTACAGAATATCGATACAGTACGGACTCTGTAAATACGAAAAAGTTTAAACTTTCATTGGCAACTTGATCGCTGCGTCATCCTGCGGTCACTTTTCATGCTTATTATCGTAGTATTTTGCTTTATCGTTGTTGTATCGTAAATGTTTCATCTAAGAAAAGTGAGCAATAGCAAGATCTGCATCGATTCTTTATATAGCACGATTTGCAACATGTATCGACAAACATAAAGTCAAACGAGCAACCGATATCGCGTACCTGTAAAATATCAGCAGAGTTGATTTCGTCAAGAGACAGAGTGGTAATATATTCAGGCTTCTGGCAAATAGGAAGTTGGCCGTAAGTTACGTTCTTGTTAGTAGGATCACTGGCAACGATTTGCGGAGCACGTGGAGACGCAACGCAATCCACTTTCGACATCCCTGAGAAAACTTCTCCAAATGGGCAACATTTGTTGAAGGAAGAAGCAACACCGGCTGACAGAGACAGCAACCACAAGAGAAGAAAATTTCTCGTTAGCGTCGAACACGAACAGTACTTTGAATATGTCGAAACTGATCGCTGCATAATTCCACCGATTTCAGCCGACATCGTTCCGCTGAAAATCGCACTCAACTGCTGCTTTTTACGATTAAAGATGAGAGATGTCGGTGTTCTACTAAACTAGATATTCGATATTCGACTTGAACGTTGCACCGACCGTTACAACAGCTGAGATATTAACAACAGTCGAAGTATTAAATATTAAGCTTGTACGAAGCTTGGTAACGAATATTTGCCGTTATTTGCCGTTATTTGCCGTTATTTGCCGTTATTTGCCGTTAAGCCAATCAAACTCGTTGGTCAACGAAAAAGGAAAGGATCTAAATCGCGAACCCAAGTATCGACAAGCATCAAAATGACCGTTGCTCGTTCACACAACTTCCAACAAACTCTGAAAAGCACGAAGCTCGACGATTCTGCTGCTATGTATACTTGAAGACCTTGACTCGAGTAAGTCTCATCTTCGGTCGGATTTTCCAAGAACCCACACGACTTCTGGCCGTTATACGTGGAATTATTTGACCAAATACACTCTGCTTTCTCTACCGTTATTCCTTTGTTCCTCTATTTATTTGCTTTTCTTCTTTTACTATTTTATTTATTTCTCTATTTTTATTATATTATTCTCTGTACGTGTATCGCCTTATCGCATAAATTCCCGATCCGATGCTAACGTTAAACGACACGAAGAAAACAAACAGTAATGTACAAGTGGAAATGATAAACGTACAAACGAGAACCGCCTTTTCACGAGAATCGTTTGTCGAATCGGCAATCTTCGTCCGTTAATGAGACGTCGTTGCGTTATAAACTTTTAATGCGTGTGTTGGAATTTGCGTGGTCGGCAGACATCGTTACTCGTCGTTACTCGTCGTTACTCGTCGTTACTCGGCGTCGATCTTCGTAAAATTCAATTCGTACAATTCGTGTAAGCCGTCTCCGATCGATTATGTGTTGCACGCATCCAACTGCATTCGGATAATCCTCAATTACAAGGTAGCTCTATCGTTTCGAATCAGATGGAGCAGCAGCGTCAGTTTAAGGGCAACTTTAATCTCAATTTCTTCTCGGTTCGTTGATCAAAATCTTCTCGTGGTTCCGTTGATCAAAATCTTCTCGTCGTTCCGTCACATGCAGCGGATAACCTATCGGCGCAGGTGCAGCAAATTGCTAATCTCTCACCTTCCAAATTATCGCGATTGATTTCACGGTTCCATTTCTACTGCGTGTTTTACATATTTCCTTTCAATTCGAAGCTTCGAGTTTCTTCCTTGTTGTTCCTCCCTCTTCCTCGTTGTTACTTGTTCCGAGATGTTTCCAATTTATCTTTTATTCGCAGTGTTAGGAAAGCAAGTTTCGTTTATTTTTCATTGATATTTTTATACCAGAGCTTTCTATAAAACGCGTATATTTTCTATCTTTTCATCTTTTTGTCTTCCTTTATATCACATTATCAATTACGAATTATTTTTACATACCTGTTTGTTTCTCGAATTTGCATAAAAGAAAGCCCATCTATTTAATTCGCGGTTCCTCCCCTTTCTCAACGATAAATATCAACGATAAATCCATTCATTCACACCCAAGCACGCACGCACGCGCGCACACGCGCACAAAATTGCGATATCATCATATACGATATTAGCGAAAGATCAGAGATTCGTACCTAACTTAACTCACAAACGCACCTAGATCCTTCAAATTTCGTTCGTTTTATCTTTTTCGGTCGTGTTACTATTCCGCTGCTTCTTCTTTTCCCATTTTTCTCTATTACACGACGATTACGCGACGATTACCGCCAACTTTTGCTCCAATTTTTTACAACTTCTCACTCTTCACACGCGTCGCACTTTCTTTTTCCTGAATTTGAATTATTCCAGCAGCCTTTTTAATTCTCGGACATCAACCTATCGTGCCCCTTTGCCTGACGGCTCGTAATTATTTCAACGACGCTTTGCTTCCTTCTTTCTTCCGCCATTTCGATATTCCGAGCACCTTCCTTGCACAAGACACCTTTTCTCGAATCTCACTTTTCGGTCTTTTTCTTTTTTTTTTTTTTTTCACGCGACTAATCGATCCACAAATAGATCACCGCCGTCTCCTCGTTACCTCCTTCTTCCTGTCTTTTCGTCCACCCAATTCACAAAGCTCGTCGAATTGCAACAAAGAAATTACTCCGTCTAACCTAATCCTTTTATATTCTAGTTTCGCCTTCTGTTGAGAATTGACAATTTCCACCTCTCAACGTTCGAAACGATTTACCGAGATTTATCGCGCGAGTTATCAGCCCCTCCGTAATTCACATCATGCCGCTACAAATAGTTGGAGATTCTTTTTCGTTTCTAAAATTACACAGAGAGAGAATCATACGGGTCACGCCGAATAAGCAAATCTTTGTACCGACAAAGCTATTCGATAAACGATTCTTCGAGCATTTATTTTTGATAGATGAATCCTACGATCGTCACTGCCGATTTCCTTGCCCCCTTATCGTTTATCCGCGGCCAGGCTAGCTCGGATTCCCGCCAACGTACCGCCGCGTATTCGACAACGGCGCGATGCGTCCATATGACACGACACGGTGAATACGCACGTAGAAACGCGACTGTACGCTCGCACCAACCGACAGCGCAGATGAGGGAGAAATTCGACTAGGCTTGCCGCTGGATACAACAACAACAAGACCATACACGACGCGCCTCTTTTCGCCCAGTCTCCCGCCCCTCCCTTCCCACGAATCCCCTCCTCAACGTTCGTCTTTTTTCTTCCTTCTTCTTGGTCTTCGATGTTCGTGACGTAATCCGTTCGTTTAATTCGATCGCGATAGATCGACCGGATCAAAGTAATTAGTCTCGACTCGCCTTCTCTACTCTGGTTTTTTTGAAAGACGAGGTGTAATACGTCGGTCGTTAAACTCTTTCACGATCGAGAAAATGATATTCGTAATTAAGTTATCCAGCTAAATTTTACAAAATTACAATCGAAATATCTTTTAAACTAACTAACCGCACGTCGTCGTTTTCACGCGCAAATACCCCTATCTTTCGAATGTGCGAACAACTCTACTTTCGAGACAGCCTAACGTAATGTACCGTTCGAATCCGTTTAATTTTCCTTTATGTAAGATTTGCTTTGTACGAGAAACACTTTGTACGTCACTTCGTTATATCGTCCATACGTAATGGACGTATTTTTCGCTCATTAGTATCGATACTGCAGCAGCAGCAGCAGCAGTGATTTACGATCAGACTGCAAGGTAAAATGTACACGCATACGTATATATCAGCTGTGGTCAATTTTTCAATTGAAATAATTATTATCAGATTCCGTTCGGTTCGAACAAGTAATCACGCCATTCCACCGATAAGGTGAACCTGTCGGTAAGCTAGGCTCTCGTTAATTTCCACCATTTCCGAATACGTGTGGTCGAGGGCATGATTTTGAATAACATTTTCCATCGGTCTGTGCCAAATTGCGAAAAATCTAGTTTCCGAGATACTGGCAAAGGATAGCAGTATCGCGGGTGCGTAACGTACCTACCGAACCACGGGACCCACGCGACAAGCAATTTTAATACCTAGAAACCTCCGCTGTAAGAACGACACTCGCATATATGAAAAGTACGGGCCAAACAATACGGATATTACGGAAAATTCGTGACTCGAGAGAATCGATTGAGATAGAATCCGTGACAGCGACAAAGTGGAGCGACAGTACGCGACGAACGAGCACGAGAAGAGGTTGACAAAAAATCTTCCGTATCGTTATCGCTTTTCGATATTCAAATTTACGCCAGACGACCTACACACTCTTTGCACGTCTTTGTACCTAGCTAAATGCAAGTGAAAAATTTCCAAGTTGAAAAATAAACCAACCTATCGTCGAGAATGTTATATTTATAATTTGTTTACAGTTGCGTATGACGTAAGATTACATTTTGCGGAACTACTCGAATCTTTTACGTATAATAGTAGACGCATCCTCTATTTCTTCCTTGTCCTTCTATTCGTAACAAAGATAAATTTATTAATTAATAATTGATAACGATAAATTAACCAGTAACATTACTATTACCAATATGAATTAATAATTAGTAAATTAATCCTTATTAAAAGGATATTAATTAAATTGGTTTTTTTAGAAACATACTTGTATAACGATAAATAGTAAGAAGATAATCATCGGCTATGTTTTTACCAACAAACACAGATGATATTCGATAGCACTTAAAATTTGTTCGCTATGTATTCATCGTCGTTTAGTTTCTTGCCGAAAGCGGCTTAACCAACAATTTTCTTCGATAAAAGCAAATCTAGTCTGCCTGTTTTTCCCCCCATTTTTCTAAACTGTTTATAAGACGCTGTAATTTGCGCGTCATCTATAGAAAAAGAGGTATCGTGTTTCGTCGTCTAGGCGAAACACGCCTTAGTATAGTATTCGACCACGAAACACGATTGAAATAAACTATTCAGCGTGAAACTGGTTTCTGGTATCTGGATCTTCCCTTTTATAAAGAATGACTCATTGCCGGAAACGATATCGACAGTGAACGATTCGAGGATGAAGCGATTTCGTTAACCTAAAACCTGTTTAGTCGGCAAACGTTTTTCTTCTTTCATTGTGTCTTACACACCGTTACTATACTATACTATACTCTTCTCTCTTTGTTTATAATTTTCCCTTTGACGTTTCCATTGCCGCGAGATATTTCCAACGTAGCGTCTCTCTCTCTCAGTTCTTGCCATTTACTTTGAAATCATTCGAATCAACTTTCTAGTTTCTACAACTTACGAAACCAATTATAAGAGAATTTAGCATTTGAACGATTTACGTAAATAGGTATGGCAAAGGATAAACTAATCCCAATTTTCCAACAACTAGATCCTATCGTTATACGTAGGTGGACGAACAAAATTTGACCATCGTTAAATTATCGTATTTAAATATTGCAAGTAACCAACGAATTTTTCTTCGTAATTTATTTTCTATCGATCTATTGCCATTCCGTTTACCTAATCTATCCTTTTATCATACTTGCTATATCTTTATCAGTGATAGTTATTTATCGTTGGTCGTTATCCTCGCCTCTCCGTGGCAGACGTATATAAAAAGGGAATAGAAATTAATTTTCGCCACGGACCTTGCGTTTAACGCTCTCCGATTAATCGCCTTCGTTGCGAACCATCCTGTCGTTTACCAAGCTTCATCCACCCCCTTTTGTAATTCCTTCTTCCTGCATTCTCGTCCCCACCTCCATCGATTTACCGCGTTTGCGCATCTCGCGCCAAACGATTTTTTAAACTCACCGACTCGTTCGTTAGCCGCGGCAGTAAAGGTATAACCGTAGAAACGAGGATAAAACTTAATTCATAGCCGGTACATAACCTCTTAGTCAGGATGAGCGCGCCACTTGCAATTAATTTCCAAAAGATGTTCGTCCGGGATCAAGGCCGTAAAATATAACACAAACGTTTCATTTCAAGGCACGAGAGCCGTACCTATAAGCTACAGCCTCTTCCTCTTCCTCTTCCTCTTCCTCTTCCTCTTCTTCAGCCTCTCTTCCGCCTCTCTTCCACTCCCGCATCCTCTTTCTCTCTGCGTGTCCTTCTATTTAACCATGTTGCCATTTAGCCATATTGTTCCCTCGTTCCTCCCGTTCCTTCGCTCCCTACTCGTCTCTCCAAGCTGTTACACATACACCTCCCTTCCGTCTTCTTTTTCCCCTTCGTATCGCATCTTCTTCCTGTTACTTTAACCTCGTCCTTTCGTTCGTAAACTCTGTTTTTTTCTTTCCATGGACACCTAACCTGTTTTTCTCGCTCTACGAAAATTACGAATCTTTTCAAACATCATTCGCAGTCGCCGCCTCTTTACGCCTTACACTTTACACACACTCGCTTTTATTCGCTCGCCTTTCTGTACTTTCGTCGCTTTGCCACTCTATTTAGCACAGACCGTTGGTCGTTTCACCGAATTTCTCTTCTTTCATCTTCTTTCGTCTTCTTTCGTCGCTTTGTCAGTCATTCCATCACTCTGCTCTATCGCTGCTTTATATTTATATTTTAATTTTCCTTAAATTAATTTTTATTAAATTTTTAATTTTCCTTACGTTTCGTTGGTAATCTTACATTCTACGTAAAAGACAACACAGAAACGAGATTACGTTTTCTTATAGTTTTATTTTAATCGCGTCGTAATGATTTTATTATAGCAATATTTATCGTCGTAATCACCTTGGAGAAAATTCGCTGGTACGTTGATCAGAGATCCTTTGAAATTTATTCCACTCTGGTTGTTGGTGCATTAATTTGCGATACGTACGAACCAGAGGAGAACTGTATGGATACTCGATGGCTGGCCGGCTTTAGTGAAAAAAAACAACGTCTCTGCGAAAAGAAATAAAGACAGACGGATGCAAAACGGGAGAATCGGTCGGTAGACCGAAGCAACTACCGAAAGCAACGAAAAAACAAGTCGAAGAAAAGGCAGATATGCATTAAGCGAAGAAAGGTTTATCTTTGCAATTTTCCTTTATCGATCTGTTCCGATATTAAAACAAGATGAAGATATGGATGAATCGCGTTCCCCTCTTTTCAGAGAATTCAATGATATCGTGGAAAGTAAAATGTAAAACAAAGTAGCGAAACTTCTGCATAATAGATGTAATGTACGAATATACGTTTATTAATAAATAGAACACGATATACCGAAATATGTAGGAAACGTTTCATGTTATTTGTATTCTTGATCCTTGTTTTTACTTGTTTCTTATTACAACTAACGATCCCTCTCTAACGGTATAAAAGATCATCTTTTAACATATATAACAAATATCTTTCTCCTCTTATTGCCTGTCAAGTTTCTTTCGTCCGTCACCTTCTTCGTCCATTCTTAAATTTCTTTTTCTCCTCGTTCGTCCAGTATTTACCAGCCACCCACTTAAATTACTCCGAATACTCCGAATACTCTGAATTTAGCTAGCATCTTTGTCTTCTTTGCTTCTCATTTTTCTTGTTGGTATTTTACTTATCTAAGGGTATCTTTCCCTGCCTTCGTCTCACGTATTCTCCGTCATACTTTGAGTTCTCCAGCTGCCATTCTTTTCTCTCCTTTTCTTTCCCCCTTTTCTGCTTCTCTCCTCCATCTTTCCGCTATATCTTCTATCGTCTCTGTTTTCCATTTTCCAGCCGCCCGTTCCTGCTTTCTTACAAATCTTCCCCTATCATTATCATACATCTATTTCCTATATATCAATTTCTCTTCTGAGCGCATTAAGGCTTAAGCAGTCACAGCTTTTATATATATTTTCCCCGTTTTCGTTTCTTCTCTGCGACCTTCTATCTTCTATTTCCTATATTTCTACCGCGTACATCGTTATGCTCCTCGCCGTAACGTTAAACATCATCCTCCTTCTTCCGTAATCTCCTCCAAACTTGCTCTTTCTCCCAGTCCCCAGAGATGAGTACGTGCCATATCACCGCTCTCTGCACATCTACATCCTTTATACGCGTCTATCTCTATCTTTATCTCCATCTCTGTTGTTGCTCTCAAATGTCTATCCGATAATCATCCTCCATAAAATAAGAAAATATATAAAGCGTAAACGAATGTAAAATAGAATAAAGCGATCAAAGTATTATACAATAACGTATACTACGATAAACTATCGTTCTTTGAATACTCGCTACAGAATTTATATATACATTTATCGTCTATAAAGTTTTAAATGCCACGATAAGTAATATCTGTTGCATTATCTCCAACTAATTAGCAACTAGCGATATTAGCGTACTACGCATCCCGAAATGCGTCGCTCTGCCAATAAATGATAATATTCGTCTAGCTGTAGCATATAATAGTATTTACAAAGATATAACCTGCTCTCAAATTAGAAACTCAGCCCTATTTGGGACAAACGAATAAATCGCCGTTTCATTGATAGAAAAAAGAATAAAAGTGAATTTTATCGGTTATACTTATACTTATACTTATACTTGGTTAGTTACGCGGAACAACCTACGAGGCTCGACGAGCCTCAATGTCAAAACAATAACGAAAGACGTCATCGAACAATTACGATTACTATGGCGATTATTACTTGCGTTGTGCTCTCGCAGGCTGAATTATCGAGGGGATCTACGATAATCATAAAATCAACGTTTAATTTACTCGTTAGTTTAATTCTCTTCTGAGCGAAATGTTCGCAAGTACCTACCCATTTACTCGCAGTGGGGCGGTAATGCGTTTGATAGAAGCGAACATCATTTAGTATGACATAGAATGTCTCGTCTTTATTAGCTTTATTTACTCGTCAATTTTCCAAAGCGCTGCGTGCTTGTTAGTTCTATTTTCGAATATTTTACTGCAAGTTAAAACCATCGGTATTGAAACGCGGCCGTTGTCCGATAAGTTTAGCAGAGGAGAGGAAACGCGCCATTATCGCCACGAAATCTGCCAACTATCGCGGTGCAACGAATTTCTGGCAGCGTGCCCTGACCATGGCACATGCTTCTGAGATTCGTTCGTTTCATGACTCGTTTCACACGTGAAACGTCGTGACCACGAGGTTGACAACGGACGATCACGCGAACGCAACGATCGGCGTTCACCTTTGTGTGGGAATCATCAACTCCCTGTCCATTCCGATCTATCTTTCGTTCTTCCGGCCACAAATAATACGTAACAACCATGTACGTATTTTAGAAATTAAATTTCAAAATTAAAATACTCGAATACATTCTTCATAGATGGCCAGATGATTCACGCTGTTTTCATTTCTCTGATAATATTTTTAACCGAAGCGACGACATCTTTCGTTGCTTTCAAAAATTTTCATTACGATATCATTATGTTCGGTAGCATCCTTTATGACATATTATCCGTGCTTATTAATTCGTGAGTATATTATTCCGAGTTTAAACATCGTCTTTCTTTGTCTCTTTTTTTTTCTAAATAATATCTACATTGATCTAATTTGTTAAAATCTATTAAAATACCTTTATGGCTTACATACAAGCTTTGTAGCTTACAGAACACAATACGCAAATACGGATAAGCTATCGTTATGCACGTCGACCGTTGGGTGGTGTGTGTGTCAACGTACAAGCGGTCGACCGTTATCGTCTTCGCGAGGGTGCCTGGATTTTTCGGCCGGCATTTTGCTCCGATCCTCGTCTCGATCCACGTCCCTGCACAAAAGTCACGCGGTACAGACGAAGCCGTAATACGTAGTATTTAGATAGTAATAATTTGCTCGTTTCGCTAGACCCGAGGATCATCTCGATATTTTTGGATCGCTCGCCATACTTTTCTATCCCTGGCAGAATAAAGAACGTTTGGACGATTTAAACACAGGTCTCCGATACACAGGATCATTGGACGATATATAATGGAGCAAGCGATTAATCTTACGTTGGAAAAGGCGTTCGAAGCGGTGGCCGTTTGCATCGATTCAACGTTGGAATCGTCAAATTGCCGAAGGCCGTGCACTTCTTATCGTTTGCGAATCGTGCGACACTACATTGTAATATTCTGCCTGTGCGTTGTATATAGAGTATAAGAGTACATAAGTTAATGTCGATACTTGAATGCTTCGGTGCTTGGCGTGTAAATTTGCACGCTAATATAAGCAAAAAATATACCTCCGCTTTCGAGTGTACGTAGGATCGATGATGGACAGCGAAAAGCAAATCCTGAACATATCGAACATTAAGCATGATTTTTAAGTGACAGCTAGTAAAAATGTTTTTTGCGAGATACGAATACACGTAACGAACGATGCAGCTCGTTACAGAATTAAAGTTACAAAAAATATTTGCAACGTCAATCGCTGTTTCTGCTCTTTTCGATAAAATCGACAACTTTGTAAGTAATTCCAATCGTTATTAATCATCAAATATTAAACGTAAATAATCATAGTAAGCGAAAAAAGTAAAAAATATAAACATCAAATAAAATACATCGTAATTTAGCAATTTCCATAGCTCGTTACTCTAAACGCAAAGCCGACAATATTCGTAACACGTAATGGATCAGATGTAAACGCGTTATCACCGTGGATGATGCTAGGAAATTTTGTCGATGCTAGAAAATTTTCTCGGGCAAACCGACCCTGTAAATGTGCATGCGCACACGCACGATCCCGAGCAGATGGAGCCAAGTTATGGGGAAAGTGTAACGAGATTCCAGGAAATCCACCCTCCCTTCTGTCACGTCCCTATCGTCCATTTCGTGCGTCGGTTTACGCTCGGTGTAGGAGGAAAGCGGGCGAGTCGACGATGCGAGAAGAAACGAGGCGGCGCGGCATGCCAATTTGCCGTCAGACCGGTCGCCTCGTCGGTTATAATCCAACGATGAAAATTTGATTCGCTGTATGATTCGCGTTATAACGCGAAAGAGACACGATCGTCCACTGATTGGTAGACGGTTATCCGAAGGAAAATGAAATTATCGCGTCGATACCATCTGTGAAATAGAAACTTTTAGTCCTGCGTCTCTATCAAGATGATCAGAAAGGTCCGAAGAGGCTCTTCTTGATACTCTTGATACTCTTGATACTAAGAGGAAAGGATCGCTTGGAAACTGTGATTACCAGGCGGTTCCACGAATAATCGAGTAGCAATTTTTTTAATTTTTTAGCACTGCAAATAACTACTTATATTATGACTTTCGAAGAATGGAAAAGATTAGTTACCGGGTAAAAAACGTGCCAACCAAAAGTCGAACAAAGTTCAACGATGTAGAAGTCAGAAGGATCGAGTCAGGATCTCAGCCATCTGAGAAGCTATTGGAAACAACGTTTCGAAAGTAGAGAAGGAGAGACCAAGTGCTTTAAACTCCGAGTCAAAAGACACTATTTTACGCGAGTGAACAACTATTGGCTGAATAATTTTCGACGACAAGTTTTATCGACACACCGTCATCTAGTTTTTCCTCTTGGTCAAAAATCACCATCGTTGTGTATAGAGGCAAAGATTATGAGCATGATCTAAAAACTACCGGATCTACGCAGCTTGACCTTTACTCTTCTCTTTATAAAAAAAGGGTCGAGCGAGCTTAAACGCTCCGTGTATAACGTGCATATCCAAGAAATGTCCGTTATTACCTATTACTCGTTTAAGACTGAACGTCATACATTGGGTTTCGGTTTCAGTTCGATTTTTCGATAAAAAAAGTGCCTGCTATTATACTTATACTTACAGTAGAAATTAAAGATATCGCGCTTTTTATATTTTCTTATACTCTTTCGTTCCTCCTTGCACGCACATTGCCGAGTTAATTTTTGTTAAAAGGGACATTTATAAGAAAGAAATTGTCACGTTAGGTTAATTTTAAAGGCAAGCGATACTACGAGTAGACCCCGGCAGTTTCTAACCTTTTGTTTGCCACGACCCCCGCCCCCTTTAAATAACTTTTTCCTGTCCTAGATCCCCAGGATCTGCGTAAAATTTCAAATAATATGTATCTATGCAAAACACTCATCGATATCCTGCAAATTTCGTGAGACGGGATTCCGTTACATATGAATAAATAAATAGAGAGGGATACATGTGTATTTATTTGTACAAACTATATATTTTTTATTCGTATACGAATACGGGGGCTTCGAGGCCGTCCGAGGTTCCATGGAATACAGAACCGTCAAGGACCGCTGGAGTAGATCATTCCTTCGAGAGAGGTTCGACTATCCGTAATAGACGGAACAACACTGATAGAAATGTGGTGACCATAGGCGACAAATGTACCACTCTCCTAGACACTGTCGTATAAACGGATCTCACACCACTCACGATCAAACGAGTCTCGACGCTCATATACCGAAGCGCGAAGAAGAGAAACCGTGCGAAAATTGAGTCGCAAGAAAATCAACATGTAAGCTAACAAAGTTCGCGTTGTGCGCACACGCGGAAAATTACCATTTATTTCGAACGTTTTAAAAGTTGGTTACTAGATAGTTACCTTTTTATCCTTTTAGTTAGCTTCTTTTATTGTTAAAACTATTATAACAAATCCAGACAATAAAAGCTATAAAACCGAACGTTACATATTTTTTAAATTAGAAATGATAAAAAGTTATACATTTAATAATACACTCTACCGCTAATAGAGTCTGTATGTATACATATAGTGTTTATTATTTATACGTTTATTGTATTGGGCAATTGTCCATTACATTTCATTTTTTTAAATAATCATTCTTATTCTATATCATAGCAATTATTATTATTTACTTTTAGTTTGTACTTATTTCTGTCTTGCTATTGTTGATTTGATAGTATTTGTCATACAGATAGTATACATAGTATTTATTCGATTTATATCATAAATAAACTGAAATTCTATTTAACTCTGCTTCCGAGATTCGTCGGTAATCTTCGTTTACTTTTCTTTGGCATGCTATTCAACTAAACGAATCTCAACATCTGTCCTTACAGTCTTTACTAAAAACTCTTTGTTACATTCTCTCTTCCTTAACGTGTATATCACTGATATTATAGTTCTTATCTTTTTTACTATTTCGGCCGCGAAACCATGTTTCACTTTCTCTTATTGTTTCAGTTTCTTTCACCTTTTCTTTCTTTTTAATTTCCTTAATATTATAAATAATGCACATTCTACCACTAAACCTCCTCCTTTTAAATGATCTCTCGAGATAACGAGTACCCTGTTAATTTTTATCGGCTGGTTTCTCGAAAAATAACGTACTTTAAAACCTTACTAAGATCAAACGCCTTTCTCTCTCTATATATATATACATATATATTTGTTTCCATTTCTAAATAACTTTTTATATCTGATTTCCATTAACTTTTACCTTCTCTATTGCTTACTTCTCTCTGTATTACACACTCTATCGTTGTTAGACTGTCATCTATATATAGATTATCATTTATGTCTTCTATTTCAGCCAATCTTACTCTTGTCGTACTAATATTCCTTTTCCAGTTTCCACGTTCTTCCTTATAAACCCTCCAACCTCCTGTTCTAGTTACCTATTTATTCGGACATCTTTAATCATTACGTTATTCTCTTTTTTCCCCTGTTTATTTCTGCGTTCCTCTGCCTTCTCCAGCTCCCGTACCCTCCTATCCAGACTTAGCTTCCCTTCCTTCCATTTTCGTTAACTTGGTTCAAGCTTCTCTTTCATACTTATTACCACTTCTTTTATCAACCCTCTTTTATTCACCTCTGTGTCTCCTCCTCTTTTCTTCTTATTTCTTGTTTCGTTCAGCAAAAAGAATCATTGTAACGTCTAGAAAATTACGGAAAATTACCAAAACATAAAACTATTTAAGAGCAGAGATATATCTACGAAAGAAAATAATGAAAATTGATTCTAATTTTTTAAATAATGCATAAACATCATAAAACATGATAATATATATGATGGACAATGCATGCGTATAATAAATAATAACGTCCTATTAAGTTAAATAAATAAACCATTTTTCTACGGTATTGATAAAATATTATATTATTGTAAAGTAAATAATTAAAAATTATTACTATTATTATTATTATTATTATTATTATACATTATACGTACTTTAAAACCTTGACCGCCAGACGAAACAAAAATATTTTTACTGCTGCTACAATATCACCTAATACCACATAATTTGATTGTTTACATATTTCAAATGCAACTATACGCACAGATCTACTAAACAGCTATACAAATAAAATAAATATGAACTTCCGACAAGTACTAACATTTTTTTGCACGAATAAAAGCCATAACATAGTTGCGTAGCTAATCGGACTCACATTTTAGCGAAATTGCTCGGATTCATATGCTTCACGCATAAATCTAGTGCTTTTGCCTCGAATAATTTCATATCTGTGTTATACAAAGTTTTAAAACGTTTCCATATTTCTAAACGGACATTTAATTGACAATGATTGAATTTGTTATTTATTGTAATTAATTAGGATAGCTAAAATTCGATATAGCTTAATACAAAGCTAATTTAAAAAATACTCACATTATCATTTATTAATCTAGTAGTATCTATGTATATGTGCGTATTATGCACGAGCAGAATAAGAAGAACTTTATTGTCTTCCATGTTAATTTTTGACGACTCAATTTTCGAACGGTTTCCCCTAGCGAGTGTCGAAACCTATTTAATACGATCGTACTTTGATTATATGTGATTTATCTTATGCATATACTCGTCTGTGGTTAAACCACTGCAACACTTGGCTGTTTGGTACAGCACTTGTATAGGGGACAAACACAAGGACGCGCGCCAGCACTCTAATTCCCTCTTTGCTAGTATACAGCAGCCTAGCAGCCTATTATAGTTAGTATAACGATAGTATAAAGCACACGCGTACATGAATCGTGCGTCATTTGAAGAGAGTGTCGATCCAGCGGGAATTCCATAACGATACATCGAATAACGAAGGATCTGTGATTCTGCCCGTACTGGCCGATACTAGAAGGGAGGAAATGGGTGTGCGCACGCTTATGAACCTGCTTGTTCCTGCACTGGTGCTGCACCATGCGGCCAACCGCTGAGTTTAATTGGCGTTAGCATATACAAAAACCTATAAAAAATTAGGGATCTGTCTACACGCTAGTACCTATCTAGACAAGAACATATCGAGTTTCAAAGACACTATCTATTTAACTTGTTTCTAGAAGCAAGCAACAGGCAAAATGATAACCATTATTGTCAACGCTATCGGTCAAATTCATGAAAAATTACATTCACACAACGTTTTCTATGCAAGATTCTTGAAAATAAACGATGACTTATGCACAGCACATTGAAACATTTATAAGATTACTTTGTGGCTAATTAATCGAAAATACCATGCA
Organism: Bombus affinis; assembly: GCF_024516045.1. Classification (NCBI taxonomy): domain Eukaryota; kingdom Metazoa; phylum Arthropoda; class Insecta; order Hymenoptera; family Apidae; genus Bombus; species Bombus affinis. Next base: position 16,847,509 of record NC_066351.1, read on the forward strand.
CGAGAAAATTACAACTCTAATAACCAACGATCGCTGTTTATATTTTAAAATAAGCAAATAAAATCTTAATGATCTAACGATATATTTCAAATTATTTATATCATATTAAATTTAAGTAATTCAAACATATTGATATATCAATTGTCGTTTTTCCTCAAATGCAATATGCATATAATTACGAAATAAAGCCATTTATAATAACTTTAAGTACTATAACGACGAATTAAAGATATTCATCAGCATCGAACGGATATACCGTTCAACGGTATTTCCATCGACAAACGCTCAAGGGAATGCTGAAAAAGAAATAGATCCGATAGCCAGAAAGGCGACCCACTCGATAGAATCTCGAACAAACCGTGAGTGGGATATTTTTCTATTTCGCAACGCTAATTTTTCAAGTCCGTAACTTCAAGGTATAAATTTTTCGAAATAAATCGCGAGGAGTGCTTTATCGCGTTTTCGATGTTACTTAAATTTGCTACTGACAAAAAAAAAAGGGAGAGAGAGAGAGAGAGAAATGAAAGAAAAGATGAAAAATTCGCAAAAGTATAGACGGTAGTGGAGTGTTATTATTATTAATAATAAATACTAATAATAAATGAATACTAATAAATACTAATCTGTGCACTCGTGTTTCGATATACGAAACGCTAATATCGAGATGTCAAAGCTGCATCGGTTGATCGGGGAACAGCAACAGATTTCCACAATCCCAGTGGAAGAAATTTGGGCATTTCATAGAAATGAAGCGACAATACGTATAAGAACGCGATTATTAATTAACGCAATTGGTTTTACATCTTAAAACGAATTTAATGTAAAATTACTATCTATAGATGAGAAAAAAACATGATTTCAATCATACGCGTCATATACAGTCAGAAATCGCAACGCTACGAAATTAATTCAATACTAACGTGATTTTAATTCACCTTTAAATAACACAAAATGCGATTCTACTTTTTGAAAGAAATTCTAATTATAATAATAATAATTATTCGCGATAGAAAATACCAAGAACAATCTCGATATCTTATAATTCGCAACAAACTAAAGCAAACGCGGTCGTCTCTCCATCGTAACGCTAATCCAAACCAAAGTCAGTACTTTTTCGCAATTCTAATTGATAACGCGAAATTTAGACTCGCAACGCTAATTGCAAAGATCGGGATTAGCCCAACATAACAATGGGCCGACATACACGTCGGCTAACAAACAAATCACAACTAATATTACTACAAATAATTTAGGCGAGCACAGTGAGAAAGTAGTAACGAGAATGACTTTCCATTCTCTGGATGATCCAGAAGATGCAAAGCCATTGGTAGTTGCCCTCTTCTGTGGCAATTTGCCGGGCCTCTTCGGCTCGTAGCCTCTTCTTTTCTTCGGACGTGATACTTACATCCGAAACTTACATTCGAGTAAGCTCGAGACTTTCTAAATCGCAAACCAAAAAATAACTTACAAAGGTGAAATAAAAATGTAAATCGCCAACCGTAAAGCTGATTGCTCGAGCAATACGTAAACGTTCGTGTCGAAACCCAGCCGCGACCACGACCGCGGAATTCGAAAAATCGATGGCCAAAGCCAGGGAGACAATGGTATGTTCCATTCGTGACCAGCTTCACCGTCGATTTTTCAAATGAAATTCCCTGAAACAGATTGAACAGGCGAAAACGCGCCTACCCGACCAGAGTCTGAGACTGTGTCAACTTGCCCGGCCCTATCCACTTACCTGTTAACCTATCCGGTTAACAAACCGCGCTCTACCCATCCCACCTAGCGCTATATTCCAAAAATGACAAAACAGGCACACCAACACAATCACTCCACGATTGAGACAATCACTCGTGACACGCATGACACACAAGCACCTACATTAGAGAGAACGTCCCGGGACGTCTCCGACAGCTACGAGTTTGCCAACTTGCACGATCTAATTATTACCTACCCATTTTTCTGAAATCGACCGACGAAGGCTAACGACCATTGCGTACAACGCGATAAAAGTAAATCTCACGTTTAATTGTCAAAGACCTTATAGATTTCCATCTATTACATTTTACATCCATCTATTACAATTTAACAACAAGATCAACAATACGTATTCGACGGTGATTTACCGTATTTAGGTTGTGATCGAAATAACGATTCACTTGTGTGAATTTATTTTTTATAATTTAAATTTATAGCAAGTGGAATAAGTACTGAAACGACGCAATTCCACAGCCTAACCACACGCACACGCACACACGCAATATGTGGAAGGTACATCGTGCACGATACGCTAACGCATCGTCAGTCGCTTAGAAATTGTTATAAAATCAATGGTCATCGTATCCATTGCCTCTCTCTCTCCCAAGTAGCACCTGGGCACGTGAGCGAGATCCTGGCAATGGGTTAAACCTGAAAATCCTAACTAAATAAAAAGGTATTAGCGCATCTATTTTGTCTTTAACCAGCTAATCTTTCTTCATTCTGCATCTTCGAATTTTATCTCGATTAGTAATATCTCTATACATTACTTCGTTAATTTAATAAATTACCACAATACTAATAATACTGAATTTATTTATACTCTTTATTTAGACTCTATGAATTATTGAAATTCTATTACAAAAGAGACAAATTGACGATAAATAAGAAATTTATTTAACAATTAACTCCTAGTTAAATATTAATGCAAACAACCTCAGGCAATCCCTTCGTCAAAGCACATTATCGAAAATGCGAAAGCAACGTTCAAAACTTGTTGCTTTGATTCCAAAATTTGCCTGTCGCGAAATTTCTTTTTGCACATAAAATTTCATACATTTTGTGTACGGCAGAATTGAATTTTAATATCTCTATATACATATTTTAAGCTAATTATTTCAAATTCAAAAATGAATGGCAAACGATTCAATCCATCGAAACAGTGCCATCGGAGAACAGAAGGTGAAAATAAAAGATTACTTATCATCGTTATCAATAGGTAATTAAAATAATTGCAATTTTTAACGCAACGAAGTCGAAGGGTATCCGACTTTGTCACTACGAAATATTTCATTAAGCAATTTCCTTCTCTAAATGTATATTTTTAATACATTTAATAGATACATTTAAAGGTAATTATAACGAACGCACCTTCAATCACAAATATTCAAATTAACTGTTAATATAATATCTCTTGTACCAGTTAATGCCAATATTGTAACATTGTTGATACAAAATTTGTCAGTATCATGCAAATTAATATAAAAGAAAAAACAAAACGCGATGCGCAAAAAGACCTATCCTGAGCTAATAAATAATACACAGAAAAAGAAAATGTTACTACTCACTGTGCTCGCAAAAAATTCTACGTGATACGACCAGTCACCCGTGTCGATTCGGACCTTTCGTCCTACGACATGATCGAGCGACCGGAGGAACAAAAATCCATGCGACTCACGATAAGATGCGAAGAACGTAGTCATCGATGCTGTGGTAGCTCAGAGGAAGCGAAGACCGTCGGCTCAAGGAGGAGCCATGCAATTCCATCATGGAAAAATCTGTAGTAATGCATGGAATATCGTAACTTACTCTTAAATATAACGTTAATTAATTGGAAAATTCAAAGTAGCGGAAGATCGGGGTTAGGTTAAAATTTTAATGACGCTATGTAAATCGGCAATACGAATGATCGGCAAATTGAAATACAAAGACAAGAATTAAATGAAATACAGATTACATAATTACTTACATTCTTGGCTTTTCAAGACCCACTAGGTCCTTTTTAAGAAATAGGAGCAAGAGGAAGCAGTGATAACCCTTTAACAAAATATGACTTGTTTACATATCATATATGAATAATATATCCGTGAATAATATATTTCGAGAACTAAGCGATAATTCAGCAAAATATTTGAGATAATGTAACATGGAACTCTATGAAAACTTTGAACTTTAATAATAATTGAAATATTAAATTGCTAGTAAACTCTAATTACTCAAACAATTGAAACACTGATATGTCAAACTTGTTTTTTTATTATGAATAATTAAAGTATAATCAAATTAAAGAATAAAATCAAAGGAATAAAATTAATTGGAATACTATATGCAAAGATTCTTACACGCTTAGTTTCGTAGCATCACTGCGTTCTTTTCGAAGCACAAGAAAAAGCTAGGAAAAGTTATGAAAAACTGAAACAAAACATGTGAAATATTATAATTTGTTCTTAAAAACATATCCTTCGTTATTTAAGGAGTCCCAAACTAATGAAAAATAAAACTCTATTCAAAATTTCTAAACTCTAATCCCTGTTTGAAATTTTAATAATGATAAAAATTGAAATCCGGTTAAAATCTAATTATTATAAAAATCTGAACGCTAAAGTAACAATTTTTAACCTAGGAATGAAGATAGTCTAATCGTTTGCCAAGCACGCTATAATTTTTATAATTATATAATTGATATAATTATAATTTTTAGATTTTATGTCGATGGAAATTAATAATTGTTCGATCAAAATACGAGTAATAAAATAAATTAGAGTACAATATACAGAAATACTTACATCGAGTATCGGAGTTCCTGTATCCTCTTGGGGAGCTATTGCGCTCGAGAAAAAATATACGAGATGTTATTACGCAGCAAACACTGACTCTATGGATCGTATTGCGCGCGATCACAAACATTCTCTGAAAAAAAAGTTATATTAGCGGGGAAGATGGGTTAGAAGAGTTTGTTTAGGAAATACTGTTGTTCTTCGAAACCTACATACTATACTGACTAACCTGATACTATAAACCGATTATTATTCTTTTTTTTTTTTTTTTTTTTTTTTTACATATGCATATTATTAAGGAGATGCAATATACGTGTAATATTTCAAATACAGCTTATGCATTGACCGGATAGGATATCTCCTAATATCAATCAACGATGAAAGTAAAAAAGAAGACATCGGATACTACTTAGTTTTACTAAAATTATGATCAATACGAACGTACTATTTGTATGAAGCAGATAAAAGTGTAGAAATGTTGATAAAGTCGAAACGAAAGTACTAATAAGGACAGGGTAACGCTCGATGAGACGAATTTTCGCTCCACTTTCAAGAGTATAACGTCACTCAACGAAACTACGACTTTCCAATATATCGCACCAATAGGAATGCTCGATTCAACGTGACAATATATTCCGCCAATAGGAACGCGCAATTTCATTTGACGATATTCTGCACCAATAGGCACGCCAGATTTGACTTTGACAATATTCTGCGCCAATAGACACGCTCGATTTGACTTTGCGACACATTGCGCAAATAGGAGCGCACAATTTTCGTATCTACAAGCTGCGCGCAAACTTAGTGCATTCAAACAGTGAAATTGATGAAATTGGGGAATAGGAAACATATTTAAGACAATGTTGAGTAACGATTACGAATAAGATTATCTTCTTAATGAAAAGCTTTTATGCGTTACACGAGTAAAGTTGTTATTATTACATAAAATATGGTATGTTACTACTAATTATTACATGAAAATCGGGAAAATTGTTCTATCCTGCATTATAAGTATCTTTATTAAAGACAAATGTAATCCTTAATTTTTTTTTTCTTTTTATTTCATTTATTTAATTTCTATTTTATAATACCAAAGAGGAATTTCCACTATTGCCTTATGCGTGTCATCCTTCAAAGATATAGTAAACAATTAATCTCTCCTTTTCAGGCAACTTACAACTAGTATTATTGTTGCGCGATTTTGTCATTCTTATATTTCTCTATCTCGGATAGAATAGTAGATATAAATTTTTCCGTAGAAACGTACAATTAAATAGGTTCTTGTCTATGCTAGTGCATAACCAAACAGGGCAGATCCCTAACTTTAAGCTTAAATACATAGGTTCTTGTATATGCTAAATTCCAACCAAACAGAGCAGATCCCTAATTTTATAGGTTCTTGTACGTGCTAACGTCGATTAAATTCAGCACCTGGCCGCATGGTGCAGCAGCTGTACCGTGGAACAACTAGAACTACGGGCGTGAGCGCTCGTTTCCTCTCTGGTTAAACTAAATTTGGCGTACAAACGCGGCTCGCTTCAGTTCGCTCGCTTCTTTCTTTCTCGCTCTTTCTCTCTTTCCTCGCGAGAACGTAACGCCAATTTCCATCGGCATTTCTATTCGTCTGCGTTCCGCTTGTCACGTTTCGAAATACCATCCCTCCGTTCGTTGCAACATCAGTGATTTTAACGAAGAAAGGGACATACAATTTCGGCCGATTAAACACGAGACACGAATCACGAGAGCAGACGGTATCGTCAGTCAACGATCACGGTGACGACGACCGATCTTTGTGTAGTCGAAACTCGAGTAACGCGCGAAACGATTTCGAAACCTAATATTCTGAAACGTGTCATCATCGACAGCTGTTGGGGTTTCGGGATACACCTCGTCATCGCGAACGATCATGAACTCTTATGCCAAATGTCAATCGGTGGTTGTCCAGAAACTTGGATTTTGTTAGAGAAACGTGGTGGTGCTGTACTCTGACAAGACGCTACTATGCTTTTCTTGGGAAAAAGTGAAAGCTTTAAGGTGGCTCGTTACGCGTCGCGTGAAACGAATTAACCTATCAGGACTGGATTACCCATAAAAATGTGGAGCTTCGTTCGGTGTCATAAGAACGTCCTCAAGGAGATGCGCATTTTGATAGATCTGGAGCTGTCCTGAATTATTGAACGTCCTTTTTCGCGTGCACGAAATAGCCTGAATATCAACGTCAAACATGTTCGGTTGTCCTAGAGAAGCTGTGCGCGTCAAAGTAAAGGTACAGTTCATGTTATACAACATAATATTGCACGCTTCACCATTGCATCGACATAAAGTTACACGCGACTCGCATAAAATTACAATGAAACTTTCTCGAAAATAATGTTTCATTATTACACGCTGAAAGACATTTAAAAACCAAATCTATTCTGATCGTCGAATGGTCAAATTCTCATTGTTGAATTTGATAAAAAAAAAGAGAAATATTCTTTCTATATTGATAACGATATTTCCCTGCGTTTACTATCCACTCTTTATATATATATATATATATATATATATATTAGTGACATTGTTTACAAAATACTTGAAATAATAAATTTTCAGTAGGAGTATAGGGATTTAAAGCTCCAATGTAACATCATTGAAAACGCAGTCTCAATATCGTATAAGCTCAATATCACTCCAACTCGAAATCGAAGCGTGAATTCGTTCCAGATAATAAAGACGAATTCCATTTCTATCTTGCTAGATAGTTGTAAATTGTTACTACCCGTAGAAAGTTTTTGATATGCTCGCATATGTACGTGTACATCTTTTAAATAGATTCGGATAAAGAAAGCGAGGCGTCGCGCGGCAACGGCAACACGTCGCATTTCATAATTGGAATAACCAACGTTCTGTAAAAATAATTAGAACGCGTCGCTATTTCACCGGGTATTCGACAAAATGTTCCTATGGCATTGCGGCAGAAATTTCGAATCATGAACAGCCGTAACATCTCCCCTATTTTCCTATGCAAACCCTGCAAATACCTACGTGTGACACTTGGCAGAAAATTAAACAAATGTCGGAGAGTTGTCTGTACCGAGACAACGTATAACATCCTGTTATATATATTTATTTATATATCTTATATATTGTCTTGTTATATATATATATTTATTAGTACACAGTTTGAGAATCAAAGTTTCATCCCATTTCCCGGCAATTATTTTCACCTTCAAAAGATTAACAATCAAAATTTAAAAGCACAAGACATCTGTTTTTACAGGGATACAAACATGGATCTCTTTTGTGTCTGTTATCAAACATATTCTTCATGTGCAAAAATTGGAAAAATGTTGGTTGACTAAAATATTTCTAATAATTCATAATATATTGCTAGTGTAAAGCGAATTTTATTATTTTGAAACTCTCTCATGTTATGGTTCATTTATTTGTACTCGTTATTGATGATAGCTTATTAAAATACTAAGAAAAAAAAAATGTCTGTTCGTGTGTCCTATATGGAAACATTACTGAAAATATTACAACCAATCATTTTGTTTCATATACGTATATATGTATTTCATATTTCATATTAAATCGAAAATATTAATAGTTTCGTTGCAATATCTAACCTTAACCTCAAAATCCTGCAATTCTGCACGTGTTAATATTATCTGACAATGGCATAATTGATCCAATACATTCGATCGAAGTTAGAACAAGTATAATTAAAAGAGCATTTATATAATAGGCGTGACAGTGTAATTGCCAACCGAAATCGACTTCTAATTTCTATATATAGAAATCCTTTTAATATTATTCTAGTCTCGTCCTGTTTTTTTTCCTTTATCTCTCTCTCTTCTTTTTCTTACTAATTATATGTACTTTCGTTAGGTACTTTGGTGTACATATTGCTTTATTATTATTAATTTTATACATGTATATCCTATTATATCATTATTATTATTTAAATACACTTAAATAATATAATTGCGAACTGTAATAGATTTTATGGAATTTTTGTACGTCTATTACTTTTACAAACTTTTCTTAAGCTTCAATGCATTGGCTCGTATGTAACGTACGTGTAACACCAATTCGATACGCTATCTTTATTTAAAAGAATCATAATATTACTTATTTATCATCATCGCGTTATCATTACGCTTCATCATAATTATCTTTTTCTAGGAACGTTAACAAATATTTTGCCGTACAATATAAATATCAAGTTTTAGCCGCAAAATAGGGTTCGAATGTTTAAATTTCATCCATTTGTTACAAAGCTACGATCATTTGAAGTTAACGATTACCAATCTTTCGTTTCGTTTCGTTTCGTTTCGTTTCGTTTCGTTTCGTTTCGTTTCGTTTGCTTCATTATTTGAACTTTGTCTACGACTCTCTCATTATCTTAATGAATGACCGGTAAAGGAGTGTGCTTTTATAATTTCTTGGAACCTATAGAATGATGTACAAATATTTCTCTTGTTCGAGCTACAGAAAGATTGGTCATTTTTGTACCTTGGAAAGGTACCTCTTTCCAAATTCTTGCGTTTAACGGTCAAACGATTCAAGGCTAATATTATGCACAGTGAAAATAACACTGAAACTTAGTTTTCGATTCATGAAAAATCAAACGAGATTTATCAACTGTGACTGGTAGACTTTAATCCTCCCTGTACTATATATATGTAAATTATACCTATCATTTAAACTATTTATACATACGATATATACGTTGTGTGTAGAAAAAATAGATTTACTTTGATAAGACTTAACAAATTTCTCGTATATATATAGCAATTAATTTACATGTTGAAATTAATAACAACCGTATAAGATATATTTTTTGCTTTCTGTATAAAAACAATTTTTCGAGATTTTACCGTCATACAATATAGTGAATTGTTTAATTCTGTCGAAGACAAGTATTTCAATTCTATAAACGAAACGAAACGAAACGAAACGAAACGAAAAGAAACGGGACGCACGTTTTATAACAGAGGTAAACAGAAGGAAAATTGATCGAACGTTCGGTATATTTATGTTTAGAAATGCGAGACCAGACATCAGCCAGAGTATCGGAAGTTCAGCGTGGATCCGCAGATAACATCCATCGAAGTGCTTCAAAGTATACTCATCAAAGCGTTCGATATCAAAGGGTGAGATTTTACTGTTATTAATGCCGAGTTATTAATGGTCGTGAGTGAAACTGAGGAATAAGAAAAAGTTTATAGAAAAAAGTTAAGTCTTGCATCTACAAATAATCACAACTATTTTGACGAATCTTTTATCTTGTGGGCTAGGTAGATTATTGACTCTACTCATGTTCTTCGCTTCGATTTAATAATTGCTATTACAAATTTAATATATTATTTTAAATAGTCTCGCTATTTTGACCTATTAATTCAAAGCACCGCTGTATTTGAATATTCGTCTTAAATTAATATTCGCAGCACCGAATCGTTTTATATTTGTTGTGTCAAGCATCGTCCACGTTTCAATGAACTCTCTTGCTGGTTCGTAGATAGAGTGTGAGTGCGCGCGCGCCTGATTGTAAGGACAATCGCGAACTGTTGATTATATAATTTTAATATCTGTAATATAGTGCGATAATCTGTCAAAAATATGTAGTCGTGTAAAACTTTTGACCGCTACTCTACCTTCGGCTAATGTTCGTTTGTTTTGGATTACCATTACCACGCGTAGCGATTACCATTTATCTATAAAACCGAGCACGCCGTTTCATAACGCGTTAGGTCGGAGAAGCAAAATTTTCCACGAGTTTTTTCTCATTACCAACTATGAGAGCTAAACATAAAACATTAAATAGTAATAATAGAAAAAGAATAATAAGACGTAAAGAAACGTTATAAAATAAATAAAAACATTTTCGAAAAGAACGTGGAAGTCTTATAAATTAAACATAAAATTTTTAATTTGAATTTTATCTAGAAATTAATGTTTTGTTAAGCTTTTTCTGAATTATTTAAACTCGAATTACCAAGAACGAGATCGGTGTTTAATTATGACAGAATCGTAATAAATACTTTCGCCAATAATTAAATTAGATTGTATTCTCGTGTTACTATCACAAAAGAAACAAGTAGTATTTAATTAGATGTATCGAAAGTACAAAAGAAATGAACGTAACGGCAGATGGCGAGACATTCCGATTTGACTTTGAATTACAATAATCTTGGAATATATTTTTTCACTTTATCGTTGCGTCGATTAATGGTAGATAGCTCGATCGGTTTGCAATTGTCTGCTACTTTCTATCAATCATTCAATTACGATGCAAATGTTTCGAAATAATACAAACAGATTTAGTCAGCAGAGGGAAATGTTAATAATTTAAAAATTACCCACGCTATATATAGCAGTTTAATCCTAATTTGTCGATATCACACCTATCGGATTGCAAGACTTTCAAATCTACAAATTCTTACAATATTTAATTCACCGATCCCGCTAAACTAACACACACACACACACACACACACACTCCTTCTCTCTATCTCATCCTAACATATCATAAATATACCACGAATTCTTTTACTAATTTCACCTCCCTCTACACGCACACACACACACAACATAATGTGTAATAATTGTAATATAAATTAGAAACTTAAAATTGATGAATATATAGATTAAAGAACGTAGATTTAAAAGCATTCTTATATACATCTACACCTAATACATCTTTTATTCATCGATTAAGCTTGTAGAATGAGCGCAAAATTAAATGATAAAAAATAGAATGTTTTTCTACTTGATGATTATTTTAAACTTAATGTAAGAGTTTAACACTTGAATATCGAGACAAAATATCGAGAATGTCAGAAAATTATTAGATAATCGAAGAAGAAATTGTAAAAAGTTAACTTGCGATAAAAGAAATAAATTTCTGAAATATTTCCAGAGAATTCACAGTTTCTTATCGAGCAATAGATGACTATGGATCGGAAACATATTTATTCCTACTTTCTGACTGGGACTTGGATGCTGCGTTTATTAGGTAAATATTTTATATAATACCACTGGTACCTAGGTGATTAAAGATACCGAACTCCGTTGTTTCAACCGATAACGCATTTTATTATAGCGCTTCTGAACCGTATCTATATCTGCAAGTCAACCTAAAGCCGTTCGGAGAGACAGGCGACTGCGAATGTTATTGGGAACAAAATGCACAGGAAGTGTCGACTCGACAAGAAACCGGGTTTCCATATAAGACGCCCAAGTTACCGGGTCTAATAATGAACAAGGCGAGTACTTCACTCGTTGTCCTTCCATCATCTGTCATTCTGTTTCCAGTTATTCGTTTTATTTTCCACTTCCCTCTTAACTGAATACAAGGATATCATATACAATATGTTTGTATGTGTCTTTGAGGTGATTACAAGATATCTGAATGGTTAACCTTGGAATGTTATTTATGATTGAATTGAAATGTATATTAAATTTTTTAATTACTTTATTTAATTTCGTTACTTGTAGCAACACACTTGTGACACAGGAAATTTCTCTTTTACCTATTTTATATTCCCCGTTTACTCGTTACATTATTTTTTATGGTCATCGATCAGTCTAACAAAAAGTCCTTTCGATAAATCAAATTTTCTCCTTTTGGTCATTTTAATATCGTATAAACAAAAATGGTTTATCAAAATTTTAACTTTTGAAAAATTTACGCAAATTTATTAGCGAAAAACGTTATTTTACAATTTCTCTCGCGTTTCTCTCGATTTTTTTACTATATTTTTTCAACCGTCCGTCACAAAATCTCCAAAATTATACATGCAATTTTCTCCTAATTTTGAGCATGGCCTACAATTTTTTCGACATCTCCATTATATTTCACTTCTTCGGAAGCATTTGAAGCAAAGATAAGATTGATCGGAATTAATATGTTCATAAAAAGGTATTTCGCAATTCATAAAATTTAAAAAGATCAATTACCATAGAATAGATGTATACGTTATAAATCAGACCGGTCTTTCCTTTTTTTTTTTTTTTTTTTTTTTTTCCTCTTTCTTTCTTTTTACAGATGGAAAGAACACTGAACATGGTTCAACGTGCTTTGGGTAATTTGAGCGAAGAATCTTCGCACCAGCAAGGTGCTCAACCACCACGACCACCATTGACAGACGCAGAGTTCCGACGATTTTTGGATCCCATCGGACAAGTAATACACCCTAAAGAATTAAGAGCCGTCATATACTTCGGTGGAATTGAACCTAGCCTGCGGAAGGTGGTTTGGAAACACATTCTAAACGTATATCCCGAAGGAATGTCCGGTCGCGAGAGGATGGATTACATGAAGAAAAAATCGCAAGAGTATCAAAATCTTCGAGAAAGATGGAAAATCCTGGTACAAAAGGGACAAAACGTCGGAGATTTGGCATATGTAACGAGTATGGTACGAAAAGATGTTCTAAGAACGGATAGACATCACAAGTTTTACGGTGGTTCTGACGATAATCAGAATACGGCTAGTCTCTTTAATATCTTAACTACGTATGCCTTAAATCATCCGAGTGTCAGTTACTGTCAAGGTATGAGCGATCTGGCTTCACCTTTATTGGTTATTATGAGGGACGAAGCACAAGCATACATATGCCTGTGCGCTCTTATGAGGAGATTGAAAGACAACTTTATGCTTGATGGAATTGCTATGACTACGAAATTTGCACATTTGGCTGAAGGTATGTAAAATTGAATATGTTGTTTAAATAATTAGGAGATTGTGATTTCTTCGGTATAAAAAAATGTCATATGCGTAAAAGTTACAACGTAATATTATAGTTATAATAGTTACAGCTATAACTGAAATATAAAATATAATGTAACTTATATATTCCCAGTTATTAAAAAATATATATTATTATATATTATTAAAAAATTATGATATGGAACCATTTTTTACATTAAAATGAACGGTAAACGAGAAAGGAAAAGATTATCTTCCAAAAAGCAACTGATTGATTGCTTATTGTTAGAATAGAAAGAAAACAATCTTCTAATCGATGTATGTAATCCTTTCAAATTAGGAAATTCATTTAATAAATATTACGTCTGTCTATCAATTGTTATAAAATATCTACATTTTTTAAGGTTTACAACATTATGACCCAGACTTCTATGCTTATTTAAAATCCCATCAAGCGGACGACCTATTGTTCTGTTATCGATGGCTTTTATTAGAAATGAAACGTGAATTTGCTTTGGACGATGCTCTGAGAATGCTCGAAGTATTGTGGGCTGCTTTGCCAGCGTCACCGCCAAACGGAGAACTTAGTCTGGCCGAAGTACCTTTTCCTCCACCTTCGCCACCGCCAAGCCCAAATGTAAAACATATTCGTGAGAACGCATACACGAAAGTTTGTGCTATCAGACGACAAAGCTCTTCCGCGAGTATCACCACTACTGGTAAAAGAAAGACTCTTAACGCGGAGGATCCATCTTTGCAAAGCTCTACAGAAACTAACGGTGACTCAAAAAGGTACTTCTATGCAAATCGATGAAAGCAGTGAAATAGAAATAATAATATAAAGTGAAACCCGCTGTCTACAGATCGAGCTCTCCTTACGAGACGTTTTCTGAGCCAGAAAATGACTTGACGACAGCGAAAAATCGAAGAAACACGGAATCTACGGAAAAGTGCCTAAGTACAGATTCTCTGTCTGGTAAATCTAAACGCGTAAACTTGCTGGAATTGAAAGAAAGACTGTCGTTACCTAGTAAAGAACATCAACAAACAAAAAATAATGAAAATGATGGTGAAAAGAAATGCGCCCGAGTAGTAAAGAATTTGAACGAATTTTTGAACTTTACGAGCCTCAACCGTAGCAAAATAACACCAAGCGATGCTGAGCCAGAGTTGAGGTGAAACAATATATTTTCGATATAAATACAATTCAATTCGATTCAATATAGATAAACATAATTTATCAGAAATACCAGCATGTTATTCTTATCCGTTTTATATAAATAATGGGTAAAAATAATGTTATAACCGGTAAATATATTATTTTCTAGACGCGTTTCGAGCGAGAGCGGAGTAATTAGAGTTTTAAGAGATGAACCAAGTTCGCCGGATGACCCAACAGATTTTTTTCCAATGACTACATCAATGACTAGAGAATTAAGACTGGAACTAGAATCACTCGATCGACAAGTCTTCGGACCATCACCGCCGAGTGATCAACAATGTGATTGTGTTCTATCTAAACGAGAAAGCGAATTAGCCGACAGCGAAACAGATACAGAGTTGGCAAGGTGTAGTCCAGCTGCGGATGTATTTGTATGGGAGAATCCTCTGCACACGTTACAACAAAAGAATCATCCAGCTACTCCAGATGAGCAAGCAGAACTCGAGTATGATGGCGAGATATTAGAAGATCAGAATGGTGTTAAATCTGTTACCCCAATTAGATTACTTAAACGGACTACAAGGTATAGACCAACTTTTTATAATTCCACAAGAATTATATATTTCCAAGTGTACACAGCGTTAAATATAAAAATTATAAAATTTCATAGGTCCGAATCTGCTTCGGACAGCGAGGAGGCAGAAAGTTGGCACCAAAATGCAACAGTACAAGAAAGTCCAATAAAACAATCGGTACAAGAACACTGTGAAGAAGCCACAGAGCTTACAAATCTTATTCCAGCAGGAACTTGCGAAGATCAGTTGGGAGAAACTTCTCTACCTCCACCTCACGAATTTGGTGGTGGTAATCCGTTCCTTATGTTCCTTTGTATTACTCTGTTATTGCAACACAGAGACTTTGTTATGCGTAATCAAATGGATTATAACGAAATGGCAATGCATTTCGATAAAATGGTTCGTCGACATAACGTTATTCGAGTGCTCAATCAAGCGAGGCAACTATTCGCTGGTTATCTTAGAAGGCATTCTTCATCGTCATTAGGTGCGAAGTCAGATTCTGTTAATGTGTAGCCTGATAATGCTTGAATATTCATTGTACTTATCGACACCTACCATATAACATGAAATACGAAATGGACGATTTTAAAATATATTGTGTACCGTTCAAGACAAATCACAAAAAAAAAAAAAAAATAAGTTTAAAATATGTTTTTTAAATCTAAAAGGTGAATCAAAACACTTCTGTAAATGAAGAAAGATATCAGGTAAAATGCGTATCAGTGATAAACTAGGCAATAAGAAATTTAAATAATCTCCTCGAGGTGCTCCTTTAATCGTGCTTTCGTAAAAAAATCATTAATTCTTCGTGTATTCCTTTAATCTTCCTAAGCATATTATATGCGATACATATTATGTATATCCAATCCAAATCTTATTATTGTTTGATGAACATATGTCTCAAGATATGATAATTTTTATATTATTTATTTGCATTTATCTTTACATTTACTGTCTATTGATGAGTTTCTTATTAATAAAAGTTTATTTTCTTAGGAAAAACTAATTTCAGTTTGGAAGGGTTAACCTTCTTGGCGATCATGTATTATTAAATACAAATACACATATAAACTAATGTAATTATCTGCAGTGTGATAGCACTTGTTACCACCAGTTGAAAATAATTCTTATATTTCGCATAATTCATGGAACTAAATGAAGTAAACGTTTCTTCGATACTTGTTGATGTAAAAACATTACGACAGACTTTAAAACGTAATCATGTTGAGAATGACACGACATTAAACCCTCCGTCTGCAACTATTTATTTTTACTAACGTTGTCTGCATACTGGTTCACTTAAGTCCATCCACATCCTTTTACGTCTTTTGCATTTTAAAAAATACCCAAAAATTTTTTAATACTCTTCCAGATTTCTAAAATATTATTTCATAGTTTTCATTGATACATCTTACCATCATTTCTTTAAGAGAAGCTAAATTTAAACGAAAATATTATAGGTAAACTAAGAAATTACCTAATTACTAGTTATAATTGCTAGTCGTCAACGACCTGGTATGCAGATGAAATGTTAAATCTACTTTATCTCCGGCACTATCCTTCGACACTTTGCACAATATCAATTGCACCGCATCATCTTTCTCACTGTACCTCGATTTAAAATTAAGTGACCGGCTTAAATTTGTAAAATACCTATAATTAATTTAGTAGCTGTATCTTACTTTGTTCTCGAACAATATGTTTGAGGAACGACAATAAACTGCATTTAATTTTATCGCTAGTGATTAAGTATAAATACGTCCTCTGCATGTTTTCCAAAAGAAATTTACTTTTTCTGTTTTATACTTTATTTTAAATAAGCTAATAATTTACATATCATCTTATAATATAACATGAAGTAGATTGTACATATAAAGTTGATTTATTGCAAAATAATTTTAAGTTTATTTTAAGTTTAATACTAAATCACGGCGTTTTTCAAACATGGTATGAGACTCCATAATTCTTTTATTGACCTACTCAAAAAGACATCCACTCTTTTACTTTTGTCTTTTACTTCCTCCATTTGCTAACATTGTGAGGATTCTTACAAAGATATTCACTGCATCCATATAAACAGAAATCGCGCTGAAATAAGAAGTATAAAATGTATATGTCGTAAGTGTTTGTCAAATTTCACATGTTTATTAAATTACTTACTTATTAATTGGATCGTATGGCCTTGCTAGGTATTCATGGGTTGGATATGTTTCTGCTTGTTTGATGATACGTTGTGTATCATACAGAAGAAGCATAGAGAAGAGCACCAGACCACCATACAAAGATATTGAATACAAACCAGATCCAAGAGCTGTTGTAGGTGGTAAAAACATTGATCCAACACTACTTGCAAATACAAAACCCAAACCAACCGCTAATGGACCTCCCATGTTCAGAAACTTTTCATTTGGTGCACAAACTGCAACTACTGATAAACCACCAACTACACCAGCAGTATACCATGCAGCTCTAAGAACCAAAGGTCCCCCAAGTAAGTACAAAGGTGCAAGGAATGCACCAACAGTACCAGTATGTATCAACCATGCTATTTGTTTTGCACCAAAACCTTCTTTGTATGGGATAGTCTGTAACAATATTCCACTACCCCAAACAGATGCTAATGTTACTAACATGGCAACCCATCCTTGACGCATTACCAAGTTCATCATAGTTGGTGAACGTAAACATACTGCTGCAGCTACAGTGCTGCTTACTATAGAAGCACCGAGGTACATGTATGTAGTCTTAATTCTATCTTTCACATATTGGGGCCATAACCTATAAAGAATTATATATATATCGTATTATATTCTATTTTGCTATTCTACAACTGATAATATTCTCGTAACTGTAACTCTGATTAAAAGAAAATACTTTGCATAATCTATAGCTCCCATAGATGGTGACAATCCCAAACCATAATAGCACAGTGAACCTATTCCTATTACAGCACCACCAGCAACAACTCCTTTCCCAATAGTGAATGCTATGAATACAAAAGTATTTTCAGTAGTAAGTTTAATACATATATCACAGAATTAACTTTACTGCTATTAACGCCAAAGAATTAAGACTCAAGAATTAACAAAGTAAATGAAGTTTAGAAATAAAAGAAACATATTAGGATTATTTATTGCGCACGTATAACATTATACCAATAAATTGGTTATAATGTATATTACATGATAAATCTTAAAAATGTTAAAAAATACTTATAAAATAGGATCACTCCTCTCCCCTTCTTATTACTACATTCAATGAATACACGAAAATGTGGAACAGCTCATATGAAATAACCCATAATCCATATTCATAATTGCAATTGCATCATATTGCATATGTGTTCTCTATTATTACGTTTGTTCTACATACTTCGTGTATGAATTGAAATCTTACCTGTTTCTCCTGCAGGAGCCATTGCCTGCTCTGAAATAGTGGCTGATCTACGAGCCGATCTTGCAAATGCACTTCGTCCATCGTTAGCAAATAATCTGGTAGATTGAATTCTCGGAATAAACGGTTTCGAATTAATTGGAGCCTTTAGTAGACTGACCAAATTTGATGAGACGGTACTTCGACATACCCTAGCAAGCATCATTTTTGCATGCTAATGTCTGAAAAATAATATATTTGTTAATAAAAACATCGATGATATCCGCATATTAGCCTAGGTATGTTAAACAAAAAGTACACACGATTTTGAACGAATTATCTTTTAAAAGTTTGAAAAATATTCACATATCTAGCAAGATTTATTTAAAACTTCAGATCAATAGTTTTTCGCAAAAATTTCTTGTGATTACTCACAGACGCGGTAAGCTGCAATTGTTCACGACAAATCAATATCTCGAATCGCTAATGCTGACAATTTCCGTGATATATGCGTCTAAAACTTTGAAATAGATATCATACAGATAGTAGAAACGTTGTAAAGAAATCATGATGTACGCGATGAAAGTGCCATCTTTGGTACATAGTTGCATTGAATTTGTTAAATTTTCGATCGAACATATCAGATCCTAATTTATATATTTCATATACGTATACATAGATTGAATTTTACTTTATATTACTTTGCGTCATAAAAATAAAAAATCATTTGTTTTTATAACAGAACAAAAGGTTGTACATAATATCTATTTCTAATTGTTAAAAAATATATACGTGGTTCGGAATGATTTCTTTGTTTAGTAGTGTACAGATACCCGAAATTATGCACACAGATAGGCTTGGAAAAGTTGGAAAATACGTACTATTTTTAAAATATATAGTTGTAATTAATATCACAAAACATATAATCATACGAAGCATGAGTTATATATAATAATGTCTATAATATACAAGTATAATATACAAGTTATGTATATTAGTGTAGATTCACAAAATTTAGAATTAAAATGGTACTTCCGGTTAATTCTATTCATTAACAGTGGCGACGTTGCATCTGTTTGAATTGACCAATTAAATGCAATCTCTATTAATAAAACAACCAATCATGCTCTCAGAGAAATATACCCATAATGCACCGGAGATGGAGGTACGTAGTGGGACAGTTCCTTTAGTGGCTCCACAATTTTGCTTCTTCGTTCATTTCGTTGTTGGACGCCATAGTCGACGTTGCGTTTCGCAGAAAAGTGGACAGTAAATCGCGAACTTTTTCGTGAAAAACCTTGTCTTTAATAATTACTGCTTGAAACATTTGAACGGACGATGGCAGGAGCCGAATCACCTAAATTAAAACAGGAATCGCAGAATGCATCTGCGGAGAATAGTAATGAAAATCCACGAGAACGGAATCCTCCTGGTGGCGGCAACCGCGGCCCTCGCGGGCGAAAAGGAGGAACACGTTTTTCTGGCGGACGTGGTGGCGGAATGGGCGGAGGGAACAGAAATAATGATGGACCGGTAACAATTTCATACAATTCTAATAGTAATATAAATATAATAATATAAATTTTTGGGACTATATTCGTTGTTCCTACCGCCATATTTGCTATAAATTGATGCGTAATATTTCTACCGGTTTTAAACTTCTGCCCTTTCGATTCATTAAATGCCATTATTTATAAATATAACTTTTATTTATGTTATATACACACCAATTTATTATAGTGTTGCAACTAAAATAATAGTCTTTTTTGTGATGCAGTATAAATGCCATTTAATTAACTGTATTTTAATTACATTAACATATATGTATACCGTTGCTGTAGGCAAATACTGAAATAAAATTTACAAGTACTCGAGAAGTTATATTAATATTTCTCAAATTGGAATATTAGATACTTCGAAAAAGAAGCGCATCGATGAAGTAAACTGAAATTTTTAGTTCTATTATTCTGTAAGGCCGATATAAAATACATTATATTTATCAATAATTTTATTGCTGCGAGTACAATCAGTAAACGCTGTTGTTTCGCAGAGTTTCTGTATGTAAGAAATGATTATAATATATTGATTCTTCGTCAGAGTAGTTACAAAATGGCGTGTACGAAAATTGAAATGGCAGATACGTGTATCCTCGCCTTCCCAACACGTGGTTAAAAAATCTTTGTTCTCTTGTAAATAGTATAATATATTTTATTAATGTATTTGTAGCGATCTAAATGTAAATTTCTTAGATTTCAAATGGGAATTTGGAATTTCAAAATTATTTAAAATTTGAATTAACTTAGTTGTAGGTAATAATAATAACAATTTGTAAAATTCATAATGTCAGGTATCATTTCAGTATTTATTAGCATTTATGAGATTTAAATAAATATTTCGAAAAGTTGCTACGCAAAATGGCCGATTTCTAAGACCTCCAATGTCCATAATTTTGGCGAAGATAATGTTAATCTACCAAATTTCGGATTTCCGCATACTCCGATCGTATGTTACGAGAGAAGATTATATCGTATTATATAGAAATTTCTCTTGTTTGTGGAACATCCAAGACCAAATCCTATACGATTCTGTATTTATGGCAATCAGCCAACATTCTTCCCTCTTCGATACACATATTTGCCGCTATATACCTAAGCAATTGTAACTTTTCGTATGGAAATGATGTTTCATTGCTTGAAAGCTGTCCATATTGTCAATCATAAGTCGAGGCATGTCTCATCATGTAGAGCCTTCTTCACGCTTAATTCAAATATCTATATCTAACGAATGTCGATTATAATTAACTAGTAACAAAAGAGTTCAAGTGGTTCTTATATTAACCCTACGCGGATGGGACGATTCGAAGTCGACCGTACCATAGGGCCAAGTTGCTGCCGCGATAGTCATTTAAAGTTGCCAGCGCATATTTCTGCTTAGACGTTTATAGATGTTAAATTCTAGACATATGTACATGCACAGATTCTCCACAGGATAAATAAAATGACACACATATGAGTCCTTTGATTCTATCAGCTGTTTTCGCCAAACGCATATATCAGTTCTTCTGTCAAATTGATGGCTTACGCAGAACGCATATATGCGGCGGTGGTCCGCAAAGGGTTAATCGTGAGACCACTTTTATATAGGTACCTCCTTGTCCGTCTATGATATAACTTGTTATTGAAAATGTTAGTTGTAAAAGAATAATAATAATAATAAACATATCAGAAATTATAAATATGTATATAAACGTGCTTGAATTTCATAAATGTTACAGATGAAGATGAATGATCCTATGGATGGTGGTATGGACAATACTATAAACGAAGGAATAGGCGGAGGTATGGGAGGTGGTATGGGAGGAGGTATGGGTATTGGACGTGGCGGTGGAATGCGTGGTGGTAGAGGTGGCCGTGGAGGGGGCGATAGAAACATGGGAAATCGATCACAAGATGTAAGTATAAATTAAAGGAATTATATGTATGCGCTAGTTTTTCAATTAACGCGGAGTATGTGTTCTATATGTGGATTCTTTACGTAGATAAAAATTACTACAAAAGAATTATTTATAGAGAAAATCAATATGTTATAAAATTAGTTATTTCATATTTTTATAAAGAAGGATAATAATGAAAGTTTACAGAACCAAAAGAAATTTTAATCCTCGTTGTTGTCAGTACTGTAGCTCAAAATAGTCTCTCTCTTTTCTCTTTTAATTAACACGAAATCAATATCCTTGCTACTTGTAAAAACGGGTTTAACGCATTCAATGCAGAAGACGCGAACATATGCACTTCCGGATTTCCTATTTCCTTGCTTCGGATGACGCCTGAATAAGCGAGATACATGTTATAGAAAAATCGATTTCCGCCATCAGAGGCCCTCTTCGATTTTGTGTGCCACGTTGAATGTGTTAATATAATATGCGTAAGTTAAGCAGAAAAGATTGAAATGATGTAATAATTAGCTAATCAAGCGAGAATTTATGTATTATGTATACTAATATACAATAAGAAAATGTTTTCTGGTGTAAAATGAAATTGCAACCGTAAACTAACATTAAAAAGATCAGTATGAATCGAGAAATCAATGTGTACATATTAATACATAATACCTTTTGATAATCTTATTAATACTGCTTTTATTTTCGTGATCAGGATCGTTTAATGGAACGGATTATGGCTATTAGTGGTCCTACACATGATCTATCACCCCCAGAAACCACGGAAAAGAAATTCAGTGGTCGTAATCGTCTGTATATTGGAAACTTGTCAAATGATGTTACAGAAGAGGAAATTCAACAGATCTTCCAACAATATGGTGAAATATCCGAACTTTTTGTAAATAAAGAGAAAAACTTTGCATTTCTTAGGATGGTAAGTTCAATAATTTTTCTTCCTTTCTTTTTTTCTCCCGTAATGTTTACATAAAAAAATGATTAAAATAATTACCGTCTGAAAGAAAATGATAAAATTTTGGCTGCTATCTTATACTATATGATGCATTGTTATATACATATATATGTATATATGCATTTGTATGTATGGCATTAAACTATAGCTTAATCTTTTTTATCTTATAGGATTATAGGGTAAATGCCGAAAAGGCAAAACACGAGTTAGATGGAAAAAATGTATTTACAAATAGTAAAGGACGTGCACTTAAGGTTCGTTTTGCTCCACATTCTTCGACAGTTAAAGTTAAAAATCTTACACCTTGGATTACGAATGAATTGCTTGAGAGGGCATTCAGTGTCTTTGGTGAAATTGAACGGGCGATAGTTATAGCGGATGACAAGGGAAAATCTACTGGAGAGGGAATTGTAGAATTCTGCAGAAAACCGTCAGCCCAACTTGCTTTACGAAAGTGCACAGAAGGATGCTACTTTTTAACCGCGTACGTTTTTACTATAAATAAAAATCTTGTTTACCCCAAAGCCACGCTTGTTTGACGTATTTAATTTATCTACAAGTGCCTAAAAATTGATCATAACGGGGGAAAGAAAAATAGTTCCTATAGGAAGCATGATACAATAGATGTTTGTATTGTGTGCCACAAATTGGAACACAAAACGTTATTTTAAATATAATTTTATTGAAACAAAGAGGGAGAACTTCGAAAATTTACATTAGGTACTTATATTATAGGTCTCTACGTCCTGTAGTTGTTAAACCATTTGAATTACTAGATGACATTGATGGTTATTCAGACAAAAATCTACCTCGGAAAAATCAGGAATTTTTTACAGCTCGCGATATTGGCCCAAGATTTGCAAAGATAGGAAGTTTTGAATATGAATATGGCACGAGGTGGAAACAACTGCACGAATTATATGAACAGAAAGAAGAAGCACTAAAAAGAGAAATGGCAATGGAGGAAGAAAAATTGGAAGCTCAAATGGAATTTGCACGATATGAACACGAAACTGAATTGTTAAGAGAACGTAAGTATTTTAACGTCATTAAAAGATATTGCTTTAATATATACATATACATCGCACAAGTAATGTAAGTGTAATCAGTAAGTTGAAATCAATAATTTGATTTTCCTTGATTGATAGAACTGCGTATGCGCGAGGCCGATCGTGAGAGACAAAAGCGAGAATGGGAAATGAAAGAAAGACAGGCTGAAGAACAAAGAACGCGTGAAGAAGAACTACGAAGGAGACAACAAGAAGAAATGGCAATGCGTATTAGAAGACAAGAAGAGGAGTTACATCGTCGTCAGCAAGAAAATAATTTATTCATGCAGGTAATTACTTGGCAACGTTAACAGAAAACTAAATTCATTCAGAAAGTTTCTATGATAATAGGTTGAAAATTTTAACATCTTTATACTACAAGGATGACAATAGAGATCAGTAACATGTATTTAAAAAACTACATGCGGAGGTTACATAAAAGATCTTTATTTTTTATACGAAAGTTTGCGAAAACGTATCTTTTATTTATTATTAACACTTTACCGACCGCTAGCGATTCAACAGCATACGCACGTCCGACCGGCATCTCAAGCGCTGGCTCTGTTTCGGTTTAAACTCGGTAATACCATTGTTTTCGTACATCGCGAACGGTAAGTTTTTCAAATTGGTATAAAACTGTGGGAACTTACAAAGCAACGCAACTGAGCAAGGTGCCTTAGTACTAAATAACATTATTGTTCAAATAATGGGTAAGATTGTCTGTGACAAAAAGCCGATTAACAGGCTATCGGTTGGTAAAGTGTTAACATTTATTATCATTATCATAGTAATAGGAATAGGATAGTAGCACTACTTACAACGTTTATGTGTCAGAATATTTGTATTTTTCTGTTTTGTTGTTTTTACTAACGCTTGCGCTTATGTTCCTCTTACATTTAAGGAGCAAACAATGAGAGGAGGTGGAGGAGGCGGTATGGGAGGAAAAAATTATGATTCCGTTGGTAATAATGACCGCGATGGATATGGACAGCCAGATGGTAAGTTTCTTAAGATGTTGAAATGTTATTCTTCATAAACTTCAATATTTTTCTAGCATATAATGCGTATTTATTTACTAGTATATTTGAATTCAATTAGTTCTCCTTGAAATAGAAATTTATATTTTATACTGATTGTTATTATTATATATAAAATTATATATAAATAATTATTATATATAAAATTATATATAAATAATTATTATATATAAATGTTTACATGAAACATTCATTCAAAATTCTCCAAAATTATTTTTAATGGAAAAATTTACTTCATTACAGGTGGAAGCAGCATGCCAGTGGTAATGTATCCCCCATTAAAGTATCATTCTATATATATAAATATAAAAAAATATATATATGTATATATATGTATATGTTCATATATATGCATATGCACATACACACGCATATATATATATATATATATTTTTTTTTTTTTCCATAAAGTATTTATTTTTTCTGAAACTATTTCTTTGATATTTCATTTATGTATATTTCCATTTGGTGATATTACTAAACAAATTATTCTACCTATATATGAGAATCTTTTGTTAGAAATAATTGAACTGCCTTGCATGATAAAATCGCGAGTATTATTAGTGAACACTTGCGAAAAACATAAGTGAAAGAACTTTACGAATATTCCTATAAAGCATGCTTTCCAATATAGCAGGGTTCTAATGTCTGCAACAATGGCAATAGTATTAAAGTCAATCTAATATCGAATATATATATATATATATCGTACGATAATAACTTTTAATTAGTTTATTATAAAATGTGGAGGTGTCAATGGGCCTTAACATTAAATTTTCTACTTAACAGGAGATCATTTGTTGTAGCGTGAATAGATACAGAAGTTTAAATTAATTTATTCGGTCTTCGTAGAACCGAAGTATTGTTTCCTTGAGGTAATAAGGACAATACTTATCATATCTTATATTTGAAACGTTTTATCTACGTTCACATAACACACCGCTGCAATCTTTGTTAAATATTCTTCACTTGTATTACAAACGCATGTGATATGGTTTCTATTATTGTCTACTACAAACGATTATTGAAACGTGACTTTTTTTTTTTTTTTAATGTAGTTTTACTTCTTGTAAAAACGTATGATTCTATGCTGATAAAAATATTTGAAAGCATTTATTGCTGGTTGGAAGGTTTTATCATGCTGACATTTATAGATATTCAAAGTTATGAAATTAACAGAGGATATTTAAAGGTAATGTGCGAAATTTTGGAGAAATGTTAGGAAATTTTTATTAATCTATTATAAATAATGCGAGATATTAAGGTTGTATAGGTAGGTAAAGGTTTTACTGGACGGAATCTTCTCGCCATACCTAAATTTTTAATTTTTTAACTGCACTGTGAGATCAGTACATTTAAGCCAGCAATCGCTTATTTTTACCTATACCATACATGACTAATTCTTAAACATCTTCGCTTTTATCTATAGGACGTGAATATTATTGTTAACGATAATACTTTAATAAACATTTGAGGGAATCCGTTTTTTTTTTCAGTTTATACTGGTAATAAGCTTTGGGTTAATGTTCCACGTATTCAATTCGAATATATTCTTTATAAACAGGGCTTTAATAAGGGATTCATAAATACTGATTCTAGGAATATTTTTTAGACATTCATCAATAAAATTGAAGTTAAAACTGAATTAATATTTCGTGCCTCATTGGCTTCTCCATATGCTTGCAGACAGGAGGCTCTGTTCTTCTATTTTCTCTAGTTACATTAAGAATTAGGTATATTAGGTATGCTTACATACTATGGAACTAGCATCGTTCAACGTATAAATCTGGACATTAGAACTAAATTGAATATTTCCTCATTTAAATAGTTCCATAGTAATAATTTGATATTTATTAACCAACAAATGCCCAACTACATTGAGTGTTAATTAAACATAATTAGCTGTATTCAGAAATTATTTTAATTAAAATATAGTATATATTTAAATATACACATATATACATTTATTTAGAGATATTTACTTGAAGATTAAGTGTAATTTAAATATAGTTTCTGAGTACAGCAATATCAATTTTGATTTACAATAAGTAAAGGAGCTTAAAATAATATTTATGCTTCATTTATCTAAATGAATATAATTTTGAGTTTTTATTGTTATATTAATCTTTATGAATTTTTTTTTCATATTCCAAACTATATATTTTGTGAACTATTTATTATATACCTACATGCACGATTCTGTAGTATAGATATTGTATAAAGTTTGCTTAGAGATCTTGATCACATCTCTTTGTCATTTATACCAATATTTAAGCTTCAGAGTTGTGTAAAATTAATTCAATATTAATTGTTACAACATTATCGCTAAAAATACACACTATTGATGTAACTAATATGACGAGATAGTTCTTGTTCGTACACTAGAAGTGTTATATTTTTGAAAGTCGTATAACTACATGTTGGGTACTTAAATTAAGAATGTCGTATGCGTTTCTATACTTTAAAACCCCTAATGTGTTCTATATATGAATGTTTATTGTGCGTTTAACATTATTTAATAAGGACTTGGTACCGAATTTGAAATATCTATTGTGTAAAGTAAAATTTTTAACAATTTCAGAGAAATTTCTCTAGTGGTATGGAATAATATAATAGCGTATATTCTTTCAGTTAAATTACATCCGTAGGAATCTAGTGGAATCTAGTGATACATCGATACTTCTACTTTAATCCCGAAAGTTCTAAACCTTTAATTTTGTGACTCGAATTCAATCTTAAAATATGACTTATAAAGTTAAGGGTGCATTTAAATGAACAGAAGACCTATGCAAAATATTGTAGACGAAGAAATATATTCTAAGGATATTCATTCTAACGTATTTCACCAGACTACTTGTGTGCACTGACTTAGACGGTAACCATTGTCGATCGTATGTTGGGCATTTGCTTGGTTTAATAAGGCTAATCGATGTTGAGAAAACGGCATACTCTGAAAGCAGTGTAACTATTCGTATCTATGATTTGTTCTAGCGCGTGTATTGTTCACGCATTCCATTCTACTAATGTTGTACGTACAAACAACATCTAACATTGTGTTTTCCCCTTTCTTTTCTATGTGATTTGACGAAAATTGACGATGACCTGTGCTGCTGTCAAACATGGATGGTCGCCCTGAACCGTGAAATGTATTTATGGTACATCCAAAATCTACAAAACACCGTTATTCACCGTATTAAACAAAAATCGTTGGCATTCATTTCGGTGATATCGGCTCATAACTTTCGACTACTTCGTCCTTAAAATATCATTTTGTTCTTACTTTACGCGTAACAATTAAATTCACCTTTCTCTGTAATGATGATTAGGATCCAAAGTCTTTTATGGATGCTTATAATAGTATGGATCGTGGTAGCCGTGGGGGTTACAACGACGATCGTAGTCAAATAATGGATTTGATGGATATGAGGGTCGATATGGGCAACATGGGTGGTGGTCGTGGAGGTAGTGGTGGTAGTGGACGTTGGCAAGGTGGAAGTGATCGTAATCGTCAGGATGACTATCCTAATAAAAGAAGACGCTATTAAAAATGTTGCGGTATTAACATAACTTCCTTTTTCTAATCGATTGAGAAGAATCGACAGTTCGCATTGTAGTCGTTTTTTTTTAGCAAAATTTGTTATCGATCATCTTTCACGTTTTATATCATGGCACAGTGTTTCGAGTATATGGGCGTTCAGGGCAAAAATCATAACATTGTATCTGTAGACAATTTTTCCTTCAATTCACTCTTTGGTTTTAAATTCGATTTTCGTTCTTTGTTAAAATATAAATACTGCGATTATATTCATTCAGGGCCAAATTCAGAACATACGCGTGTTTGCATCATGACACATGAATCATTTGTTGCTATTAAATATTGCCTTATATGTCTAGTTCGATATTTCCTTAATTTTATTATATCATTTTCTGTGTTTTGATACACTTGTATCATAGTTTATGATAAGTAAATTGTACAAATTTTTATTACAGTTTTCCCTAGAACTTTTGCGGCTATGACATTTTCTCCGTATATATCTTATTTCATTATGATGTCTAACTACCATAGCTTCTTTAGACAACGTTTTGATAAATATTGCCGCGCGTGTAATAATATCTATTCTGTAAATTAATAATTTATACAAAGATATTATACCATTCATAAATAGAGAAATATATCGTTATTGTTTTTTGTAACAGTCTTCAAATACCATTTCGTGTTCTTATCTGAATTTGTTTTTCAAGAAAATAGAAATTACAAGATGTATAATACTATCAAATTTGTAATACGACTATATTGATAATACTGTACAAAAGTAATACGATAACTATAGCAAACAAAAGAAAATTTAACGAAAAATAAACAGTATCTATATAATGAAGGATTACGAATGTGTTTAGTGGGTCATATAGCATTTTGCGTAACGCTCGAACGTGCCATTTCGACCATTTTTTCTATTTTGAGCAAACTTTAGACAATTGAAAATTTGATTTTAATATAAAATTTATTACTATTCTTTGCATTAAAAAAGTCAAGATTATTTGTTATTATTGAAATTGAATTAACTCTCACCAGTTTCAAAGGTGATAGGATACTGAATTTTTAAGAAAAATCAGATTAAATATGCAAATGCTCTGATTTTTGTGATAAGCTTTATGCCTCAATTTTAGTAACAAATTAATATATTGAAAAAAGTCATATTAATATTATAAACTACATTTCGTTATTAATATTTCAAGATGGAACAATCTGTAGATCCTAATTCTTTTTTTCATTAGCTCTCTTTATTTTCTTTTTCTCTTTTTCTCTTTTTTTGTCCATTGATCGAAATACTGTGCATAAAGGCGAAACAATATTAATAAGAATGAATAGGAAACAATGAAAGGGTGATATGTAATGATTGAGAGAGTGTGCTTTTATATTTTTCGACGTGGATCTGATTTCGTGATATCGCGAATTATTTTATTCACGAGGCATTACTTCAAAAAATTTCAAGGGAGTACCCTATCTTGTGAGCCTAGAAAACAGATAAATTAAGACTTTCCGTCTTAGGGTAATTATCGTGTGAAATATCGGGATTTTCTTTCAAAGGATGTTGAACAACGTTTTATATTCAGTTTTATCGTTATTGTCTAAAATTACAAAACGGCGGAGTTATGCAACATTATTATCTATTGTCATGTTTAACAAAACCTTGGAATCTAGTATCGAAAGTGACTGGAACGTAAAACAAGAAAAATTTCCATATCAACCTAAGGAAAAATAAAGTATCTATAACGTGTAGTTCACTATCCTTAGGTAACTTTCAGTAATATATAAATGATGGTATTTGAAAGGAAATGGATTTTCACCCTACAAAGTTAACTTTTGTAAAAGTTGAACAAATTTAAATATCAGACAAGATCGTACGCTATGCATTTTTTACGTAATCTTATAAGAAATAATACGTAAAACTTTAAAGTTAGTCGAATATAGTTAGTACTTGATATCTACTTTGGGTCTCACGTGAGAACGATGTTTTCATAGCCGTTTAAGCCAATATTTTAACGAAATAGAACAAACTTTTTAAGAATTTATCCTTAGCTCGCAGTTCTAACACTATAACACAGGATGCTTCTGGCTGGGAAACTTTCATCAGCTTGTTTTAAAGCTACTCTCAGTAATTATGGAATTTCTTTGGACCTCTATCGTGTTCCTGAATTTTCGCGCGTTTAGGCGTCGTTCGTTTACTTCTTCGGAAAAATTGCTTGTACTACTTCCAATAACCGGTTTCATAAATTGCTTCATTAATGATATTGTTTTATATCAACTGTTGAGAAGAATAATGGCAGCAACGAAATCTGCAATTTTTCTCATCACCATTTTCCATTTTGTTATTACAGATTATTATCTTCGGGACAATTGTCCAAATTACAGAATTTACACTCACTCTTATTGTTTTGCGTGAATCACTCCATATCGTTTTTCCGGATTATTTCAGCCGAGACGGTTTCCTAACATTACTTCAATAAACAAACAATTAAAAGGTTTTATCGATATTGAAAAATTAACCGAAATTTCTGTTTCACAAACGTTATATCAGATCTTCCTGCTTGACGCAATATACAGTGATTTTTGGTGCCGTAACTTCGCCAATTTTCGAATTTCGAAAAATCCAATTGCGCTATTCTACGAAATGTTGAAAATAACTTCGGTTTTTCGAAACCGACAAGGTTAGGGGTACTCCCTTCCCAAATATAAATTTACGAATGTGCGTTAAATACATGGGAAGCCCTTTTAAAAGGATTTAATAGTACTTTTCAATTTGATGTATTAACAAATTGTAAATATTTTAACAGGCATACTTTTGAGCCATCAAAAAAGCAAAATATCATGGTACTGTTAAAACATGGACTATTAACATAATCATATCATTTTCAAGGATAAGGAAACGATTTGAACTGTACGCCTCTTAATCCCCCATAAGACTGTTCTAAAGATGATAAAGATATGAGAATCGCATATAATGGTAAAACTGAATTTAAATTTGCGGTGTCACTATAACATATAGTAATGTAGACAAACGTATATTCACTGTCAATTAGTACTTTCAATAAAATAATCATCTCATAGGAGTTTCTATTTATGAAACAATATGTAAATATTACAAATAATATAGTATATTACTTTCCATTACTATTGTATTGTCATACTATATACTATTCGTAGTTCATTATTTCATTTGATTCGGTAGTTTTTCAGGGTGAAAGTTATATACACTGTTCGTACTTTTACCTTTGTTCTTTACGATTAAAAAGTTAGTTCGTAAGTAAAAAGTCCGATTTTAGTAAATCGATATCGGTCATTTGGTAACTTATCTTTCTAATAACGAGTAAAATTTCTTATATACGTGTCTGTGTCAAAGTTAGTTTTACCCTGTGCATTATGCATATTCATACGTTATGTGTCTTTATGTTAACGATGGTGTGAGTGTCGCCACGAGAAGAAGTATATGCAATATCTGCATTACTCGAAGCTTTATAAAAGTAATTAATTATATTAGAATAAGACGTATATCTCAACAGCAGTTAATCAATCTGCGCTTGTGCTATTCAAATCTTGTGAAGGAATATAATTGACAGAAAGTAATTTTATGAATAAAGGTTTACATATATATCCATACATAGGAATATATAATACACTAACGTTTATTTAATTACTAATCTTCTTCGTTAAAATTTCGCGAATATCCCGTTTATTTGAAAGATATTGTGAAAATACGGTACATCTTTGTTTCCAATGCTGAGTTATACTCGGTGGACGCTTATTATGAAATTGAATCTTAAATATGTCATACAAACTTATATCATAGGGATATACAATTTATCTCTATAAGTTACAAGAGGAAATTAAATATGAACACTCCATATAGATTATTATAATTCGTATGTCTGCAACTTTGAATAACACTACTGCAATAATGATTTTATGTTACATTGTCAACACATTTATATTTTATAACATATTTTTCTATAATTTAAAAAAAGTTTCAACCACGATGGGTTGATATTTATGGAGAACTACGGATTGAAACGAGTACTAGAATACTTGACAAATAGATTTTTATAAGAATCCGAGGAGTAATTATACGACAGATATTATTCTTCTTATAGAAATATACGAAGGCAGTGTGTTCGCAGGTTAAGCTTATTTTACTATTATAAACCACTAATCATCACCGCTTATAGGTGAATATTAAGCGGAGATATTTCGATAATGGTGTATATTTGTTAAACTGTTCTAACTTGAATGTGAGTTATGAATTTTCTAAGAAGAGATAGGGATATTATAGTTAAAACAGAAAATGATAATAACAACAGTATTATTTTCTATCTTAAATGCTGATATATAATGCTATTAAAATTATTATATTTCTTTTTATAAATTTTTAAGGATTCATCTGAGATAAATTTCAACCATTAAAAAGTAGTAAACTTCCTTTTTCAAAAGTGTTTGTAGTACATTTCCTTCATTTTGCGAGTAAATTAAAATTTTCATATTAACGTTCCAAATAAACGTAAGCATAATATAATGTAATTAAGTATAATTAGAAGAGTATTTGCTTGGAGAAAACTAAAAAGGTGAAAAAATAATACCATCTGGTCTACTTTTATTACAAGTTTATTATTTCCAAATATATCATCGCATTTCTTTCAGGAAACCTTCGACATAATGGGCATCACACATTTTATTTCTATAAAGTTTTCAATAATGTGACAATTTTTTAACAATGAACAAATTCTTGGAGGAATGTATATTTTCATGAAATTCATTCTAAATTATTCTTCATTATTCTATATCCACATTTTGTGTCTCTCTGTAAAATTTCTTACCCCTAGACTGTCATTATTACATGGTTCGTCATTGAAGAATTTCCAAACATGACTTCATTTAATATTATTGTATTCTCGTATTATAATAATAACTACTTTATAGACGGTGCATTAAGAAATGTAATATAACAAATTCATCTATTAGATATCCTTGAATAAAATACCACTTTGTATTTTCTGAATGAAAGTGAACATTTACAATGAGATTTGGCAAAATATAGCTATTTAATGAACATGTTCCTTAACATGTCTGCATTACATATTTTATACATTATATAAACACACGAGATGTGAATACATGAGAGGCCTTAATGAACGAGAATCTTTACTACTTTAAACACACCATTAAAAACTGATTATGAAAAAAGGATATGGTCTGATTACTATAATTTTATTTGAGAATTTTCTGGCAATGCCTATACACATTACATGACAAATATTGTCATTATTGAATAAGTGTCTAGATAATAATATGAATTATACGAAAATAAGTATTTCTTGCGATCAAAGTTATCCAATTTCTTTATCGAAGGGAACTGTTATGTGCAAGTAATACGCATTTGTTTGAAATTCCTAATAATGCGCGATATAAACTGACTGTTGTTAATCAAGAATCTCTTAACGGAGGAGAGTCTGCAATCACAAGATAGGCTTACATACTTGAAACTACTAGTCAGTGAAACTACTGGTACGAGGTGAGTAGACTTTGTAAAACTGTTATTATGCGTACTTCTATTTTAATCTTCGGGTGGGACATTTATATGAGTATATGGTAA
This sequence comes from Bombus affinis, assembly GCF_024516045.1. Taxonomy (NCBI): domain Eukaryota; kingdom Metazoa; phylum Arthropoda; class Insecta; order Hymenoptera; family Apidae; genus Bombus; species Bombus affinis. Next base: position 16,881,495 of record NC_066351.1, read on the forward strand.
AGATTATGAAATGGCATAAATAGCACATAACATAAATGTTACATATATTTCATCATTTTAATTTTTATTTACTTAATATTGAATACATAAATTATATTTCAGCAATTATAAGGAGCTCCATATTTTTGAACGAGTCTAATAATTTGTAATCTTTACCAGCGAAATTGAACTTACTTATAACGTTATCCAAAATTAGCAAACAAATAGGAGATTACGATATAGAATGGTTTATTTTGTTAATTGTATGTATTCAATATACCATTGACTTCATATTCAACCAAGCTAACTCTTATGAAAATCTAATCGTTTTATTATATGATTTTATAAAAGGCTAATAATACTTGTGTACAAATTTACCAGCCTAGCCCGTGTTTTTACCTATGACAACCAAAATATTCTTGTATACCAACTTTAGCAAAGGTTGTCTGGGTTCATTATTGAAATCTAGGCTGATATATATCTAATTGTTACTTGAACAACAAAACTGCAATATCGTATTGGCTATACTTATACCTTGAGTGGTGAATATATATATACATACATATATATATATATATATATATATATATATATATAGGCCGCTTTATCAAATAATACTATACATATAATTTATGCATTTAATGCTATCAAATATTATTTAAAAAGGTTAGATATTTTAATGTTTAAAATCTGAAACTATATATAGTTATACCCATAAATAATTTTCGTTTGTAAGACCTATGCAGTCTATACTATTTCTATGTTTTAAAAATTGTTAATTTTAATTTATTTACAAATTTACATGTCTTACACTGTATAAAACTGCATATAAGAGGATATTATATTTTTAATGTATTTTGTCGAAATAATTAACAAATACAAATTGAATTATAAGTAATTACTTTTTTATACAATTATACATTTATCATACATATACGTAACATGAATTTTTACTTACACAATTTTAATTATCGAAGGGATAAAAAATGTTTCATGTCGTATAACAGAGTTCATATTTGTATGGAAGGTATTGTTATACTTCGCAAGATATACTCTTTAAGTTTAAGATGTGGAAGTAATCTCTGTGAACAATTGCTTCATTGATTGTAACTATCTGTAATCGTTCACTTCAAATGTAATTTGTATACAAAAAGTATTAATTCGTTACTGTATTCATACTGTATTAAAACTTTTAATATATTGTTTTTATGTAAAACATTTATATTAGTATTTATGTTTACAGATACTAATAGCAGTTGCTAGCTGAGGGAATGAATAAAACGTATTGAAAAGTGAAAAGGTAAATTTACATAAAAACTATTATATACCTTTAAGAATCAAACGAATAATTATATTGGATTGTATTGTGATATGGAATAATGAGATTATATATGATATAATTATATCTAATCTTCACTTATTTTAAATTTTTTAGAATTTTTTTTTAATGCACTAATTACACAGAATTTAAGACAATTGTACAAAGTACCACGTATCACTTTGTCTGATAATAGAATTTTCATTTACAGATTTGCATACTTCACATTTAATTGCATGTACTTCACCATCGCGTATAGTATATATTCAACATACAAACGCAAAGTGTGTACAAAAGAATGCGTGCGAAATTATAAGGTTTGTTTCAATGTTCTCCTACTTTTCTTTGTCTATTGAGTTAAGATTAAATATCTTTTTGCAACATTCCTTTTTACGATGACAAATATGTGATTAATGACATGATTCAATGATTATCTCAACGTGTCCTGGGTGTATTGCTTCAAATTTTCCACTTGAATTAACATGTATATGCTCGTATAATATTAGTACTAATAAAATACTTTTTGTTTTGCAGGAGGACAAATATACAGACGTGTCGAAATTTACATGTCAGAATTAATAACGCTAATCATATTACAAAAGTTTAGAAGGATTATAATTATATCAAATGTTAAATTAAAATAAGCCATATGTGATCATCATACAGTTCTGATTTAACTAATTATCCCTTTAAATATTTCTTCGTACTTAATGGACTAGATGAAACAAAAAATTAATTTTGTACGTTATGCGCACAGCAAGTCATCGTTTTGGGATAGGAGTGTTTAAGGTAATATACATTTTTTAAAGTAATTATTTCGACGGTATATTAAACCTACAGATATTTGATTCTACATATTTCTTTTTCATTTTATATAATTTATTTTATGCAAAAATTTCTAAAATATAATGATGATTTTCTTTCGGGGCTGAGCATAATGACGAAGCTTCAAAAATCCAACGTGTACACTTTCACTGAGAAAAACAAAGATTCATATTTATTCAAGTTTAGTACGTTCAAGTGGTAATTGCACTTTTTTTTTTTTTAGGATGTTAGAAGCTGCTATGAGGTGGAATTGTTTTGGTGATATATCGTACTTTAAAAGGTGATTATTTATTCAGACAATAACAACTATCGTGATTTTACTATCAATCATACGAATGACAAAAAGAAATACTCGTATATTTTAATCACATCATACCTGTTTCGCTCAGTTAAGTTCTCAAAATGATTAACTGCCTAGATGCATCCCCAATATGTTCGTGGACCGTGGATGCTTAAGTAGACGATACTTGTGTATATTTTTATGTAAACCTATTATGATGAAATTTTGGCTAGAGTTCTGAATAAAAGATGACAATTATTGTTCGTATAGTATACTGAAACTTTATATATAAATAATACAAGAAAATCATCTAAATACAATTTTCTAAATAGTTTTCTATTTTTTTTTTTTTTATTGCAGTGTTTGGCTCAAAATACTAAAATTATCAATATTGTTGGGTCCTAAAATACAATTTGAAATTCCCCGAGCTTTTTCCGTTCATGTGACCGGCTACTCGAAAGATGGGACTTGACAGTGTCGTCAGGAAAAGCAGCCTTTTTTGTTGAGAGCGTTCGGATTGTAAAAGGTGAAAAGAAAGAATTAAATTACCGGCAATAAAAAAAAATTATTTAACAAAACGTGTAAGCAATGAACAACTTAAACTTGACGGACGGAATCAAACAATTTTTGCATATATTGTTTGAGCCTGAGGATCTTCTTTCGATATCCTGCCTACATCCGAGTAACTCGGTCTACTGAATGCGATTTCAGTCAGTCTCTAACGGTCGGAGTGGATTCACGTTATCATCCCGGAAATTCATTATAAATCTTTGTCTTTGTCTACTAATTTGAACCTTTAAACTCGCAGATTTGGTTTGTTTCATCTAACGAAAATGGCGGTTATACCTTCAAAGAGGTAAAAATGTAAGAGAAAGAAAGAAAAATAAAGTTGTTAAAGAGTAGAAAAATTTACTTTCGAACCGCTAAACGACCCCCTGGTTTACTTATGAATAAACGTGTGGGTGGAGGTAGATCTGAGGAAAGGGTGTTGTGAGCGTCCGTGCTAGCTACTTCTCCCTGCGCTGACCCTCCTACAGTGAAGGTGAAAGTTTGAGACGCGTGTCTAGAGAATGTCCTTCGAGTTTCCAAAAAATGTTAAATGTCAACCTGGTTTGTGATCTCTGCATACACTGATCTTCCTTCAGGTTGGTTGTTTTATGTACATGTTTAGAGTTGAGGGGCCAGGTTAGTTCTTTCGGTTGCGAGAAAGATGGTGTGATCGTGGGTGGTCGTGCTTGTCCACCTGACGAGAACGGTATCGAACTAATCTAGGCTTCCGGGCGTTGCCGGACCCGCGCTCCCTCACTGCTAGCGGCAAATAGACTGCTTCAGTTACAGTGATGCACCCTAGAGACGTTAGAGTCACTCACTATTGGTGGTAGAGTGATAGTGGATAGTGTCGAATCTTGGCTGGCCGCGCTCAGTATCAGACAGGAGAAGAAACGCCAACGTGCGCGCTCACAAACGTGACAATATAATAATTGAACTATTTTCAATCTTACAAAATTTATGTTATAATATATACTTCGAGTAATTTTACTATGTTTTGCGTTATTGTATTATATATTTCCATATCATAAAACATTTAAAAAATATTAAACATTTTTTTATACGTTTGATATATAAAATTTTTTGATTTACATTATGACTAAGCGTGAACACGTTTGCAATTCAACGTGCTTTGCTTTGATACCATTCTAGGAAAGTGATACGCCTCATCAATTAAAATATTTTTGTAACTACGTATGCTAAACAATATTCACAAAAAGTATATTGTATGTATTTTCTGAAGCTTGTCGAAAAATTAATAAATAAAGAGTATTTGTGTTATTCATGTAAAAAAAGTTAGGATTTTTGATTTCAGGTGTGTGTGTGTATGTGTGTGTGTGACCCACAATCAGTGGACGTCCGTTACTTATAATATGGATCAAGAGACTTTGAACGTGTTCAGAAGCTTTATTTTAAATTTAACCTTAAACGAAGCTTAATTCATTCTCCATTTTTTATACGATATTAATTATTGTATACTCAGAATAAGTAATGGCTAAAATTTTTATGTTACTTTAATAAAATATATATACATGTAATTTATTGCTAAAACTTTAATTTTGTTTGTAACATCCATTTGTGCAGTATCACATCACTCATAAATATAATGCACCCTCGCTTACGGTGGAAGTATTAAATAAACATGAAATTAAAATTTTATACACAATACTACAGAATATTCATTAAATCTTCTATTTTTACTCCTGACCCCTCTTCACATGATAAAAATGTATTAAAATGCGATTTAATCAACTTAGAGACTAATGTAAACAATAATAAATAAGTAATATTATAAAGATTAGGTATTGTATTCAATGTAAATTCATTTAGAATTGAAAGGACGTGATCAATAGATATTCTACGACGGAAAAAAGTAGTTCTAATTAACAAATATGTCTATAAATAAAAATAACGAAATAAGCTCTAACAATTTATTTTACGGGGAATTAATTTTATAGAATTATATATAAACTAATATCTCGTTTAGTTTGTGAACAGATAGTGCTTTTTTACAAATACAACATTGAACGTTTATTTAAATATCACGTATCACCTTCTCTGTAAAAATTGCTATTATTAAAGCTTTCAATTATAGTCTTCTAATCCCAATTAGAGACGTCTGTTGTATCATCTGCAACTTAAGAAATGGATATTTTGGTATTTCCTCAAATGTAAATTTTTTTTTTTCTTTTTTTTAGTAATTAACGCGACAGCATAAGATTCGTCAAGATCAAGATCTTCGTCTTCATGGTGTGTATATATATATATATATATATATATATTATCGGATCTTTAACGCAACGCGTTTCACATTGGATACATTTAAATACATTTAATTATTGCATAACGATTAACAACACGTGCGTCACATTCCTTTTACATTTTAAACATTACCGTTAGAGTTCTTTCACACGGAAATACATGCATCACAATTCGTGATAGATAGGAAATATTACATGCGCTTACATAAATAGAATCATATCTCCGTGTAAAACAGCTCTTAGTGATGGAATCGAAAATCACATATAGCATTTAAAATAAACGATAGAATGCATTGAAATAATAACAAATCCAAATATTTGAAAATAAAAATATGAGACTTTTAGAGACTAATATGTTTAAATGTTGTTCTACACACTTCATACAAATACTACATGAACAGTCCAACTTTTCCATAAGATTAATACATCACGTTTAATATTTCGTAGAAATAATGGAATTTGGAAAAGTTGTTTTATAAAAATTGTAAGAATTTATCGAAAGTTTCTATATAGAAATCTATTTATGTTAAAATCTGGAAATATCGAATATCCATCACTGACAATTATAATTAACTACAAGAGAATGATCGATAAGAATAATAGTTATCGATCATTTTCATTATTGATCCAATTTCATCCGGTCATACGCAGCGCACGATAAAATATAATATACACATAAATAATTACATAGTTACAATTAGGCATAGTTTGATTTTATATATATATACAAGATACATGTATGCGTATGTGTAACGCATTCAAATTGTTTAATTTATCGCGATAGGATATTATGATTGAGAAATGAATCTCGTCATTTTCGTACATGTTTCTAAAACCAACACTTCCTTTCGGCCTCTGCTTACGAGTATTTTGTTTTGGTACCGATTCTAGACACGCCTGCGTGACAAATGCTTGCGGTACAAATGTCTCTTAGCCTTCGCAATAATTACGAATCTAATACCTTTTAAGTTTTGTTATCGATAAATATGTTAGTTTCATCTTTCTATTCACTTTTCTGCTGATATTTCAAATAAAAGAAAAGATCAAAATTATTAAAAGTATTCTATAATATCTTTCTTCATATTCTTCATATTATCTACACTCATTGATAGAAAGCTTAAAATATCGTTAAAAAAAATAATAAAACTTTGCATATTTTTAAAATAGTAACGAATCAACTTAATAAACGCAATATATCACCGATAACAAAAATTTTAACAGATATGCATTACATTTCGCTTGATTAGCACAATCTCTTAGAAAATTTATTCATGATTTTGTGCGATTTATGATAGGTAACTAAATCGTAACATAAGGATTGTACATACGTACAACTGTATATCTCGCTGGACTTGTCACAATATCTATAATAACTTGAATAATGTTCTCAATTTTTAAAACATATACACATATGTATACACGATCATTGTCTATTTACACAGAATATTGTGCAAAATTCATAAAAGGCAATAATCACAATAAATTATACTAAACGAACTTATTATCGTCCATATTCACTATTTATCCAGTTTCTCAAGAATGGGGAAAATTTTATTTCACGAGGAAAAATAAAAAAAGGAGCAACACACTTCACATATGGATAATACCTACATATAGATTAGCTTTAATCTTTCAATCGCTTCACTTTAAACGAAATAAATATTACTAATAATTTTCGCGTAGAATATTTATAAAAATCGTAAGGTAACTGTAAAATATATCTTGAATTCTGAATAACTGCTTTAAAAATTACTCTCTCTTCCTTTCTCACGCGCGCGCGCGCGTGTGTGTCTAGACTGACTTCTAGGCTTGAATTACACGGGCGTTTTATACGGTTCGTCTTGCACATCCCGTTTTCTCCACCAAAGTTTGAAAATAAAACACGCTGGCAATGCGATACAATGATACAATGTTTAGTATCGGTTTAACTACACAGCAGTGGAAAGTAAAAACGTGATTGAAAAATGTTCGATATATATTCACTAACGACTATTGCGCTTTTTTCTGTTTTTTAATATTACGCACAGAATTAGTAAGGCATCAAGGCTGTACAAAATTCATTTTTGTGTTGAATTAATTCTTCCTGAATACGGTGTCTAACCCGTAGCGTAAAACGCTCATCCATTCAAGATTCTGCTTCGGCGGGGAAACGCAATATGCAACACGTAGCGTATAAAACGCCCGTGTAGTTCTCTATTCTAGCCTTAGTCCTATGCGTGATCAATTATTAGTCTCTTTAGGAATCAGATCTCGACGTATATCATTCTAAGATACAGAAATATTTATCTTTCGTTAAGCGGTACAAATTACGCGGACAAATAACACATGTAAAATTTGTAAAACAGGAATTCATTTGAAGCGTTTAATTATACATAAACAAATTAAATATATGATGTTCATACAAGTTATTATATTGACCTATACGATTCGCCATTGTGTTATGTATATACAAATCTTCAGCGAGAATTCTTTTCTTTTCTTCTTTATATGTATATATACACAGGTATGTACTTTCAACGCGAGGTTCCAGTTTTTCATATGGTAACCATCTTTTTATCTATTATATCAGGATTTCAGGAATATGTAATCATGGCTTTGAATAGTATACGCAATAATGTAACATTGCGTAATGTACAGTACAGCACACGCCCACACAAATCCTCATGTAGAAATAACTAACAACATCTATGATATACAGATGTGACAGTATGAAAGCGTTTCAACGTATTATTTTACTTTGATCTAAATTCACGAAATTTCAATGAAATACTTTAGTATCATAACTACATTGTTGGCAATGAAATTGGTAATGCAGTTAAATTACTAGATAAAAAAAATACTTTTTGTTAAAACCTGATGGCATCAAACTCTTTTGTGTGCTATGAAAACACCAAAATGTAGCATATTCGTGCGCGACCAAGAAATGAAATATTTAAATTATATATATGAAATAAAAAGACAGATAAGTGTAAGAAATTGAAAAGAAAAAACAATTTTTCATACCATGCTTGACGATAATCGCTAAACCATATCCTGCGTCGTGCAATGATAAACTTCATTTATGTATACTCCATATGATATCCAATTATTTTAGCACTAGTACTATTAAGTACCAATAAGCGCACTAATATTCACGACATCACTTTCGGCTATTTCTTTTGCCTAAAACAGTTATTCCATATTTCTGCTATAGGCTGATCCCATTTTATACTCTACTTATCTTCATTCATTCATTATTGGGATGGAAGGGAGCATCTTCACAGTTTAAACATTGAATCGTGTTTCTGATCCATCAGCAAGCATTAGTGTAACTGTTCGATTATTTATCCATATCAATCGAGCTAGTCGCATAGGGTTTAATCGTGCTACATCGTTAATGGGCGCAGTACTATATGATTTCACACAACGTGTTTGAGAATTCCCTAGGCCGAACATACCACTACTTGTTTGCTGAGAACATTGAAAATTACTTAAATTAACAATAAAATTGACTAATTGATTAATGTGAATTACAGCAATATATATAAATAAATAGAGAACATCTTACCTGCCAAAAGCATAATTTATTTTCCGTACAAGAATAACTAACCAGAAACTTGCCTTCAGGTGAAAACGCTAATGCAGTTACAGATGCAACATGCGCAGGTACTGTTTGACATTTAACATTGCCTCGTAATTCATACAAAGCGAGCTGACCATTGCGACTACCTACTGCTATTCTGCGTGTTGCCGGACAATGACTTACCTGAAATAAATAGATATTTTATTATCAGCTAAGTATTTAAAAAATTATATTAACAATATTAACATAACTCAACTTACTTGATTAAATCTACATACTGCTGGAAACACATCATTCAATGGTTTAGTCTTAAGATGACCTGGATCCAAACAATGTAAGATAATATCCATGACCTACAAATATTAATTATTATATTGAATTATATAATAATTATATTAAATTATGTTTCAATTTCATAATAATTTGAGTTATTCTCACCTCAACTAAGAGATCGCTCATTTCACTCTGCATTTTATCAATTAATTGTTCAACAATCCTAAGTATTTCTGGTTTTGCCCTAACCAAAACACTTGCACCCATATTTACATTTAATGTTTGCGCATTTTGTTGTAATGTATTGTATCTAGCTACTTCCCGTGCCATCGTAGTAATAAATGCTGCAGGTCGAGCAGTAGCTATTAAAGTTAAAGCATGTCTTGCTGTACGACAGGTATCAGCTTGAGGTGTAAGCGGAAGGCCATATGTCATATTTGGTACCAATTTATCAGCATCACAACACATTTCTAGTAATCCCAATAATACCTGTATTGGATACATTGACAAATCTTACTTACGCTTATAAATTATATTAGTTAGAAGATTAATTTGTTAATACGATTCTTACTTTCGATACATCAAGATATGGTTCCCAAACAGTGAAACCTCTACCAATGAGATCAATTGCGGCTCTTCGCAATGCCGTATGTAAAGGTAATTTCGGAGAGTGAGGTGCGTGTAACAAGTGCGTGAGTGCCATGCTAGTATGCCTGGCAAGATTATTATTTCCTATTCCAAAACCTTCTACAATTGAACTCTTTCGTCTCTGTTCGTTATCTCTTTTCTGATTTGTGGTAGTAACGTCTTGCCCAAATTCTGCGCCTATTACCCCTAATAATACAACTGCTGTCGTTTGCTTTCGTTTTAATTCCGCCACGCTCGATGGTTTCCTAGCTACATTTATTTCTGCTAATGTATGTAAAGAAATTAAATACTTCTTTCAATACTAAAATTATATAAGCGAAATTTTATAATTTATTCTTACCTTCTGCCAGTTCCTCCTCTTCATCTTCCTCCTCCGTATGTGATTCAGATGATGGAATTGGACTACCTGGAGCTGGTGGACTTTGATTTTGCGATTGTGGTGCAATAGGTTCTTGAGTGCTATACATTGGTAGATATTGTGACCAGCTATCTACAAGTGTTTTCCTTCCTTTTGGACCCATTCTTCCTAATTCAGCAAGCAATAAAGCTTGAGCAGCTTCGCGAATCTAAAATATTATTATTTTGTATAACATTATAAGTTTTATACAATTTTTTATATACATATAGTGCTAACAAACCTCAAGACATTGATGTTGCCATCTGCGAGCCATCATTTCAACTTGAGGCCGTTTAAAAGTCTTAACGCCACCTTGTGAAACTATTTTATCGGGCAATAGTACACAGTGTAATGTTGCTAACAGAGACCAACCTTGCTTAATCTGTGCTTGTTGCGCTGTATAAATTTCCTCATTTTCTTCTTCTGCTTTATTCCAATTAACTGTAGATCTATTACCAGGCCTAAGTATATTAAATAAAGTGTAGATAAAATTCGTATTTAATTTTAATTAGATATTTAAAAGGGTAGAAAAACAAATAATATTAATTATTCACCTATGCATTTTACGATTTCGTTCTTGTTCAGGTACAAAAGTGGCATTGTTCATTGACATTAAAGTATTTGCTAAAGCTACTACTGCTAATAAATGATTGCTGGTCAATGTGGTAGATAACTCCCAATGTGCCCTTGCTGTGAATGCTCTTGTAAGCCTTTCTTGTCTAACTAATTCTGCTGGTAAACGTTGTTCTAATTGAGTTGTAGGTTCGCCAATTGGTTCCAATTGCATTTGCCAAGTTGGTAATAATAATGACATGTAACCTTCAAAAAATAATATTAATTGAATCATGAGAAGTCACGTGCATTTAATAAACTAAATCATATTCGCTCGTACCTCCTTTTGACAATACTCCAAATGAAACAGGAACCATAGGTCTTAATAAACCTAACTTTCCTTCGCAAACGCGATCTAAATCTGGATCAATACCCCAAGCATGTAATAAACTTAATATAAGCTGAGCAACTTCCATAGTGGCATTTGGTTCACTAAACGCTCCATTTCGTTTTAAATTGTTTTTCGCAATTTCATTATTATTCCAATTATCACCTGTGAAAGAATAAAATTTTGTAAATATATTCGAAAATTTATTGATCCTAAATGTACAAAGAAACACCGAAGAAGTAAAATATAACATAAATCTATAACTTAAAGATTGTTTGTACATTCCCACATCAACATTTTAGATGTAAAAATATTTAAATGAAGAGATATTAAATGTTTGTTTTAAACGTCTTGATCAATGAGATATATGAGAAATTTTACAATAATATACAACGACAAAAAGTTTATGAATAAAACATATAAAATATAGCGTGCTATCATCAGAACATGATAAAATATTAATGAAAATGATGAAATAAATAAAATCACGTTTATAATTTAAGAAAAAAGTAAGCAAATAATTTTTTAAGCAATTTTTCTTACAGATACACAAAGTTTCATTTAGAAACTATTTATCTGATTTTAAATTCTTTACAGTCATACTATGAACTCTGATTTGCCCTATGTAAATAAATACTATAGCGAATTTTAAGTATATTAATTAAGGAAGAAAAAGAAGCAAATAATACAATGAAAACAGGAACGTTCGAAGTATAAAATATGATTTACAAAATATAACGCCTAACTGTGTGTTTCTTACTTTTAAAAAGTATTTAATTTTCAACTCATTTTTATAAAAATATAACATTATGTATTTACTAAATGATAATTAAACATATTTATGATAAAATCCACAAATGTTTGAATTTTTATCAGTATACAAATACAACAAACCAGGGAAATTAGTAGAACTTTCAATCATTTGTATTTTGGATATTAAAAAAAAAATACTATAAATTAATATATTTTATATGGAAAAAGAAAAAGAAAGAAAATGGAAAGCAGATGACAAATCTAAACTAACAACAAAAATCCATGCCACGTAATTCAAGAGTAGAAAGTACAATAATTTTGCCATCTTCCTTAAATCATGGCTAACCTTTGCCGTCGAGAGTCGACGGCTTGAGGCCAACGCTTTCCACCTTGGCCTGAATCTTAGTATGTACGTTCTCTGCGCCCTCCTTCATTTTAGCCAATATACCTACAGAAAGAAATTGGCTTTAGATGCTATAAGTGAATATACTTTTTCAACATGAATTCTTCTAACTACAACAGTTGAAATGTTGAACATACTATGAGATTTCCTGTAAGTATTATGCATATGAAATAAATATTCGAAATGGAAATATATTTGTGTAAATCAATATGCCTAATAGAAAAGAAATGCTACCAAGCAATAAGCAAATTGAAAATACAAACAGCTAATTCATGATAAAATACTTTCTTTAAATGTTCTTTATTTCTTTAAATTAAGGTTGTATACCTTGTTCAATTTTGTGTTCCTTAATGAATCAATATAAAAAATGTCAATCGATTAAGAGTTTCAATGTAAATATTGAGAATTCAAACAAAATAATATATTGTACTTAACACAAATGTGTTTTAATAGTAGAATTTTGGCTTGAATGTTATATTACATCCAAGAATATATGTATCTGTCTGCATCGCAAAACATGTGATTAATATTTTAGTATGCATGAAGACTACATATTGTATTATTTGCATTAAACGTAATATGTGAAATAAGGCCAATATTTTTATATAAAGATCTTGTTAAATTTTTGCTCTATACAAGTATATAAAAAAATTGCATACAAACTACGATTTACAAAATGGAACTATAACAACACAATACCGTGGCGATCCTTCTCCTTTAAAATTCGTTCAACGTCGCCTGCCTTATCCTTGACGCGACCGAAAAAGTCTATAAAGTGGCATGTTTGTGCAAGTTTTTTTTTATTAATATAGATATCGATTAAATGCTCGAAGTTAATATTTATATGTATGAACAAATAAAATTATCTCAGACATGTTTACCTGCAATTTTTTTATGAGCATCTGGACTAGCAGACTGTGTAAGTGCTGCAACTTTTTGATACTCAGAGGCTGAAATAAGACCCTGTGCTTCCAAAGAACCAGGTGACATTGCTCCATATTCATCATTAAGTAATTGTACTATGTAAAAAAGAGAACAAATAAATCTAATTTTTAAGTGTCTTTATGTAAAATATTAACATTTTATATATATTTTTTTAAAAATTAGAAAATATATTACCTATCAATGCTTCTATGTCAAAAAATAAAATATGGCTTTCTGGATCTTTAGGATTACTTCTAAAACCTTGAATCATTAAAGGTGTGCCTTTTGTCTTTATTTGATTTCCATGATCAACTCCTTGTCCACCGTGAAGTTGTTGCAATTGATGCAATCCTCTTTGGGTTGCGTGTCTTATAGCAGACAGATTTCTATGTCTTAAGCCTCTAAAGAAACAAAACATGAAAAACATAACGAGAAGAAAGAAAATCTTCTAGAGACTTGGTTCTAAAATTTACTCAGTATCCCTATCATTCATTTTGTTTACCTAAAAAAATGTACAGCAGGATTAGCTAAACCTAGTTCACCACCAGTAGCAGATCCACCAGATGCAGCGATTGTATTTTCATCGCAAGCATAGAGCACTTCTTCTGCAATAATACCTGTACAGATTTTTATTAAAATTTTACAAGAATAAATTTTGACGTATTAGATGCTAAATAATATATTAGTTGACAGAAATCATAATAGCGAAAATATGATATTTATAACTTACTATTACATTTAAAAATATAAAGATATCATTGGGATATTAAAATTGAAAATTTATATGTACCATGCAATACACGATCTAGATGGCCGGTTTCCATTTGCCATACATACACAGCTCCGTCTGAACATCCAACTATCATAAAGTCATCCAATGGTCTCCATTTTATCGTAACAACTGGGAATAAGTGCCGAGAAGCAAGAACAACACATTTTCTTTCTGCTAATGATAACAGAGTAACACTATGATCTGATGCAACACTACAAACACACTTCTGTATTCTAGGCTAAAAAGATAATAAAATTATAATTATGTATAATTTGTGAGTATATATATATATATATATATATTATTTATTATATATTATATATAATAAAATATTGCTAGTTAATAATGTACTTATAAAAAAAATTGAACGTACACTACAGTTATCAGGTGGTACCATTAATTGTGTAATTTCACCTGCATGGACGCAGAATCTATGAATGAGTGTACCAGCATAAAGATCCCATAAACATACAGCAAAATCAACAGATCCAGAAACGAGATGTGTCCGATCATAACGTGGTGCTGCTCCATGTGGATACAAAAGGCAGTTCACTCGGCCGGAGTGACCCAACAATACTTGATGAGGAGGCCAATCTATAAACCATCATAATAGAATAAAAAGAAAGAAGTATGATTGAAAGAAATTTATATGAACATCACGATTATAATTATTCAAATTGCCCAGTTAAATGAAAAGAAAAATATTGCTACTTTTGAATTAATAAATTTATTGTACCATCGTATTGTTGATGATTGCCATGAAGTAATTGAAGCATGACTGTTTGTGTTGCAGGGACAATGATAATACTGCCGTCTTCACGACCGACAACTAAACGACTTTGTTGTGGTAAATATATACTAGCTGTTAATTTTATGCCATGTCCATCTCCACTGTCTAATTGATCTAATATTCCAACTGGTGATGGTTTCATTTCCTCCCAAGCAGTTGTAATACTCGTTTTTACTGCTGGTGGTAGTGAAAGTGGAGTTGAACGGTCATTTTGACAAATTTGAGCTAATTGTTGAGTCGTTACTTCTGGAACTGTCCAGAGAACAACTCCTCCACTATCACCACGTAATAAATACTTTAACGTTTTACTTTGTTTTTGAACTGTAACTAGTCGCATTGCTGGTGGGCATGATAGAGGCTAAAATGGAAAAAGAAACATAATAATTAATTACGTTGAAGTGTATAATTTGTAGGGAATTAAAATTGTTAAACACCAATATTAAACTGACCTTGACTCCAGGTTGCGTCAAAGTACAGTAGAGATAAGGTTGATCATATTCAACACCGGCGGTATGAAAATTTTTGTTGTCTGCAACGCTACTATACAATAAAAAAAATTGCTTTCTTGGAATAACATTATTTCGAATATTAATTCATAATAGATTTTGATATACTATAATAAATTGCAAACTATAAAATTAAGAATACTTTGCAATCGATAAATAGTAAATGTTATTTATTGTTTAAGATATTGTTATAGATTGTTCTTTATTTATTTATTTTAATAACTTAATTTATATTACTTGATTTATTATGCATACCAATAATTAATAATGTCTTTTATAATTTATTTAAATTAGTATGCTACTTGTATTAGTTACATAATAACTTGTTATATGGTAAATGCAGAAATAAAGACCTTTTAAATATATGTGTGAATTTATTTATGTAAATATAACTAAATAATATAGCATGGCTTACTAAAACTACATAAGCTGGCATAGCACTATTATATTTTATTGAAATAGTTGTTTCCATTATTTACCTAACTTGTAATATGAAATATTGATACATGTAAAGCAACTTAGGACAGATAAAGATGAAAACGTAAGATGAAATGCAGAGAGATATAATACAGTTGTATAATATTTTGGTTTAATGTAAATTTCTATCATATAATCTATATAGATTTTGACAAAGGAATAATTAGTTATGAAATATTTGTGCTGGCAATTATGACATAATATAACAAATTATATTTCAATTATAACATATTTGTATAATTTGAAATTATATATTTATTCTTTATGGTATTTTTCGATCATATAGTCATATTACAAAGGACATGTTAATCTAAACATAAGGTCAAAACAAACAAAATGTAAGGAAATTCATATAATTTGTTTATTAATTAATTGATTAACTTTTAATCAGTTTTAATTTGACTCTATGATTAAAAAATATCTGTAAATTACTAATAATAAAATAGAAGATGAATATTATCACTAATATAGTCATTGATTATATTTTTATGGTTTTAAAAAGCACTTCAAATTGTTTTGTATTTATGCATGTAAGAAATTTATAAATATTATACTTCATTCATCATTTTTAATGGGAATAAGAAATAGGAAAGAAGAAAAGTGAACTTGTAGAGGAATACTGTACATAGCAAAACAAATATGAAGAACATAAAGAGACAAAACTTGCAATGAAGAATACAAGAAGAAAGTGTGTAACAGAGATAACGCAGGATTACCTGCTAAGAGCCTTGCCCTTCAACTTGCTAGAAGAACACCAGATCCACCGTAGAATGCAGTAGATGTGTGTTATATGAAAAAGACACATCACCGTAAAAACAAGTTATATCATGAATTGTTTGTAACATATGTAAATTACAAATACATATGGTTACAATATACTTAATTACAGCAAAATTATCTTTTTAATATAACTTTTATTTTAATTACATTTGGTGTTCTTTTTTTTTGCTTTTCGAGAAAACTCAATGAAAACTCTGCTATATTAAAATATAAGTAAACTTTAAAAAAAGATATTCATTCTATCTTTTCATTCTCACATATAAAGAACTCTATAGACATTTCATGAAATTTTTTAGATATAAATGTATATCTACATTTAATTATATTCTTAATAAAGATAAAGTATTATTAAGAAAAAGGGATAATAGATATTTTCCAAAGATCAACATTACTACATTTTTACATTTCCTAATTATTTGTAGGAATTATTTTACTTAATCATTAAAATGTTGTCATTAATTTTCATCGTAATATAGAAAATACATAATTTATATTTTCTATTTGTGATTGAATATGAATGTTCATGGTAAATGAAGTAAAACAATATAAGGGGAACAAATATTAAATGTGCATTGCCAGCAAGTGCGTCTATAAAATAGCATTTAGTTCCAAAAACTGTAAATTAAAGATTCTAATTAATCGAAAAAAATATGTTTGGTTATAAAATCCGTCTATGCATCTAGCAATAAATGAAGTATATTGAAGAAAAAATTATTAACTGCAAATGACATTGGCATCAAGATAGATAACTACATTTCAACCAATTTATATTACATCTTAGTTTAACTATGTTTGCAATAATATATTTTGTTTCTTTAAAATATATTATTTCATATATTATAAAATAAAATAATATAATAAAACAGAATATTTTTCCAAAATATTTCTACTTTTACTACATATAGCTTTTACTTGTATACAATTTTTCTTACGTTTCTTAAATTGTAATTGTTGTATTATCGTTTTTGAATTTGTTAGCCATTATATTTGTGTTAGAGTATATAAGTACAAATTAGTATCTAGTGTCATGCTATAAGATTAAGCATCTTTTTTCAATAAATATCTTTTCTTATTAACACTTGATATGTTAATTCTTATATTAAAGATAATTGGCAATATTAAATTTAGAAGAACTACCTGTCAAGATGTACCAGAACCCTATAAGCAACAAATAAATATTTTATTAAATAAATCTATATTTCAAACTTGTTTTATAATGAATCTTTTGTTTTAGAAATATTTAATGCTTATCATCGTTGATAACTTCTTTGCAACAAGTCCAAAATATGAAATATTAAATATAATAGTAAAAACATAAAATAAGAAGAAAAAAGGATATTCTACTTAAAAACGTACTTAGCTGGTAGTTTATAGAGATAACCGCAACCTTCATCACTCCACAGAATTACTCTATCTGCAGATAAGAAGTCTCCAGCCATCCAACGTTCGCCACAAGGTGCAGTGATTGAACATAGAAGGGAGAAATCACCGGCGTCATATATCTAATGTGGATGATATATTAGTAAAAATCAAATTTAAGTAATTTGAGAAATAATAATAATAATAAATAAGATATACCTGCCAATGTTTAGAGCATACAATTAATACAGTTCTCTGATTATATGGGCAACAAGTCATTGCAAGTGCATTTAAACATCGTATTTGTTTGCTTTCATGTTCATAAAGAGGCTCACTGTTACGATTCTCATGTCCAAGAAGAGTCCACACCTTGACTGTACCAGTCGTCGTTAAGGCCAGCACAACATCATCTTTAAATGAATGGAAGCGCCTGTTGCGCGTTAACTATATCTAAGAAGGTGTCATAGCGTTTTAAGCAAAAGAATTTTTAGTAAGGGTCAATAAAATGACACCTTATAAATGTCATAAACATATGAAAAAATATTAATTTTATACAAAATTATGAAACTTTGTTGTAGTATTGATGAATAAATATGCTAAAAGTAGTAAACACAAACTATTTAAAACAGTTAATAATTTCAACCATAAATGATCAAGCCCCTGTAATATAGTGCTATAATTTCATGCAAAATAAAATGTTTCAAATTAAATTACACAGTTATCTATAAAGAGATTTTGAGTCATGCCAAATAATACACAGAGCATCTTAAAAATCTACTTCAATAATTGTTCATTCCCAGATATAGCATAATTACATAAAGACAAAATACATTAGACTATTAGACATTTTCTATTAGTCAATAGACTCTTATTATTAACTTTTAGAAAGCCAGAAAGTCGCTATAGTGGTTTGTACGTTGACAAGAGATATATATAAGGCATACCTCATATATGTACATATACCAGTTTTTAGAACAAATCTATTGACTTACATTTGCTTTGCTGGCTCTCTAAAAGTTTTCAACTTCTAAGATACTGTATATTAAGGGATATAATCTTTAAGATTTATGTATATGCACTAAAAACAGATATATCCGATGTGCTAGTATTATAAAAAATATTCATAACGAATTACAGTACATGCAAAATTACACTTTTTTTTACATTATTTACATTCTTTTTCATTCATTGTCAATTCTAGGGATGTACTTAAAAGACTTTTATTCTATAAAATTTATCATTGTAGATATAATATTTTATATAGTAAAATAGTTTTCTTACATATCTTTACTAAAAATCCTATAGAAAATATGAAAATAGAACTTTATTCTAGTAATCAATAAAATTTTAATCATATGATATTTTATTGTATAATAAAATACCAGCACTAAAATTTTCATACAAGTGCATTCATTGCATTCAAACACTAAACTTGTTCTAGAAATTACCAGTTTAAATATATACTTACGATAGATATAGTATACCATAAATGATATGAAAGTGATTAATGTAGATAAATGCAATGTATGCCATAATGATTTTGTGAAAGGAAATGCGAATGAAGGAGAGTAGCATAAAAGAAAGGTTTGTTCAAGTATAATGCCTGCTCATTTGATTTTATTATTCTAGAAAATGAGAATTAAAAATCAGAGGAGAAAAAAATATGAAAAAAATGATAGAGCCTTAACTACCAGTGTAAAAACACTGATATGTCTCCGCATTTGTTTCATTAACATGCTGCAACAATGTAATTTTCATTAATTTATAATAATATTTAGATTAACACCGCTAAATAATACAATATAAGATATATTAGATAGTACTATCAATTTGAATGATTACAAAATACTCTTTACAAAAGAAAAGATATATAAATAGTTAAATGCAAAGTTTTTGATCTACCCAAAGCTTTTTTTATTAATTGCCTGAAAAATTAGCAGAAAATTCTAAATCACAAAAAGATAAAAATATCTATGCATATAAATTTTTATCTTTGTTAATTACTTTACTAAAAAAATATTACAAAATTTATTATATATTCCAATTAAATAGTATAGTGCACAAAGAATATATATTTTCATGGACAACTTTGTTCGATATCTAAAGGAAACGCCTGTTGAGCAGAAAGATAGTATATAAAAAATTAATAGGCCAGGAGATACCAAGCATATTGTACAAATAAATATTGTACTTAATATCTAATCGAAACAATTCACTTATATTATAATGAAATAGTATCTCTTTAGAGCAATAAATTTTTGCACAATACAGATTGGTAGAGAAATCAGAGAGAGATAAGGTTGCAATTTATGGTATAAAGCATAGGTGTGATGGAGTGTAACTAACTTGTATGCACGTAGAACCGACCTTTCCGTTTGGCCGGCCGCAAAACGTGCAAAGCACTGATCCAGTCTGGATTAACACGGGAGCTTAAGGTGAATAAAACTTCCAAACTAAAAGGGTCCATTACTAAAACCTCAGGATAGTATCTAAAATTATAAAATGAATATTCCTTAAATTAGAAATTTGTTAAAGAAATGTATATACTGTTTTAAAGTATAATATAATTATAATATACCCCGAACAAAACAATCTAACATCTTCTCCACCAGCAGAGACATAAGGCAACATCTGTGTATGAACACTGGTGAGCTTTACAGCTTCCCTGCATTTTCCATCAACTAAGTCCCACGTACACATTTCTCCACTTTCACTGCTACTGACAATATAATTTTGTTCCATAATAACACTCGCTCGACTCAGGCACATTATTGGAGCAGTATGACCAACAAGTAAACATCTTGGACTCATCTTAATATATAATTAATAACATAATCATTTAATGCTAATGTTAATATTTCTGAAATTAATTAAACGAATTAAAATGTAATTATACATTTACCTTCAATGTTTCAGGGTCTACTTGCCACAAACATATCTGGCCATCATAACATCCTGTTACTAATGTTTTTTGATCTCGAGACAAATAGATACAGGAAACACAATGAGTTGGAGCTATGCGACCCCATAAAACTATGGGTACTACTAAGCTTGTGCCCGCTGTCATTTTAAAAATTCAACCTACAATTTATTACAAACTGGATTAAATAAAAATTAATATCGAAATATCTACTTAATTAACTTATTATTTTAGCAAACATAGTCATTATAACATTGAACACAAAGTTGGAATATAACGAATACAATTAATATAAAATTGAATAAAATCTTTAAACAACTTATTTATATTTTGTAAACGTAATTAAAATGAACTCTTGTCTTTTTTGTTATAATTATACATAACATTACGTGTAACAAATTATTAACATATTTTAATAAAAATAATTCTATAATGATGATATATCATCTTAATATCCTTTAGAAGTATTCCAAGTTTGATTGAAGATATAAGAAATTTTCATATCTGTAGTAATATTTAAATGCTATAAATGTAAAATATATTACAAACATAGATACAACTATTTAATTTTGAACTTCAAAACTATTACAGATTTTCATAAATTTATATTTAATAATTATTTTCATTACATGTTCTATTTCGGAATAAATTCATTTATTCATATGTTAAAAGAAAATGTGTTATATCTTTATTTAATATAATTATTGTAAACGATATAAAGGAACACAACTTAATTTTTAAATAAGTCATTGTGATATAAATGCACAGCATATTAATCTTTTCAGTTAGTAAAAGAAAAAGTTTTTGTTTTGATAATATAAAAACACAATACATATAGGCTATGCATAAGTACATGTTTTATTTTGTAAAACTATAAGGATGAAAATTGCTAAATCTACAACATATGCTCCTCTGACATAGATGATATAAAATAACAGTAATTCAAAGATACAATTCAAAGGAAGTCGTTAAATGACAATGCAATCAAATAATCCCGTAATAAATGAATGACAAAACCTTATTATAAAGTACTCAAAGAACAATCAGTATTATATTAATATATTAATAACAAATATTTTCATTGATAGCATGTGAATTCTTCGTCCATAGCAAAAAGGATTTGACAAGCATCTACCGTAAAGGCCATCGTTATAACGCGATACATTAAGTCCTCGAAGAAAACCTATTAAAAGCAATTAGAGGCGTCTGCTATATCACGTTCACGAGATGTCACTGACAATTTGTAAGGTTCTAATTTTATCGCGTTTATATGCAATTATTTTAACAAATCAACATGTATTCTATGTAAAAAAACATAGATATATTTACCGAAAATACTGAATATTAATGACAACGGCTCCAAACGTCGTAACTGGCGATATATGCCAAAAATCATACAACCCTTAATGTACTCTCACGACCGTGGCCATCTTGATGTTGGAAATAGTCAGACGAATAACGCATAGAATCAGCTGTTCCACGTCAAAAGATCCCTATCCCTAGTAAAATCCTCTCTAATTCAATATAAAACGAAGCAAGCAAGAGTTACAATATGTTGGATTATTTTTTGATATTTACATTACAGAGACAGAAAATTAAATTAAAAATTCATTTAATTTGTTAGATTAACATTATTATTAATAAAACAAGCACATGGATCACACATTAGTTTCATTAATATAAGATTTCAGAGAAATTCATGAAAAAATATATCAATCTCTAGACGAAATATATTCGTTAACAACGTGATAACAAAAAAGATATATCATTACTTAAAAATAAAATCATATTGATATTTAATTGAATTCATATTACTTAAAAAATTTTCTTCTTATCCAATTATTTAAAGTTTACTATATAAATATAAGTATTTATATATGCCTATATAATTTAAAAATGTGGATCAGTCTTGAGATAAACGTGACAAGTGTTTCGAAGTAAAGATAACTTCATATATACATATTTTGTACGTATGTAGAAATATATGATATAAGCTGAAATTGTTGAATCTTGTTATTGTACAGCATAATTATATCTAAAGAGCTGTAAAAAGAACTATCTAGTATCATTTTATGATTCTTAATAAATACGGACATTATTAAAGCATAAAGCAAAAATTCAAGCGTAAATAAACATTAAGAAACATTCGGTAAGATATGATAGTATTTAGATCTATTAATATAGATACTTTTTACGTCGCATACGATATAAAATATGATAATAGAGATTATCAGTAAATGAATAGAAATACACAATATGAATATTTCGTTATCAATATCAATATCATCATCAATTTAATGATCTTCTTGTAGTGTATGATACATACATAATTTTATATTGCGAACTTACAATTTGTAATATCGAAGATAAGAAATATTAGTCATTGCTACAATGAAGTGTCACTATGAGATATTAGGGGTACCACGAAATGCTTCTGATGATGACTTAAAAAAGGCTTACAGAAAACTAGCTTTAAAGTGGCACCCAGACAAAAATTTAAATAATCCAGAAGAAGCAAAGGAACAGTTTCAGCTTGTTCAACAAGCTTGGGAAGTATTAAGTGATCCTCATGAACGTACCTGGTATGACAACCATCGTGAAGCTATTTTAAAAGGTGGTATTGATGGAGATTATAAGGACGATTCTATCGATCTCTTTCAATATTTCTCAACTACTTGTTTCAAGGGTTATGGAGACGATGAAAAAGGATTTTATACTATTTATCGTAATCTATTTGAAAAATTAGCAATTGAGGACATAGAATTTGCAAAAGAAAGAGATATAGATGAAGAAATTCCAGGATTTGGAGATTCACAAAGTTCATATAAAGAAATTGTTCATAAATTTTATGCTTATTGGCAAAGTTATAACACAAAGAGATCATTTGCATGGTTAGATCCTTATGACATTAGAGATGCTCCTAATAGAAGAGTCGCGCGTCTTATTGAGAAAGAAAATAAGAAAGTTCGAGACAAAGCTAAGAAAGAAAGAAATGAACAAGTAAGAAATTTAGTTGCGTTTATACGTAAACGTGATAAACGAGTACAGGCTCATATAGTTAAGCTTAGTGAACATGCAAAAGAAAATTTGAAAAAGGTAGAAGAACGAAGAAGGCAACAATTATTAGAAAGACAAAAACAATTAAAAGAACATAAAGTATCGGAGTGGTCAGCATCTCCAAACATAGAGGCCGAGCTTAAAAATATTGAAGCTAATCTTGATCAAGAATTTGGAGAAGATTTATCTTCTGAAGGAGACATGGATGATGAAAATGCAATAGATGATAATTCTCTGTATTGTGTAGCTTGCAATAAAATATTTAAAACACATAAAGCGTTTAAAAATCATGAAAACTCTAAAAGACATAAAGATAATATTGCAATGATAAAACTATCTATGATGAAAGAATGTAACAAACTTGGAAATGTTCAAGAAAGTGATGCTAATTCTGAATCAATCTCACAATGTGAGAAAAAACTAGCAACAGATTCACAAATTCCTGATTTTTTATTAAATCCTGTTCAAAATAATATGGAGAATAAAGGTAGCGCTGAAAAAGAAATTTCAGAGGCAGAATTAATATCAGATGATGAAGAATTTAAGGATTTTGCAAAACCAGAAGGAATATTGTGCTATCCAGAAGAATCTAAATTTGCTGTGGAATCTCAGATGGACGATTTCCTTCGCGTATCACCTAAAGTACTGAAATATAATAATGGATATACGACTTCTGAAGATGAGCTTATTTCCGACCAGGAAAATAAAGAAATTGTGCGATCTAAGAAACAAAAAAAGAAAAAACAGAAAAAGAATGTTCAGAATCCATTAGTAGAGCAAATTAGTGACGAAGATCTAAATATCAATGAAGATATTTTGTTATCAAAAAAACAACGCAAAAAACAGCAACACAAACAGACAATGTTAAATAAAGTTGTTGAGAATAATCAAAAATTGTCCAATGATGAAATAAGGAAATGTGAGGAAGAGATAATCAAAGTAATGGATGAAAGAGAATTATTACCTAATAATTTAGAAACAAATACTGCAATTAATGAGAAATCTAAAAGTAAGAAGGTTAAAAGCGCAAAAAGAAAATCTTTAGAAAAAGAAAATGGAGGTAAAAATAGGAATGGATTACAAAGCATTGAAGTGCCAGATTTAGCACATTGTTGTGTGATGTGTAAACTTGAATTTCCTAGTAAAAATAAATTATTTGAACATTTGAAAAAGACAGGACATTCTGTATATATACCAAGTTCGATGAAAAATAAAAGAAATCAAGAAAAATTGAGTAAAAGCAAGGGGAATAATGATAAAAGAAATCATTAATGTTCTGCCGATTAAACAAGTTATATGTTACTTGATTCAATTTAGTGTAATTAGTTCAAGAAATGTGAAAAATACTCAATTAATAAAACATATAAATGATCATGTATTATTGTACTTTTGATATACATTCTAGACATTGTCACTAAATAAACATAATAGAAATATATATTTGCATAAATTAGTTTTTACTTCATACGAATGCTTGTTTCATTGTATTGTAAGCATAATATAATATAAAGATCAGTACAATTATAACACACCAAAATATAATAAATGTAGATTAATTTATATGAAGCTTAAATTTAATAGACATTGCTGATATGTATTATATTTTACACCATAATTTTAAATAATATATATTATTTTTGTGGCAAAAAAATTGTAAGATTTACACTTAAATTTTTCAGGTAAAATATTAATATGAGTGCAGTAACTAGATATGAATGCAATTATTCACTGTGCTGCTAATCATAGGTAAGATTTATATTCGTTTTTTCTTTTTTTAAAGTAGTTTTTAACCAATTAGTTATGAAAATGATGTTAAAAGATAGTGTACAAAAGAACAGACCATATTTAATATTTAAATACTAATAAAGGAAATAAGGAAATAATTATTGAATTCAATAAAATAAATAAATAAGAAAATAAGAATTAAATTTAGGTGGCAAATAATATGTTAGATTCTAATTTAAGGTCCAGAATTATGGCTGCCAAAAAGCTAATTTATCCTGCAGCTGAACGTAACAAAAGTCCTATTTTGTCGGTTCTTCAAAAATATATTCAGCATAGTCCAGACGAAACTTTTTTGGAAATTGCATCTGGTTCTGGACAACATATAGCATATTTTGCTACTCACTTTCCTCAAATTTCATTTTATCCTTCAGAATATGAATCAAGGCTATTCGAAAGTATTGCAGCTCATACAAATGGACTTATAAATGTGAAAGACCCTTTAAAGATAGATATTACAACAGATTTTCATACTTGGGGTAATAATATCTTTAAAGAAGCCAATATTGATTATATATATAATGCAAATATGATACACATTTCACCTTATCAGTGTTGTGTTGGTTTATTTAATAATGCGGGTAAATTGTTAAAGGATGATGGTATTTTATTTACATATGGACCTTATGCTATAGACGGAAAAATAACGCCAGAAAGTAACGTTAATTTCAATAAATCATTGAAGCTTCAAGATTCGAACTGGGGCCTGAGAGATATTAATGATCTGAAGGCATTAGCAGAAAAGAATGGTATTAAGTTAATAAATGTTATTGACATGCCTGCTAACAATAAAACTATTATATGGAAAAAATGTTAAATACATAGTAACAGTGAAGTAATTGAGTCAGTAAGATGAAAAATAGTGTCAGTCCAAAAACCGTATTTTCAGGTATTTTATAAAATAGCTTGAGTTTCGACATCAACGTCATTAATTTTACAGCGTTGTTCCGATTTAAACAAATGAATGTTCATATATGTCTAACAGCTAAAATCTATCATAAATCTTAAATAATTGAGATGAAATCACATTAAGCTTGCACTGTCTTCCTGTTTTTATTGAAATTCTGCATAATTTTGCTTCGACTACAAAATGTATATTAAAACTATTAGATTTGCATTTTGATAACTAGTATAGTCTTCTTACTTAAATCTGTATCTCGATAATTAATATGTATGCAATATTATTATTCTGTACTCTTCAATATTATAAATATATTGTAATCAATTTTTCATTCAATTTTATTCAAGTTTATACCTTATGTCATATAATTCTTATGGTAATCAAAGAAGTTTACATTTTCTAATCCTTCTGGTAAATAATTCATTCCTGATTCATCTTTATGTTTCATATTGTAACCTTTGCTATATCCTAAAATAAAATTTATATAATATATTATATATTATTAAGAAAATACTTTTTAATGGTCTTAAATTTCATTGCATATGATTCTTAATGATGACAAGCAATATGTAATGATTACCTAGATTCTTCATAAGCTTTGTTGGAGCATTTCTTAAATATAAAGGTACTCCAGGCTGAGGTCCTTTATGTTCAGCTATTACTCTTTGAGCAGCTCTGAGTGCATCTTCCATTAATCTAGACTTTGGTGCTCTTGCTAAATATGTTGTACACTGTGCTAAAAGGACATCACATTCAGGCATTCCTATCATCTTGCAACCATGCATTGTATGTACAGCAATTCCTGAAAATTATTTCCCAAATAATCATATAATATAGCATAAAACTCCAGATGAAATAGATGATCAGTCTTATGAATGTTTAATGTTACCAAGTGCTTTTGGATCTTCTAAACCAATATCTTCACATGCCATTCTAACCAATCTTCGTGCAATGTAAACTGGATCTTCGCCACCTAATATCATTCTTGTTAACCAATAAAGAGAAGCATTTTCATCACTTGCTCTAACAGATTTATGTAGAGCTGAAATCATATCATAATGTTGGTCACCTCTCTTGTCATATAACATATGAGTTTTTTTAAGGCCTTCTTTAATATTAGCTAATGTTATAGTCACAGGACCATTTTGTAAAAATTCTTCATTGCTCTGTATTTTATATTGAACTGCTAATTCTAGTCCACTTAATGCTATACGCGCGTCACCATCACAAGTTTCTGCTAGCCATTCTATGGTCGGTTCATCTATAATAAATTTTGGTATTTGATTTGCACTTTCCAATTTCTTATTTGAGCTATATACCGTTCCCTCTAGTGAAGACACTGCTCGATTTAATATAGACATTAAATTAGATGTATTCAATTTTTCCAAAACAATGACTCTACAACGACTCAAAAGTGCCGAATTTAAGCTGAAAGAAGGATTTTCTGTTGTTGCACCAATTAGTGTAATGATACCAGATTCAACATGTGGTAAAAATACATCTTGCTGAGTTTTATTAAAACGATGTATTTCATCCATGAAAATCACTGTACGTCTGTTAAATTTTAACTCATTAGAAGCTATAGTGATTACTTCTTTTACTTCATTTACACCAGCCATTGCTGCAGATAACTTAACATATCTCATTTTACCATTTGACTTATTCTTACATATGTAAGCTATAACATTTGCCAAAGACGTCTGTAATTAAATAAACCAATATATATATTATATAATATATATATTATAAATATATAATATAAACCTATATATATATATATAAACAAAATTTTGCTACATCAATTTTATTAAAATATAAAAATTAGTAGATTATGTATAATAAAATTATTTTAGTATACCTTTCCACAACCAGGTGGACCCCATAAAATTATATTTGGTATTTCAGACTTATTTAATAATTGATATAAAACAGTAGATGGTCCAAGAACATGTAATTGACCAACATACCCTGAAAGTGTTGTAGGTCTCATACGTTCAGCAAGAGGTATATGATCGTTCTTAAATAACTTTGTAACTTCTTTATCTGTCTAGAAATTATTATTATTAACAGCTTTCTATTTTAATATTCTTCTTTTTTTTTTATAAAAGGAAAAAAGATAAGTACATTATTATTAATTGATGTCGTTGGACTTTGAGAATCTACATTTATTACTGATGATACCATTTTAGTTGTATTTTTTACTAATCCTACGTCGTCCTTTTTTACTTTGGTATTACTTAATTTCATATACTTCCTTGCAGGACTTCCATCCTTAAAGGATGATGAAGATTCTTTGCTTGTTGATTCATTTAGGAATAAACATTTACTGACATGATTCTCTATTATTACAGAAGAAAATTCTTTAGAACAGATGGGACAACAAATTTTATCATTGTCCATGTCTCAATCTACAATACAAATATATAAATATAAACACATTATATCTAATAATTATAAAAACGATGCAATATATTTTGGAAATGATGGAAAATTATTATTATAATTTGTTAAATACCAGATGATATAAAATATTGAATATCGTATATTAAACAGTTTTGAAATCACTCACAATTTTTTTTAAATTTCAAAGAAACTGTCGTTCCTTATAAATAAAATGACGTATATGTATATACTGTACAAAACTACTATACGATACGGAGAAAGGATTTTCAAAAGGAATGTCGGAGATAGTACCGTTATCTTACATGTATATTACATCGTATACCTTAAGCCTGATGGTCACTTATATCAATTCTATGTCTTTAATATTTTATCGTAATGTTTAACACTTTCTCTACTTAATAATAAAGAAATCGGGATATTACTTTTCCGGAGATTGAAATTTTTATAAGCAGAAATTTACGCGTCCAATCTATTCCTCGATTAATGACGTGGGTCGACATTAAACATCAAGTAGTGGCTCAGTAACGACTCTCTTGATTTTTTCGAAATAATAGCAATTAAGAAAATAAAAATACGATATAGGTATAGTACAACGGCTGTTTCGAATAGCAAATTGGTGCAATGATAGTTCGTCGAAGGCGAAGGACATTAGATAACAAGCAATCGCAGATGCAAAGCGCCAAGTTTGATTATGAACATATTTCTACTAATTGTGTCGAAAACGTTGTCGAACAGAAGGAGGTAGGTAAATAATTAAACAATTAAATAATTAAAAGATAACTTAATTTTTCTTGAAATCTTTTTTATATATCTTTAGCCCGTTTGTTTTTTATTTGATATATTTAATTAATAATTAAACAATTAAATAATTAAAAGATAACTTAATTTTTCTTGAAATCTTTTTTATATATCTTTAGCCCGTTTGTTTTTTATTTGATATATTTAACTACCAACTCAAACTTATTCTTTATCGTTGAATATTTATATATATCTATCTTCTTTCTAAACTTTAGTGAATTTATACGCATATATTTACACATTTTGTATATTTAACTAACATAGCCTGTATACACGTACCCACATACAGCACAATTAGTTTCCTTTTTTAATAGAAAGACGGAGAAATTGTTTCAAATGTAATTGAGAAGTTTAAGACGCTGGAAACGCTAAAAACTCGAATTAAAATCAGTCTCGAAGTTGATTTAATTTCAGTTATTTTATTAGTAAGTGGAATTGTTACTCGATTTTATCGTTTAGAAGAACCACGGAGTATAGTGTAAGTTATTTTTTATATTAATGAAAGAATAAAATAAACTTATTTTCTAACCGTTAATATACATATTATACATAGAATAAACGTAATAATACATCATGATATATATGTTTTATATATAATATAAATTTGAGATATATTTATAAATATCACAAAATTCAATTTTCTTAAATTAAAAGTTTGTATATAAACTATGGAATTTTGTATAGAAATTTAAGTATTTCCGCATATTTTTCAATTAAAATATCATAATAATTATTGATGTATTTAAAACAGGTTTGATGAATTGCATTATGGAAAATATATAGGACTTTACATGAAAAGAACATTTTTTTTTGATTCACATCCTCCTTTGGGAAAACAACTTATTTCTGCAGTAGCGTATTTAGCTGATTTCGATGGTCAATTTAAATTTGACAGGATAGGAAGCCCGTACGCAGATATTGTCCCTTTGTTTGCATTACGATTAGTACCGGCATTATGCGGCAGTCTATTAATTCCGACAGCCTATCATTTGATTTTAGAATTAGGTTTAAAACAATGGACTGCTGTTTTGGCGGGAATTTTATTACTATTCGGTAATTTATCATCTTATATTTTTATTACAGAATATACAATACATATACATATTTATATTGTATTAGTTATATATTTTTGTATTATTGTTTCAGACAATGCTTTGTTAACACAATCTAGATTTATTTTAATGGAAAGCATTCTAATGCAGTTTTCATTATTTGGACTGATATGTATTATCAAATTCAGAAAAGTAATGGATCGACTAACATGTTTATCTTGGTGGATATGGTTAATTTTGGGCATTACTAATTTAACATGTGCATTATGGTAAAACTTTAAAAATATTATGTAAATATTTCTATAACCAAGGTTATTAACATAAATTTAATATACATTTTTTTCAGTGTAAAATATGTTGGATTATATTCATTGATCCTTGCATTATTTTTAATTGCTTATGATTATTGGAATCTAATACCAAGAAAAACTTTATCTAACACAATATTATGCATTCATCTTATGATAAGAATATTGATAATATTAAGTGTTATTTGTACTGTTTATTTGACTGTATTTTACATACATTTAACAATACTCTCTAAAGCTGGGCCACACGATTCAGTAATGACAAGTGCTTTTCAAGCAAGTCTAGATGGTGGTCTTGCTAGCATTACAAAAGGCCAGCCTTTAGAAGTTACGCATGGATCACAGATTACCTTGAGACATACATATGGAAGAGCTTGTTGGCTTCATAGTCATAGTCATATGTATCCATTAAGATATCCAGATGGAAGAGGCAGTTCTCACCAACAACAAGTTACATGTTACTCATTTAAAGATGTCAACAATTGGTGGATTGTGAAAAAACCAGAGCGAAATGATTTAGTTGTTACAACACCTAGTGAACCAATAAAACATGGAGATATAATACAATTAGTACATGGAATTACAAGTCGAGCTTTAAATTCACATGATGTTGCTGCCCCAATGACACCTCAGAGTCAAGAGGTGTCTTGTTATATTGATTACAATGTATCTATGCCTGCTCAAAATTTTTGGAAAGTTGAGGTTACTAACAAAGATAATACTGGTGATGTTTGGCATGCGATTCAAAGCCAGATTCGATTAATACATGTAAATACAGATTATGCACTAAAATTTAGTGGAAGGCAATTGCCTGACTGGGGCTTCAACCAGCATGAAGTAGTGGCAGATAGATTAGTAGACCAAACAGACTCCATATGGAATGTTGAAGAACATAGATATACTAAAAGTGAAGATCAGAAGCAAAGAGAAAGAGAATTAATTAACGCTGAAATGATTCCATTACAAGCTACTACTTTGAGCTTTTGGGAAAAATTTGTAGAATTGCAGATAAAAATGCTTTTCAGCGGTCAAGAAGGACAAAACAGTCACATGTATTCTAGTGATCCTTTAGATTGGCCATTAATGTCTAGAGGAATTGCATATTGGGTTTCTAATGACAGTAATGTAAATATGTATTGAAATATGTTTTTCTAAACAAATTATCTGATTTTATTACAATTCAATAATATTCATTATTACTTATTAATATTAATATAGTTATATATATATATATATATATATAGACATACATATACGTATACTTTTATGACAGGCTCAAGTGCATTTATTAGGTAATATAGCAGTTTGGTATTCTGGAACGGCATGTGTAATTGTCTATTCATCTCTTTTAATATTTTATACGTTAAGACGGAAACGAATGTGCTTTGATATTACATATGAAGAGTGGAAGAAATTTGTTAATGTTGGAAGCATGTTGTTAGCTGGATATTTATTACATTTTTTGCCTTTTATATTTGTTGAAAGAACTCTATTTCTTCATCATTATTTACCAGCATTTATTTTTAAACTACTGCTTACAGCAGCAACAATAGAACATTTATATTACGTAATTAGGTATGTTAGAAGATTATATACAAAACGGATCTTATGTAACTGGAAACTTTTTCAATAATAATTAGAAAAAAGATCGTCGTAATAATAATAATTGTCGATACAATGGTGCCTCTGTAATTGTATATAGTGATTTCTCTTAACGTTCTTAACGTTCAAGATACTAGGGTTAGGAAATCGAAAAATTACATTATATTGTACATATATGTATAATATGTCGTAAAATATTTTTAAATTAATATTTTATTAAAAAAAGAAAACGTTTCTTTCAAGAAAAAGACTACCTGTTCCAGTTGCATGATTTATCACTTATAATTTATTCATTTTTTGTAACACACTTATAAAATTTAACTCAGCTTTTTTAATTTCCAGAGTTCGGTATCAGCACAATTTTTTGATATATACATTAAAGTTCTGTACTATCGTATGGATCACCTTTATTATTTATGTATTTAAAAAATTTATTATACTTAGTTATGGCACAACTCATTTAAGTGCCAAGGAAGTTTTAAAGTTCAGATGGAAAGACACATGGGATTTTATTATACATAAAACATAATAGACAATCAAAGATGTAAAGTTTTTTTAAGTATACATTTATAAAGTTATTATCTGCTTGTATCAAAAGTTATTTAATGTATCACTTATATATACATTGTATGTTGATATTATAAAGAACAAATTTTAATAATTGTAAGAACATTGTTCAAATGTTCAAGGTACAAGTTTAATTCACATATCTAGATGTATTATTCTTCTTATTTTTTTACATAACGAAAAGTATATGATAAATTATATAGACTGATTACATTTTATAAAATTCCATCTTATTATATGTATATAATAAGCAAATATAAATATAAACAAATAAATATAATGATATAAATTTTAATGCTTATAATTATCATATAATTATGTTATGAAAATTATATAGAAAAATAAACAGTTATATATTTAAGATAAATTATATTTACATTATATACAATGTGTCCGTTTTATCTGAAAATACATTTCCTTAAATTTTCAATTTTCTTATTTCGAATATTTTGAAAACTATGGATGTCGAAACGTACTCAAAACAAATATTGTACGTTGTTCGATTTCGAGGGTGGCGTATCATACTGATATTCATTTCATCTTGCAATGTACTTGAAAAACTCTACAAAGATCACGGTTATATTTTTAAATGGGAACCATATCCATTTGTTTCATACCTTTGTAACCGATATTCAAACCTTTTCAATAACACCATTGCTTGCATTTTTTGCACGAATCACTATTGAAATGTAAGATATCAAACTTGATATGCCGGCTACATCGGCGTTATCCACTGTATATCACAGGGAGATTGCTAAAATTATATACAAAATAATAATTAACTAAAAAGAGCCGATTGTATGTGTGTACTAGATACTATTACTAGAAAGGCTAGTCGCTTGTCCTTTTATGTGGATATCTTTGAAAAGAATACAACTTTTTCCATCCTTCTTAAGAATTAATATCTCGATGGTGCAAAAAATACAAGTAGTATTTTGAAAATGTTTTGCTGTCGGCTATAAGAATATGGAATAAAAAAATATAGTTCCCACTTAAGAATATAATCATGACCTTCACAAGGCTTTCCAAAATCATTGTAAGGTAAATTTTTTGTATCATCCATTGTTTTCAAGATATTTATGGACACGCTGTGTATCATATAAATCAATAATACTCTAAAATATTAAAAGAAAGTTAAACAATTCAGATAAAAGGAATATAATCAGTTCTGCTATGTATACATATAAAATTAAATCAAACATAATACAAAAGAAACATGTTTTATATATTATTAGCATAATCATGTTTTTATATTCAAATTTTTTATAACATTCTTTTGTACAGTAACAATTCCTTAAAAGTTATAATTTAATACAATAATACTAATGTTAGAATAATAAACAAAAACATACATATGTTGTATTAATATGTAATCCACTGATTTAAAATTTAAATTGTAAAATTCAGACTTTTCTGTTTATAGAATAAACATTAATATTTCTATATATACAAATTAAAAGAATAGTTTTATACAAATTTGACTTTCATTATAACTAGAACCAATGTATGTGAATATATCTTTGTACAGTTTTTAATAATAGCACCGACATAATTTGAGAGATACAATAATACATCAATAGTATAAAACAGAATAAAACATACTGTTTTGTTATTAAAATTTAATATAAGTATTTAAATTTATTTTTACGCCAGCCAATTTTATTATTGGTATTACATATTATCATTGTATGTAAAAACTATAGACCGAATGAGACCATCTCGCACATTATCCGCACTATTACCGACACCGAATGAGAAGGATACAGAATCACAGGTCATATCTTGGGTACAAAGTCCAATTGGATACCACCCAAGTGTATTAAAAACTACCCCAACTCGATAAACCTATAGTTGAAAAAAGTAAAAATGATTTTCAGAAGTACTTACAGATTTCCATTCTAGTATGCTTAAAATTATTATTTGAATATATACCTTATTCTTTTGAACATAAACAGGTCGATTAAACGTAATTTCCACAAGGGTATTAATTTTTACTTTTGTCGTAAAGTGCGTGTAAGTTAATCGTGTATTATCAGAATCGAGAAGATGAGCATACAAAATTTCGGTATATGAAGTACTACTAAGAGGATAATTCAAGTCATTAGTCTGTAATAAAAATAGTATATAGCGGTTAATGTAAAGTCTGAAGATTATGTTTGTCTCCGATATTATTTAACTTACTACTTCAGTCATCTGTGTAGGTACTTGTACACCTAATACATAAATATCTTTGTCTACACTAAAGGTCATGGAACAGTCCAACACATTTGCATTAAGACATTCTGTTAATCGAATAACAGATCTTAGACAATAATATTTTAATCCCTCTTGTATACCACCTTCAATTACAGATAAATTTTTAGCATCCTTTCTTACTCCACTATCAATTACTGTTGGCGGTGTATTTCGTAATGTGCTGCTAGATTCAGCATCATTAATAAAAACAGGTTCACGATATGTAGATGTTGGTAAAGACCAACAATGTGACATAAATGAATTATAACATGGATTAGCTGGCTTAAATCTCTACAAAATGAAATCTCATGAAGAATAGTTAAAATCTAAAAACTATCATGCAATATCTATCCAACTTACAATGGAACAATTTGTACGTGTAATTGGAGGTTTATATATGTTAACTCTACTGTGTGAATTAGTTGAAAATCCTTCAGGCATAGGTGCTTTATTTCCAGTGCATAGTGTGTTCATGAGTATTGCAAAAGTTTCATCTTGAGTAAGTAACGGTGACATTCCTGGCCCTTCTGCAAATTCCTGAGCACTTAAACTTAAAAATCTAATTTTTGATAATGCATTACCAATTACTGACTTTAAAGACTTTCCATCATTAGAATCAAGAGATTTTCTTGTGCATTCAGCTTTTGCCCAACGTTCCACTGCATTAAATAATTCCACTTCGGAGTTTATTTTTAAATCTTCTTGTTCTAGCACTGTCAATAATGTTCCTAATTCAACTTCTTCCCAATTAGGTTCTTTTAAAACTTCATTTGTCTTTGTGCAAATGATTTGAAGACACTTTTCCATCAGTACATGCTCATCAAATAATCTAGCAAATTCATATGCTCTGCAAGCTGTTTTTGGAG
Organism: Bombus affinis; assembly: GCF_024516045.1. Taxonomy (NCBI): domain Eukaryota; kingdom Metazoa; phylum Arthropoda; class Insecta; order Hymenoptera; family Apidae; genus Bombus; species Bombus affinis. The sequence continues at coordinate 16,917,782 of NC_066351.1, forward strand.
ACAGGTCAGAACATAGATACTTTGTACATTCTTTTACCAGAGGAGGAAGCATATATTTTTTGGCACAATAATATAATTCACAAGCTAGTTCAAAAGAACTTAAATCAACTCGATCTGTATATATGTATTCTAAAAGAGCTTTAAAAGCTTCTGGTTGAACATCTCGAATAGGTATCAGGTCATTTTTTTCTGCCATACCCCCAAAAAACATAGCTTCAAAGACAGGGCTAGACATAGCTAAAAATAATTTATGTCCCTTTAATGTTTGTTGATGGGGTTCTTGACCAACTACAAATTTGCAGTCAGACCATTGTCCTGTCTCTAATAAATATTGACTGCGTTCTGAAAGTCTTTGTTTGTTGGTCTGCCAATCACAAGGCAGATCCATTTCTACAGAATTCAGAATATGAGATTAAATACGACTCACGTAATTATACGTTGACTAAAACTGCAATAATAAAGGTAAGAATAAAAAAAGGATAAAAGATGAATCAATTACAAAAGAAGGATGTAAATATTGCAAGAGCAATACTTTGACGTATTAGGTTTGATGACCATACGTACCTATCTATTTGTGATATGTATTATCGCTATAAATACAAAATATGATATAAATGGTGCTAAAAAAAATCCGTTAAAGTGTTCAATGAGCATCAAAATACGCGCGGGAAAACTAAGAATTTTTCCATATTATAGAACTGCGTGATGCGTATCATACAGATTTAGATCACGCAATTTGTTCAGAACTACAATCCTGAAAACAATATTCAGGTTAACTAAAGAAATTCTAAATTATAAGCAGACAGTACAAGTGCAAAAACCTGTATCTCAGTTAGTGCGTCGAATACTACGCCATCTTGGTTATGCCTGCAATTTATTATATCGTTTTTCCGAAGTCGTTGATGTTCTGTCTCAACGACTTTTGACGTAGTTTTTATTAATTCGTGAAACTTTCGAAGTTTTATTTGATTCAAATAAATATATATGTATGAAGAAAGGGTGACTTTTATGTTGCCAATTTTGAAACAACGAACTAATTCAAATGGTGTCAAGTAGAGTGAAAATAACCAAAAATCTCATTGAAAATACTGTTATATTTTCAAATTGAATAATGTGAGATTTCACATCTGAAGTAGGTGCCAGAGTTCTCGAATAAAATTGGAAAATTCCCCTCGACCATTGTACATGAATTGAAAAGCGAATTACTCTACGTTTCCCCCAAGCTTTCATTGGCTTTGATGACCGTTGTGAATTTTCTCAATGGCGCATACACGGCTCAGCTGTGTGCAATCGCAACCAATTTACGTAGAAAAATAATGTATTTTATAGTATTTTTATTCAGTTAGACGAAGTACTGGATACGGTATTCGTGATATTAGGTACGTTAGAGTGAATTTTCTTCTGACATTAATTAATCGATAATGAAAAATACGGAATATTTAGAAAATTCTTCATGACGGATTCAGAAGTATCTGCACGGGATACACCTTATTTCTGCAAGCTTCCTAACAGACTTCTTTGATTTGTTATTTTCTGAATTTTTTAATTTTCGTTGAAATATTGAAATGCAAACATTAAATTCACATTTGTTTAACGATTTCTACAACTTGCATTTTTATTTTATAAAAGTTTCTTTGTGAAAATGACAAGACGAATTGGTAAAATTTTGTTTGCAAGTTAATGATGAATTTCAGTGCAAAATATCTAAATAAATGTTAGTCTGGGAAATCCTATTTTTCTAAATAATTAAATATATGTTTTGTTTTCACACTGTTTAGTAATCACTGCTTCTTAATGATCTTGACACATAAATCATGTTGAGTCATCATATATTATATTCTGTTGTATCTATTCCCTCACAAATTTGTATACCTTTTGAATTGTGTTATTTAATTAACTTATTCTTCTAATAAAAGGTACATATGGAACTAATAATTTTATTAATCTTTCACTTTATATTAGTTTAATTCTAAATCTATTTATTTGATTTTATATAAATACAATGCACAAATTAAGCTATTTTAAACTTATCGATAATCATATCTTTATATTATTTAAAACTATATTTATATATGGTATTATTTAAATATCGATTTGGTTATTTCATTTATGGAGTAAAAAAAAGTCATCTATATTTTATGTAAGTCTTTGTACAATAATATGACAATAATGATTATATATTAACATTTATGTATATATATACATATATATTTATTTATATACATTTGTATGTATATATATAATTTTGTTTCAGGAAACATGGACTGCCCATCCAGTATTGCAACAGTGCATAAATTGTGCTTATACTATATGTAGCCTTTTGCTTTGTATTGTTTTTGATGCGTCAAAAAAGATATTACATTTTTGAAGGAAATTATTCCTAGCTTTTAATAGGAGAGATGGATGTAGTACGAGATGAAGACAGGCGCAGGCGCCTGAGGGTGCTGGAGGAACGAGTAAAGGATCCAAGAAGTATCACAAACATTGATTGCTTGTTGGATACAGTTCAGGCCCTGGTGGCAGATTGTGATCATCCCAGCGTAAAACGTATGAAAAACATAGAAGCATATATGAATAGATGTAAGTAATTAACCTTTCTGTTGTTATGGAAAATATTTTTGTTAAATAGTGCAGTTACTAAAATACAGAGTAATAGATACTTCATTAATTTAGTGTAAAGTGTATATTTTAGAAAAGTTAGGCATTTTATTATCAATAAGCAAATAGCTATGTATTAGAATAATATGTTAATATAATAATACAACGATTCATCTTATGTAATAGACACAGAGGAGTAAATAAATCAGATATAACTAAATGAAATATGTTGATATATTTATTGATGTTGTGATGATAATATTAATTTTTCAAGGAAAAGATGTAATAAAAATTATTACTTTACTTTCAGATGACTCAGTAGCTCAAGATATTTGTAAAATGCGAATGCGTACAGATGACTTTACCCTAATAAAAGTGATAGGTCGTGGTTCATTTGGTGAAGTACAATTAGTAAGACATAAATCTACACAGAAAGTATATGCTATGAAATTACTCAGTAAATTTGAAATGGTAAGACATGTATAAATCACAAATGGATAATTTACGTGTATATTGCACACTTTATTTTTGTGTATTCTATAGATCAAACGATCAGATTCAGCCTTTTTTTGGGAAGAACGTGATATAATGGCACATGCCAATTCTCAGTGGATAGTTCAGCTTCATTTTGCATTTCAAGATCAAAAATATCTTTACATGGTGATGGATTACATGCCAGGTGGTGATTTAGTGAATTTAATGTCAAATTATGACGTGCCAGAAAAATGGGCAAAATTTTATTGTGCAGAAGTGGTGCTTGCATTAGATGCAATACATCTTATGGGATTTGTTCATAGAGATGTAAAGCCAGATAATATGTTACTTGATAAGTATGGTCATTTAAAACTTGCAGATTTTGGCACTTGTATGAGAATGGATGTTGTATGTATATTTTTTTTTTTTTTTAGCATTTTCTATCAAATTTCTAACAATATAACATTATATAAAAATATCTTATCTTATATGTCTTTTAGGATGGTCTTGTTCGATCTGATACTGCAGTAGGTACACCTGATTATATATCACCTGAGGTGCTTCAGTCTCAAGGTGGTGAAGGTGTATATGGAAGAGAATGTGATTGGTGGTCAGTTGGTGTATTTTTATATGAAATGCTTGTTGGTGATACTCCGTTTTATGCAGATTCATTAGTTGGAACATATTCAAAAATTATGGATCATAGAAATTCCTTACATTTCCCACAAGAAGTTGATATTTCTCATTCTGCCAAGAATTTGATATGTGGTTTTCTTACGGATAGAACTAAACGTTTGGGTAGAAATGGCGTGGAAGAAATAAAAAATCATCCTTTCTTTAAAAATGATCAGTGGACGTTTGAAAATTTACGAGAATGTGTGCCTCCTGTCGTGCCAGAACTTTCCGGCGACGATGATACTAGCAATTTTGAGGATGTCGATAAAGAAGATGGACCAGAGGAAAGTTTTCCAATACCGAAAGCATTTTCTGGAAACCATTTACCTTTTATTGGTTTTACATATTCAGAAGATTATCAATTAATGGCTTCTAGCGGCAAGGAATCGGTAGATGGATTAGAAAATCATATCAATAATGGTACAAGCGATGATATTAAAATTTCTCAATTAGAAAACTTATTGGATAAAGAAAAGAGACAGGTAGAATCTTTAGAATCAAGGCAGAAAGCTTTAACAACACGATTAGAAGCTATGACACGCCGGGAAACCGAATTGCGTGAAGAAATAGGTAGAGCGGACAAAGAATTGACTTTGTTGAGGCATAATTACAAAGAAGCACAACGTAGGGTGGAGCATGAAACTGAGTCACGTAGAAAAGCGGAGTCATTAATTGTGGAGTTGAAAAAGAAGTATGATGAAGAGCAGACGAAACGAGCACGTGATGCAAGTAATTCACAACAAACTTCTGAACGTGTAACAAGTTTAGAAAAACAAATTAAAGAAATGCAATCGAAATTGGAAAGAGAAACAGAAATGGTAACGAGGTTACGGAAACAAGCTACTGAGATTACTGTTGCTCGTCAAGCTGCAGAACAAATGGCAAATGAATTACAAATGGAAAGAGCGAAATTACAAGCGCAACGAGATAATTTACAGCAAGAAGTGGCTACATTACAAGTAAGTGTTTATGTTAGGAAAAAAAAAAAATTGATTAGAAATACTCATTTTCAAACATAAACTTATATTTTTATACATAATTTCGCAGGGACAATTGTCGAAAGAGCGTAGTTCTCGATCACAAGCCTCATCGTTAACTGCTGAATTAGAAGGCCGACTCTCTGCTCTTCATGTCGAACTCGAACATAGTCGAGAGAAAGAGGAGAAAGCAATCATGGATAACAGACAACTAACTGAAAAAATCTCAGCGTTGGAAAAAGAAGCAGCAAGTTTAACTCTTGAATTAAAAGCTGCGCAAGCTAGGTATAATCAGGAAGTGGTAGCCCATCAAGAAACGGAACGTTCACGCATACTATCCAAAGAAGAAGCTAATTTAGAAGTAGTTAAAGGTAATTTTACTTACATTTGTACTTAATAATTGTAATATTAAGGTTTTTAAAAGTCCATATTTTTATGCTGATAAGCATGTCAGGGTGAAAAAAGATACTCATTTTAGGCTAATATAAATATTTTTCCGTATTTATGTTAAATGTAATAAATTATAGGATACATATATCATAATGTATTTAAACATCGTGCATGTTCTAAAAATCTTGATTTTTAAAAAGTTGCATTTCATTCATACATCTATTTATCCTATAACTGCATCTCCATATAATTATTTTGTTTTACCCTTAACCCACTTTATCACTAATTGCAATTTTTCAAATTTCGGAATGCTCGCGCTCTATGGTATTTCTATTTACAGTATGTACGCTGCTCCTTTATACTTAAATTTGTCAATTTATTGCGAGTTATCCTTATACATGTATTAATGTAACATTAACAGCATTACAAGCAAAATTAAATGAGGAAAAAAGTGGGAGGCAACGTGCCGAATTACTTGCACAAGAAAAGGAAAGGCAAACCTCTATGCTCTCTGTGGATTATCGACAGATTCAACAGCGATTACAGAAACTGGAAGGAGAACATAGGCAAGAAGTTGAAAAGGTAAAAGTGTTACAAGGTCAGGTCGAACAAGAACAGCAGAAAAGAAACATTCTGCAGACTGACTTAGCACAACAGTCGTCTGAAGCAGGACGATTACGTGCCAGGGAACAACAATTAGCTGGCGAAGTTGCTCAGCTAAGAGAAGCGAAACGTCAAATAGAGGATGAACTACATCATTTGAAAACTCAAAGAAATGTGGATCAATTACAAACTAAGGAATTACAAGAACAATTAGAAGCAGAAGCTTACTTTTCGGTAAATTCACATCTCAACAAACTATCAGCGGAAAAGCTATTATTTTCCTTTGGTATATTTATTATAAATTTTAATGTGTTATTTCCAGACACTTTATAAAACACAGACGCAAGAACTTCGGGAAGAACTTGATGAAAAAATACGTTTACAACAAGAATTAGAAGAAGAACGTAGCTCTTTAGTGCATCAGTTACAATTATCTCTAGCGAGAGGTGATAGTGAAGCTTTGGCAAGATCAATAGCCGAAGAAACTGTCGCAGACCTCGAAAAGGAACGAACAATGAAGGAACTAGAATTTAAAGATGGAGTAGCCAAACATCACCAAGAATTGAATGCAAAAGAACAAATTATAAATCGGCTCAAGGATAGTGAGGGTGAACTTAAGAAAAATGTTGATCAATATCTTAAAGAAAAGGAAGATTTAAATAAACGGTTTAAAGAATTGCAAGATCAACTTTCTAAAGCACAGTCTAATGGTGAAGAAATAGAAAAACTGAGCAGTAAATTGAAAACGGAGCAATTATTGAAACAACAAGCAGTTAATAAGTTGGCAGAGATTATGAACAGGAAAGATTTATCTTCAAGCGGTAAATCCAAGAATAAAGCTTCTGCAGCAGATTTAAGAAAGAAGGAAAAAGATTGCAGACGTTTACAACAAGAGCTTACTCAAGAGAGAGAAAAATACGGACAGTTAACAGCTAAATGGCAAAAAGATTTGCAAGATTTACAAGTAAGTAAAATACTAAACGTCGTTTCATTTTTACAAATATTTATATATTATCTCTAGCATCATTATATTTCTGTAGGCACAATTAGTGGAAGAAAATCAAGCGAAATTGAGGTTACAAATGGAACTCGATTCGAAAGATTCCGAAATAGAAACTTTACAAATGAAAATTGCTTCGCTCAACTCAGAAACCGCTAGCGTTTCGTCCGTAGAAAATGACGGAGAAGATTCTGTTTTATCGGAACATGGAACCATGCGATTGGAAGGTTGGTTAAATGTGCCAAATAAACAGAACATTAAAAGGCATGGATGGAAAAAACAATACGTTGTCGTCTCTTCGAAGAAAATAATATTTTATAATAGTGAAAATGATAAATTAAATGCCGATCCAGTCTTGATATTGGACCTAAATAAAGTCTTCCACGTTAGATCTGTTACTCAGGGTGATGTCATCCGAGCTGATGCCAAAGATATTCCGAGAATTTTCCAGGTAAATAATAATTGGTTGAATAATTGGTTCCCTACTTATCGAATGATATACTCAATTACATTTTTTCCTCTCTTGTTTAGTTATTATATGCTGGTGAAGGCGAAGCAAGACGTCCTGGTGATGAAGGAAACACACTGCCCGGAGTGGAACTGCCACAACTTACGGACAAACCAGGCACGCAATCGTTAAAAGGTCACGAATTTGTGTCAATATCGTATCATATGCCGACTACTTGCGAGGTATGCTCAAAACAATTGTGGCATATGTTTCGACCGCCACCAGCTCTTGAGTGCCGAAGTAAGTATGACACAATGTTTCGTTCAACGAATTTTTACGTTTTTATAATTGCTGCCTTGCTTTAAACATATCATTTTCAAATCTTTGCTCATTCGTGGGGTGATGTGTTATTGCCCGCGATTCATCGTTTATAATTATATTTTGAAGAGATTTATAAAACTATCTTTTGTAATAAATTTTATTAAATTCATAACGATGTGACATGATTCGTTTTCTTTGGTCAGCAAGCAAAATAAAAAATCTGCTCCGTAAAATAAAAAATTATTTATAATAAAATATGTAATGATATTGTTATTGCGTGTGTACAGGGTGTCGTATAAAAGTTCATAAGGAGCATTTGGACAAAAAGGAAGATGCCATAGCACCCTGCAAATTACACTACGATCCAAACAGTGCTCGTGAATTATTAATATTGGCTGGTAGTCCTGACGAACAGAAATATTGGGTCGCAAGACTGTCTAGACGTGTACAAAAATGTGGCTACAAAGCAAACTCGCACGTCGATGGCACGGGGCAACGTGTCTCGCCAAGGTAGCGTAGCGGTGCGACTCAACGTAACCGGAGACTAAGTAGCTCTCTTGTATTGTGGCATCGCATGATTGGGTGTAGCGAGGTTAGAGTCGTTTGATTTTTCTTGCACTCCCATATCTATATACAGAATCGCATTTTCAACGAACATGAAAATACAAAAAAGACATCGTTGGCAGCGTTTCGTAAGTGTAGTGCGCTTAGAAGATATCATAGTTATAGAAACAAAAAATAATATAATGGAATGCCATTATTGATTATGTTTCAGATTGCTTTAATCTACCTATCTATCTATCTATCTATCTATCTGTTTCTATATATATAGATATAGATATAGATATAAATATAGATACAGATATAAAGCAGTTTTGAAATTTGAAAATGTATTATGAAGACTTTAGGTAATCTTATTAAGCGTGTTTTGTAATCATTCCAACTTTTGAAAAATTTAAAAACCGACATAATTGCTTTGTTCAAAATCGAAATTATATATAAATATTGTTCGATAGATCGAAGCAATATAAGCTTTATTTTTTCCAGTTATTATTATTGCGGTTATTGATATGTTGGTTTCTGTTTGAGTTTGTTTAAAACTAGAATAGGATATTGTTAGTTGATTCGATTCAATTGTCATTTGCATGCGCTTGAACATTAGCACATTTTTTCGCCGAGAATGATTGTTCATTTTATTTCTATTGATCTCGCTGCTAGTTTAAATATACATAGCCTTCAATAAGTAAATATATGATGTCGCATTGTTTTAACTTTGTTTAGTATTAGCAGAAGTTATAAATTGATAAGATTCATAATGCATGAAAATTAATTTGAGAATATTATAAATTAAGATGGAAATATATTTTTTATGTACATATATACTCATTATAATATTTTGTTTATATTTTCTTTTTAATGGAACTTTACGATACTTTAACAAGTAGAAAATCATAACCTATAATCGGGCAGCAGCTTGAGATCTTCAGTTGCGAAATTATTTTTACGTTGTAATGAGAGAATTCGTATAATCGTATAGCTTTTTTCTCCTCCAAAAATTGCATGGTAATAATTACGAAATACGATATGCAGAATGACAAAATATATTTGACATTATGCACGGCAAAACTGTTAGACAGTAATGAATATTGACACGTTCAGAGTTTACTTTTAATAGCAAATTGTTTAATGTGATTATTGATAAAAAGTTTGTCATTTAAAGAGTACAGAAGAAAGCATTATTATAAATCGATCCTAAATAAAAAGTTTAAAAATTTTAAAAGTAAACTTTGTAATTCTAAAAAAAAAAAAAAAAAAAAAAAACGGATCAACAAAATCACCATGAATTTCAATGCTTTTTTTTTTTTATTGAAATGGGGCTTTAACATTTATAACTACCAGCTCTTATAGATAAAAACTGTTATTTTGCTTCTAAAGCTTATTTCTTTTTTTTTTTTTCTTTTTATATTAGTCTATACTCGTGATATTTCTTGGTAAATGCGATAGTCACGATCTTCCACAAGTCGAATTTCATCGATAACGATTTACATATTTCAGAGAGTCTACGAGATCCACCTTGAAGCCATATTTATCGGTGCAACAACGATCCGCGACTCTGCCAGCAAATGCCAGCATGGGCAAGTGACCTTAGCTAGTATCGATAATACTCGATTGGAATTCGTTGCTTCGACGTCCTTCTCAATCGATCTATTTAAAACATATAAATTCAATCAGTTGGTCAGACAAATGATTTGCAATGAGATTCAAATATGCGAAAATAATTTTCGACATTTTATGTTATCTGGAAAATATTTTGAGACATCTGGAGTTCATGTATCTTAAAAACATCCGCCGATCTGAATGCACAGAGAAACATGTCATTATCAACTTTTTGACGAATGCGAGGATTCTCCACAAAATCGTTCGTTAACATTTTTACTCGTATTGATCGTTATTTGTAGGTACATGTTTGTTAAACGAATCAAACGTGCCTTTAATATATACTGACGATGATGGAACTCGAATGATCTAAAGGAAATTGAAGAAACAAGACGCTCATCAGGAAATGTTATAAGATGAAAGTTTTCAGGAGGGGGAAACGAGACGAGTAATAAGTGGGAGTGTGCAGCTGTTATTAACAAGACAAAGTAATGATAATAGTGTTTATATAAATGA